>NC_080782.1:53560836-53869927 GCF_028018385.1 Neofelis nebulosa
TATAGAAGTGTGTCTCACTCAAGTTTCTCTACAAATATCATACGACCCACATCCTCCTTGGCTGTTTTTAGATTCTTAGTCCTCATAAAAGGATAAGACTAAGAGGTGAGAGAAGTCAGGTGAATGTACTGAATGGAATGGAATAAAAAGTTAACACTCCATATGGAACTATGTTTTATTTGAGTGTGAAATTGGGAAAAAATAACCTGTCATGCTGTTGTTAGTGGCTATTGGGTTTTCAGAATTTGAAAAGTTGTTTCACACATACCAATTTCTTCCACAATTTTACCAAGGTTGTGTATATATAGGATTATTTTTATTTCTATATAATGATTAGAAATATGTAAGATGCAGCAAATTGAGATAACCTGTGTAAAGTCACAGGGGGTGGGGAGGTTGGATTAAATGAACTTTAAGAGCTGATTTTAGATTTAACATTGTTTCCTTCTATACTGTGACAATGTTCTTTCTAGTCAAAATCTTGGAGAACATCAAGGAGATATGGTAACAGGGAATATTTTAGGAATAGTATTAATACTTGATACTAACTACTTATACTACCTTGATTAATTTCTAACTCAGCCATTCATTTTGGATCAAATGTAAAAGTATGTGCTGACTACTCTGGAGTCCACTGCTTGTGCCCCACTTCCCCGGGCATGGGAAGAGGGATATTATAGCTCTTTGGTCTCCAATAAAGCAAGGTGGAATCCTGCCTGTTACTACTATGTAAGACAAAATAAAATGGCATTCAGAGGCTATATAGATTTTAAAAAATGAAACAGATACACGAAATAAAGTGCTGGATTCCTGGTTCCATAATTTCAGTTCTATTGATTGGATGAACTTATAGTTTTGTAGAACTGTAAAACTATCATTCAAAATGATCTTTTATTAATTGATTTTAATTAATTCATATTAAATTGGATGTATTATTAAATATATTTAAATTATAATTATTTTATTAAATATATCCATATTTTATTAATTATCAGTTCAAGCTTGTGCTGTGAAGTCCCCAGTAAATGAAGTTTGATAGTAATATCAGCTACTGGGTAAACTTCAGTTGGAAAGTATATTTGATAATGACTCTTACAACTTCCACATGGATTGTTTGTATATAGGAGTATGGGATGAAATTATCAGCAAAGTTGTCAAAAAATAGAAGTGATCTATCTTCATTCCTTATCTTGTGCTGAAACTGCTCTGTAGACTAAGAATTGGAAGCAAATTTTGTAATGTGTACAAAATTTGTAATGTGTACCTCTTAAAAAGACAAGTGAACTTTGACATTACCAAAACTGTAGACTGGGAAATCCAATATTTTCATATTTGTGTTTCCTAAGCCTCGGAAACCGTTCTTACGGACTACTCTGATAATTATTCCTATTATGTAGAACGGGGAAGCCATATCTCAGGTTAAGTAAACTAAAAGAGTAAACGCCTGATATGACAAATGCAGATTTCCAGTTGAAATGTTTCTGAGTCTGGCACCTGATATCTTAAGTGTTAAGGCATGCTGTCCCTAATAAATCAGGGGCATGTCTTAATATAGAAGACTTTTCTGAGCCCCTGAAATAATGGTTATTTACCCTCTCGTGGAAAGTCAGTTTGACACCACTCACCGTTTATTGATCTCACCATCAGGGACAAATTTATCCATATATAGATAGGAAATTCAGGATGCTGGGATTCTTTTCTACTTATGAGAACAAGGTCAAATAACATAACCCTTTCAGAACTCAGTTTCCCCTTTCATATAATGGGAAGATTATAACAGATGATCTTTGAGATCCCTTTCAGATTGAAAACTGTTCAAAATTCCATCACAATTTTCTCGTTATGCCTAAGAATATGATTTTAAAACTCTTCCAATACAGAACTCTTTTGGAAAACAGGGTCAGACAATAACTAATTAAATTCATAATAAATAAAAAATAAAATTGTTGTGACAGGGGTACCTGGCTGGCTCAGTCAGAAGACCACGTGACTCTTGATCTTGAGGTCGTGAGTTCTAGGCAGTGACTCTAGCCCCACACTGGATGTAGAGATTATGCAAATAAGTAAATAAGTAAATAAATGAATAAACAAAATTGGTGTGATATCAATATTTTTCAACCTACATTTTATAGATCGACTTTATCCATTTTAAATGTTGTATAGTGCTCCATAGAACTCCATGCCATTCTAAAATGCACCAAATATATTTAGTCCTACAGCTTTGTAAGGGCCTTTCTATTTCCAAGGTTTCTTTTTCTTTTCCTTTCTCTCTCTTTGTATTTATTTATTTTTGGCTTTTACAAGTAGGTTGCAATGTATATACTTTATTTAAACTGGACATATTCTTAAGATTTCTAGTATTGCTAACTGGGACAAAATGAGGTGAAAATTTTAGTTTATTTAGTTATTTGCTGATGATTATCCAAAATGTTAAAATAATTTGTGTTATCACTATTAGTATTTGAGATCTGGCCAGGGTACTTTGGGCTGCAATGAATAGAAAGTGTCAATTTAGTGTATTTAAATAATAATAAGATTCATTATCTTGCTTAACTCTAAGTTCAGAAGATGAAAGGATACTCTTCAGATCTCATTCCCCTTCTGTTCTCCTATCCTTTTATAGCTCTCCAAGATATTGAAAGAGGCTGTAGCTCTTCTGGGTGTCTGTTCTAGATCTAACACCATTCAGATACAGAAATGGACATGTTTAATTTTCCTTTTCTTTGAGTATAATTGACACAGAGTGTTACAGTAATATCAGGTGTACAGCATAGTGATTCAACATCTCTTTCCATTATGCTATGACCCCAAAAGTGTAGCTGCTGTCAGTCACCATAAAATGTTGTTATGATATTGACTATGACTATGTTCCCTATGTTGTGTTTTATATTTCCATGACTTATTCATTTCATAGCTAGAAGCCTGTATCTCTTGATCCTCTTCACCCATGTTGTCCATGCCCCCATCTTGCTTCCTTCTGGCAATCAACAGTTTATTCTCTGTATTTATAGGTCTGATTCTGCTTTTTTGTTACTTCATTTATATTTTAGATTACACATGACTGAAATCATTTGGTATTTGTCTGTCTCAGACTTAATTCATTTAGTGTAATATCCTCTAGATCCATCCATGTTGTTACAAATGGCAAGATCTTACCCTTTTTTATGACTGCATAACATTCCAGTGGAGAGTGTGTGTGTGTGTGTGTGTGTGTGTGTGTGTGTGTATGTCACATCTCTATCCATTCATAAATTGATGGACACTTGGGTTGTTTCCATAGCTTGGCCATTGTAAATAATGCTGCAATAAACACAGGGTTACACATACCTATTTGAATTAGTGTTTTCATTATTTTTGGGCAAAGACCCAGTAGTGGAATTATTGGACCATACGGTATTTCTATTTTTAATTTTTTGAGGCACTTCCATACTGTTTTGCGCAGTGGCTCTAACAATTTACATTCTTTTTTTTTTTTTTTTTTTTTTTTTAAATTTTTTTTCCCCAACGTTTTTTATTTATTTTTGGGACAGAGAGAGACAGAGCACGAACGGGGGAGGGGCAGAGAGAGAGGGAGACACAGAATCGGAAACAGGCTCCAGGCTCCGAGCCATCAGCCCAGAGCCTGACGCAGGGCTCGAACTCACGGACCGCGAGATCGTGACCTGGCTGAAGTCGGACGCTTAACCGACTGCGCCACCCAGGCGCCCCTAACAATTTACATTCTTACCAAAGGTGCACAATGATTCCTTTTTCACCACCTCCTCATCAATAATTGTTATTTCTTATCTTTTTGATTTTAGTCACTTTGATAGATATAAGGTGATACCATTGTGGTTATGATTTGCATTTCCCTGATGATCTGGTGTTGAGTTGTTGATCTGGTGTTGAGTTGTAGAAGTTCTTTATATATTTTTGGTCTTAACACCTTATTGGATATATCTTTTGCAAATATCATCTCCCATTTAGTAGGTTGCCTTTTGGTTTGGTTGATGATTTACTTCACTGTGCAAAAGCTTAGAAACGGATTTCTTGATTTATTTTATAAAGAGTGTGCAAACCTGCAGAATTTTACCTCTTATCTTATTGGCCTGAATTATATGAGAAATCCATGCTTAAACCAATCACTGGAAATGGATTGACTCAACAAGATTTAACCCTGGAATTGCAAGTAGAGCCAGCATAGTCTCTAGTATTTGAGTGTGTTGACGAGGATGAAAAAACTAAATGAATTTGGTTATTTTCAGAAATAAAGAGGTAATTGGTTGTGGTTAGGCAACCAACACAGCTCTTATTTTCAGTCTTGGAAGGGTAGCATTTGCTCCCATCTGATGGGCATAAGGATATCACATAATTCTTTTAAATAGCTTTAAAAATTTTTTTAAAAATTTTTTTATTTATTTTTGAGAGAAAGAAAGAGAGACACAGAGCACAAATGGGGGGAGGGGCAGAGAAATCCAAAGATGCAGAATCGGAAGCAGGCTCCAGGTTCCAAGCTCTCAGTCCAGAATCCGATGCAGGGCTCAAATTCATGGACTGCAAGATAATGACCTAAGCTGAAGTCAAAAACTTAACCAACTGAGCCACTTAGGTGTCCCCACACAGTTGTTTTAATATGAATTCCCCTGGCTATTGGTATAATTAAATCTCTTTTTTTTTTTCAGTTATTTATTGGCCTTTTGTAATTTTTCTTCTGTTAACTGACTGTTAGAACATGTTCTCATTATTCTGTTGGAATGAAATGCTTGCTGGTTATATAAACTCTTGGCAGAATAATGTAATAATACATTTTGAGTAAAATAAGTTTTTAAAAATTTGTGATCTATAGTTGGGCTTTGATTTCTTTTATATATCACTTTTATTATGAAGGTTTCCATTCTCCTGACTCCCCATCTTTTTGAATCCTGGATTTTTGTCTTACTTAAGCTATAAAAACATTTTTTTGTGATTTTTCAAGTAAATCTAACTCATTTAAATACTTATTCTGATATATTTTGATACAAAAGTATTAGGATAAAGTGAAGGGAGAATTGTCATAAGGTACTTATTTATTAGAATAAATGAAGCATCACAGGGAGTATTTGTTAAGCACTCAGCGAGGCCTTCCTTGACCCCATCTCAATACAAACAAGTTCTCCATTCTGCTATCGCTTCTTACCCAACTTATTTAGTTTCTCAATAGCACTTCTCACAACTTGTTTGTTTATATTTATTAGTATGTGTTTTTGTTTTTAACAACAGTCTTCCCACCTAAAAAATAAGCTCAAAGAAGGAAAAGACTATTCCCTTTTTATTCATTGCTATATCTTCAGGACACCTAGAACACATTGCTTGGCACAGAGGTTTTCAATAGTATATGTTAAATAACTTAGTTAACACAAAGTGAAGTGGGGAGGTGTGTCATGAAGAAAAAGAACACTTAGCCTTCCATTGTCAAACAAGTGAAAGAAAGGAGCTATTACTCTGGACACTCTGTTTCTAAATTCTGGTTGCTGCCAAACTCCACAAGTTTGGCAATATTGATCAAAAGGCAAGAATTATAAAAATACTTGTGCCCTTTTACTTGGGTGGCTGAGCTCATTAAGCATTCGACTTCAGCTCAGGTCATGATCTCACAGTTCATGAATTTGAGCCCCACATTGGACTATGTGCTAACTAGTGAAGAGCCTGCTTGGGATTCTCTCTCTCTCCCTCTCTCTCTGTCCTTCCTCCATTTGTGTTTTCTCTCTCTCTCTCAAAATAAATAAATAAACTTAAGAATACTTGTGCCCTTTGACTCAATAATTCAATGTCAAGAAATGATCCCAGAGAACCAAGTAGAGAGGTAATCATAGGTTTACACATAAGAAGTTTTTGTAAGTATTATTTACAACAGCAGATATTTGGAAATTATGTTGATGCCCAATAGAAAAGGACTCATTAAAAAATAAAAAGACATGTCAGACAAAGCATGATGGAATATTATCTAATCATCACACTTGGAGTTTTAAAGACCAAAGCAAACAACCAGCATTAATGTAATGACCAAAGCAAACAGCCAGCATTAAAAGGGGAATTTCTTTTACTTTCTTCTCTATTGTTTATACATTTTCCAAATATAGTAAAACCTTAGTTTGTGAGCATAATTTGTTCTAGAGACAATTTGTAATCCAAATTATAATTATATGATTATACATAATCATATATATGATTATATATAATTATATATTATATGATTATAATACTGTAGTATAATATAAAATATTAAAGAAAGTACAAAATAAAAGGAAAAATAAAGAAATTAACCTGCACTTACCTTTGGCAACTTTCATGGCTGGTGTGAGGGAGACAAGAGACAGGAGGGTTATTGTGTAGGATGACTGTGATTATTACTAACAGATGTTGACTACAGTACAATATTATTAAACTCTTGTTACATACTGTGTTTAATGTAACTGGCAATAAGGCAATAGAGTGAAGGGTTTAATCCTGCAGTGAGAGAGAGAGAGAGAGAGAGAGAGAGAGAGAGAGAGAGAGAGAGAATGAGAAGAACCATTGGATCAGTTGTGATCATGTGATGTTCAGGGTCATGTACTACTCATACTGCAAGACATTGCTCATTTATCAAGTTAAAATTTATTAGAAATGTTTGTTCGTCTTGCAGAACACTCACAGAACAAGTTATTTGCAATCCAAAGTTTAATTGTAGTGCACCTGGAATGTGGATTCCTTTTACAATCAGCAAAAGGGGAATATTATAAAAAGTATAAAGACTGATTTCTCAGAAGTAACATCGGCATAGTCTGTGAATTATTCTTAATTATTTTACAGACTTTCCCCCCTGCCCCACAACTAGAAATTCAATTGACTACAATCTCCTTAATCTCCTACCTATGAGTGATACCATTTTGCAAATTGTGACTGAGATTTAATAGTTTCTTTATCACTCTATTTCTAATAGTTGCATCTAATGAGTGAAAGAGGGAGGCCAACACAACAAATATCACATTTTACTTATGTATATTATTTCCTCCAAGATATTCCCAATAGCTCTAGGAGACTGAAAACACTTCTTTATTCTATTTTTTGCTCCTGTTTTTCCCACTGTTGTTTGCATAAACTATAGGAAAGAAAAACATGGGATGCCTGGCTCGCTCACTCAGTGGAGCATGTGACTCTTGATCTCAGGGTCATGAGTTCGAGCCCCATGTTGGGTGCAGAGATTACTTGAACAAAAGGTATAAAGAAAGAAGAAAGAAAGAGTAAAGAAGGAAAGAAAGAAAAACATTAGGTAGGCTTGAAAATATTTGTGTGTATTGATGCAAACAATAGAGGAAGGGCGTCAGAGTGTAAACCTCTCATCAGAACTGGATTTGACTTCACTTATTCCACTTCACAAATATCCTCTTTCCCTAGTGATCTTGTCCCATTTAGTTCTGTTTAGGAATTTAACTCAACAATAACCTTTGCCACTTGTTAATGTCTTTGGCTAGAGATAAATAACCTAAGGCAGTGCGGACGTAGTTACACAAATATAGGTTAGTTTTTTCATTGAAGGGGGCACAGTCCATATATAATGAAACATATAATTTTCAAAACCAAAATAAAAATCAAAACTTGAAAGATTATAAGTGTACTAAGCTTATGCTTATCTGCACTGGTGGTTTAGAATTTAATACCATATTTAAACTGTGTCCTGTCGATTAAGCACCAAAATAACTGACTGAAAGCTTTTGCAAATAAGTATCTTTCTAAGGAGCAATTATAGAATTTCTGACAAGGTATACAGAGTACTAAAGTGCACAGAGCATAAAAAACACCTCGATGATTCAGTTTAATTTTATAATGGTTCTTTATTTAATGCATGGTAGATGGGTGTAAATTAAATGAGAAATGCAAGGATGCTTTTCTTTTGACTTGAAGTTTCTCTTCAAGGACAAGCCATAATTTTAAAGGGTGGAGGAGGGAAGGAAGAAGGGGGACATGGCATGGGCGGCAGAGGATCTGAAAGAATTTCTTCCAATAGCATGGAATACTGGATAGGGACATGGCCTCTGTTATCAAGCAGATCTAGTTCCTAAGGGAAGCTCTGACACTTATTAGTAGTGTTACTTTTAAATGTAACTTAATCTCTTTAAGTTTCAGTTTTCTACTTGTGAAATTTACAAACACTGCTTCCTATTTCAAGGAGTTGTTGAGACTAAAGGAGATCACACATATGAACCAGCTAAGATGTACTTGGTACAAAGCATTCACGAATTCCTTTTCTGAGGCAGCTAGTATTGAGGGTTCGTGACAGTGACCACTTCATCTTGTGACCCTGTCCTCTTGTCATAGTTGATTTAAGAAAGGAATATATCTTACACACATAGGACCAGTTTTCTCCCTCTGAGAAATGTGTATTTTCTGATGGAGGAAAACACAGAAAGATTAGAAGGCTTCTGCCTGCTTCTTTTGCCCTTTCTTTATATTATATTAGGCAGTCACTCAGTGTTTCCAGACTTCAAATTATTGTTTTTAAGTTTTATTTATTTATTTTGAGAGAGAGAGAGAAAAAAAAAAAAACACAAGTGGAGGAGGGTCACAAAGAGAGGGAGAGAGAAAATCTCAAGCAGGCTCTGCACTGCCAATGTGGAGCCTGGCACAGGACTCGAATCCATGAATCGTGAGATCATGACCTGAACCAAAACCAAGAGTTGGAGACTCAGCTGACTGAGTCACTCAGGTGCTCCAACTTCAAATTATTTTTTTGGAAATTGAAGAGGTGTGGGTGCCTGGGTGTTTCAGTGAGTGAAGCATCTGACTCTTGATTTTGGCTTAGGTCATGATCTCAAGGTTGTAGGATCGAGCTTTGTGTCAGGCTCCATGTGTGCAGCTTGCTTAAGATTTTCCCTCTCTCTCTTCCTCTGCCCTTCCCCTAAGCACATGTTCATACCTGCACTCTCTCTCTCTAATAAAAATATAAAAGAAAAGAAAAGAAAAGAAAATAATAAAAGAGGTTAGATTTAATTACCTGTCACTAGAGTTCATTGAACAAATAACTGTATGGTTCTGTTTGAAAACAATAGTATATAATTTATAATTTGTTTTCCTTAATTGTTGGGATTTTAAGTTCTCAATGCTGCATGCAAAGTAAAAATGAGAATAATTTAAATAACACTGTAAATACCAAAATTGTCCATGAAATTAATTTTATTAAAATAATGTCAGACCTGGTAGAATGCTCAATTGTGAGGGCATGTAGGAAATGAAGACAGATAAGGCAATAAAGAATTAAACTCACTTCATGGGGCGCCTGGGTGGCTCAGTCGGTTAAGCGTCCGACTTCAGCCAGGTCACGATCTCACGGTCTGTGAGTTCGAGCCCCGCGTCGGGCTCTGGGCTGATGGCTCAGAGCCTGGAGCCAGCTTCCGATTCTGTGTCTCCCCCTCTCTCTGACCCTCCCCCGTTCATGCTCTGTCTCTCTCTGTCTCAAAAATAAATAAAATAAACGTTAAAAAAAATTAAAAAAAAAAAAAGAATTAAACTCACTTCATCCTCTGCTTCCTCTTGGGTGTACAGTATGTATAACATTTTTTTGATGTTTATTTGTTTTTAAGAAAGAGAGACAGAGCAGGAGCAGGGAGGGGCAGAGAGAGAGAGAGGGAGACCCAGAATATGAAGCAGGCTCCAGGCTCTGAACTGTCAGCACAGAGCCTGACATGGGCCTTGAACTCACAAGCTGTGAGATCATGACTTGAGCCGATGTCAGATGCTTAACCAACTGAGCCATCCAGGCACCCCTACAGTATGTTTAATAATAGAAATCATGAGAAAAAATCATGTGGTCTTTACGCTCTCATTTTTGAACTTTCACTCCCTGGCTCTTAAGTTTGAACTCTCTTATTTTCACTTTCCACCCACTGTGATTACCATTCTCTGACTTCATAGCATTATGGCACATGTATATGTCCATATCTCTCTCACAAACCTATACATAATAGGTGATTGATAAATGTTTACTGAAACAAATATCAAATTCAAAAATTTAAATGTTTTTTGTTTACCAGTGAGACACTTACGTAAAAATTTGCACACAGCAAATTGTATATAAAAATGTATATAGTTAAAATATTAGCAGTAAATGTTCACTATTATGTTATGAAATTGCTCATTATTATGTTATGTACTTGACTGGGATTATTTTACTCATAATGATCTGTGAAGTAGTTAACAGTGTTACCCACATTTTACAGATGTGAAAACTAAGATTCAAAAGGGTAAATAATAGACCTGGGGGTATAGCTCAGGGGTAGAGCGTTTGACTGCAAGAGGTTAAAAAATAGGTATTAAGGGGCGCCTGGGTGGCTTAGTCGGTTAGACGGCCGACTTCGGCTCAGGTCATGATCTCGCAGTCCATGAGTTCGAGCCCTGCGTCGGGCTCTGTGCTGACCGCTCAGAGCCTGGAGCCTGTTTCAGATTCTCTGTCTCCCTCTCTCTCTGACCCTCCCCCGTTCATGCTTTGTCTCTTTCTGTCTCAAAAGTAAATAAACGTTAAAAAAAATAGGTATTGGGGCGCCTGGGTGGCGCAGTCGGTTAAGCGTCCGACTTCAGCCAGGTCACGATCTCGCGGTCTGTGAGTTCGAGCCCCGCGTCAGGCTCTGGGTTGATGGCTCGGAGCCTGGAGCCTGTTTCCGATTCTGTGTCTCCCTCTCTCTCTGACCCTCCCCTGTTCATGCTCTGTCTCTCTCTGTCCCCCCCCAAAAAAAAAAAAGTTGAAAAAAAAATAGGTATTAAAAATAATTAATATAGAACTAGTGAAGTTCAGCCACTATCCAGTCAGTCAATTCTGGCAGCCACAATATAGTCTTTCTAAGTATCTGTCTATCTACCATCCCCCCATCTACCTCTCTCTCTCTCTCTCCTCAACTTTCAATAATTTATAACTTTATTAAAATTATATAATTACATACTTTTCAATCCTGCTTCTTTATTTAGCAAAATGTCACCCACATTTTCCATGTCACTAAATATTTTAATATAGTCTTGATGAAACACGCATATTTCCTTGTTTTTAACATTATCTTATCTTTCCTCAAATGTAAATTGTGCTGTTTTTATTTTCTTGTTACTTAACCTATGCCTCAACACAAATCAATCTTTAGCTTTTTAAAAAATTGAAGAAGCATGGCATTTTACTCAAGAGCTATTCATAAAATAAGTAACATGTGGTTCTAAAGTTAATTCTGTATTCATTAGTTAAGTATGCCTAAAAAAAAAAAGCAAAACAACCAGCCCCTTTAAGTACTTGCATATCGCACTGGAGTTTGAATTGTCCAGGAATTTTTCATTCTTTTAAAGACTGAAGCCCAAAGTCTGAAATAAAATGATAAATGACCAGATGAGTCCTCCCTGCCAGCAACTGGAGATGACAAGGTTAATATAGTCTAAAGCAAAATGAAAATGTTTGAAAGCATAGATTTTTATATTAGGAAAGAACATTTTGTTTTTCATATCTCTTTGCTCATACTAAAAGCTTAATGCTAGCCTAGTTTAAATGAACAAATTTTTCTCAAAGAGAAATAAAACTTACAATCATGGCTTACATGAATGTAGACTTAAGGTATACAAAGTACTTTTTAAAAAAGTAGTGAAAATAAAATAGTCAGCTGTCAGTCGGTAATTACCTGAGTAGAATCAAGATTCCAGGAAAGAAATAAGGCTATCTGAAGGGACAAGTAGGAGGTTGAGAATGTTACCAATACTATGGTTCAAACCAAGTTGTATTATTGAACTAAACTCACAACCAACTGCAACTACCTACCTGAACACCCCAAAACTCTGCCTTTCAGAAGTATGCATGCCTTTCTTCTTCATCCCTGGTGTCATCAATGATAACTGGCCTTCTACCATATTGAAGAGTTAAATGGCAAGACTCAATAAAAAGTAAATTATCCTTTGAAGACAGGATAAAATAAATGGGAAAGAATCTCATATTGCAGAGGATTCAAGAAGTACTGAAACAAATATTTTATGGTGATAATCTATACTGTTGTCTTAAACTGTAAACTAAAGTTGTTTTGTTGTGGTTTGGGAGGAAGATCATTTCCCAGTCAGGAACACTGTATTTATTTCTTATCCTCACTCTGCTATTGATTAGCTGAGTAACTTTGGATTAGTCATTAAAACTCTCTTGGCCTGATTTTCTTTTCTTTCTTTCTTTCTTTCTTTCTTTCTTTCTTTCTTTCTTTCTTTCTTTCTTCTAAAAGTAGAAACATTAGTTGACTATTTTCTAAAATCGATTTTAGGCCCCATATTATATTTCATAACTTTTTTTACTGAATAATTTGATAGTGATTAATAGAAATATGGAAAGGTAATAAAAGTATTAAAGTATTTAATTTTACAAATAGAATATCAATGAACTACAATCATTTCAAAATGTTTAATTGATATTTAAATTTTTTAAAATGTTTATTCATTTTTGAGAGACAGAGAGAGTACAAGTGGGAGAGGGGCAGAGAGAGAGTGTGGTAGAGTCCCTCCCTAAGGGATGTGGTAAAAACCTCAAGATAAGGGAAGACAACCTGACTATGTGCACATGCACCTCTGTAATACAGACTACCCATTCAGACTGTATGCTGCCATATATGGGAGACAAAGGAGCAAAAATTGTACAAACGGCAAACCCCCACTGCGCTCGGGGCTCAGCCTTTTGGGTCTTAGCCTGCTGAGCCCGTGCTGGCACAAATAAAGCTGCTTCCTGGAAAGGAAAGCCATGATGTCCCGACTCTATGTGTGTGACTCACTGCTACAAGATGGAGACAGAGAATCCGAAGCAGGCTCCAGGCTTGAACTGTCACAGCCCAGTGCGGGCCTCAAACTCAAGAACCATGGGATCGTGACCTGAGCTGAAGTCAGACGCTTAACCAACCGAGCCATTCACATGCCTTTAGTTGATAGCCTGTTCAATATCAAGTTCCCCAAATCAGCCATGTATAATCCCTTAGAATGCCAACAAGTATTTATCTTCTTAAATCATTTTTCCAAAATGTATACACAGTGCCCTGAAAGTGAACACCAGGCTGCCCTCCTAACAAATCTGTGTAGGGCTTGAGAACAAAAATCATGATGTACCTACCTCTATATCACCAACACCTGGTGCAGTGTTGACACCTTAGCTGACAATTAAAAGTACTTGTTAAATGAATGACTGCATGAATTAATAAATGAACTTGAAAGCATACTGGTTACCTGGGTGTCTGGAGAATGAAGTTCAAAAGAATTTTCTTTTAGGAAAAGGATTCAAGCAAATCAGAATAAACTTTATAAATAAGTGAAGTAGTTGCTTTACTAATATGAATTGAGGAATCAATGTCAACGGAATTCTCTCTTCTAATTTTTGAGTAACCATTGCTATCATCCATCTCCAAAACACATTACTTCTTATAAAACTGACATTCCATACCCATTAAACAATAATTCTTCATTTCCTTCTCACTGCTGCCCTTAGCAACCATGTCACTTCCTGTCTCTATGGTTTTGACTGCCCTAAGTAGCTCATATAAGTGGAATCATGCAGTGTTTGTCTTTCTGTGACTGGCTTATTTCACTTAGCACTGTGTTCATAGGGCTCACCCATGTTGTCACATATGTCAGAATTTCCTTCCTTTTTAAGGTTAAAAAGTTTTCCATTGTATATAAGTACCACATTTGGTTTATCCATTTACCTATTGACACATACTGGGATTGCTTCCGCTCAGTCGGTTAAACCTCTGACTCTTGATTTCAGCTCAGGTCATGATCTCATGGTTTGTGGGATCAGGTCTGGTTGGGCTCTGTGCTGCCAGCATAGAGACTGCTTAGGATTCTCTTTGTCCCTCTCTCTCTCTCTCTCTCTCTCTGCCCCTCCCCTGCTTACAAACTTTCTGAATCACTCTCTCTATCAAAAAAAAAAAAAAAAAAATATAAATATATATATATATATGTATGTATATGCGCCACTCAAAGAGAATGATAAGAGTTCTTTGGAGAATGATGGGGGTGAGGGCGGAGGGATCTGCATATGACTCAGATTTTAACAGTCTAAAGACAAGAAACTATGACTAGAGTTTTCTGGTAGCAGAGGAAGAGACTGGGTGCATTGGAAACACTCTGTACTTTCAGAGCTTGGCAACAAAATTGTGTTTTCCATGAGTCAGATATGGCTCCCAGGAAAGGGAGTTGGCTGTGGGCTGTCTTGAGAGATTCCACATAAAGCCTTTCTGATCAGTACGGAGACCAAGATCTACCTGGCAATGCACAAATTTAGGGAATCCTCACCACCACTCAGATGCATTGTCTGTACCAGAAAACTTCTGGTGGCTCTTAGTGGCTATCTCTTAGGAACACTCAAAGGTGCAATATGAGAAGATAGCAACTATGTATCTAAGGCCCTTGCACCAGATGCTGATAAACCAATCAAGTGATATCTACCCTTTGCCCCTTGTTAAAAAACAGCTAAAAGGTGTGTACATGTTTGTGTGTGTTTGCTGTGTTTATGTGGGTGCTTCTGCATTAGGGACAGAGTGAGGGAAGATATACCAAAGAAAAGCAGAAATGCCATTTTGCCTCCCCTTCTCTTTTCAGATATCTTATCATGAGGTAGGTCTCTTCACCGCAGCAGGAATGTTATACACTGGAAAATGCTTAGAGTTTGACGTTAAGTTGAATTGTACATGTTAGTACCTGGTAAATACCTAGTCATTTGTCAGCTGACAGTGCCAGGAAAAGCTATGAGATATGCCTGAAATTTCATGTGCAAGGAAGAGTAATGAGCACAGAGAGAGACTTGAAATGAGTTTTTGCAAGAAAGATATTATAGAACCTATGTATTAGATATACTGAGTTTGTTCTGCCTGCAGTTGGACATAGGAAACGGAGGAGGATGGGGAAAGGGTGTGCTAAGAGTGAGATGGTAGCAGTTCAGATAGTTAAACTGTAATTTCTGCAAGGGCACAAAATTGGTTTCAAGCAACTTCATTTAAATGATGCCTAGACTGGGGGTGCTTGGGTGGCTCAGTCCATTAAGCGTCTGAATTCACCTCAGGTCATGATCTCCTGAGTTTGAGCCCCACATCAGGCTCTCTGCTGTCAGTCAAGAGCCTACTTCGTATCCTCTGTCTCCCTCTCTCTGCCCCTCCTCTGCATGCACTTGCTGTCTCTCTCTCTCAACAAATAAATAAACTTTAGAAATGAAATAAATAAATGATGCCTACACTAAGGCCTGATAACTTAGGTGCTAATAAATTTTGATGAATATTATTAAATAATAGAAAAATACATAATGATAATAATAGATAATATTTATTAAATTTACAATATAGCCCATAAATTGTGTAATATGTGTGTGTGTATATATATATATATATATATATATATATATATATAAATCCACACAGCAGTATTATTAGCCCATATATAGATGAGGCAAATATAATAAATCCTTATCAGTTGTGATTCACACATGTAGTAAGATTTCTAGTAAGACTTAAAACATGGATTAATTTTTCGTGTTGAAACCTCTCCCTTTTTGACAAAGGCAGTAGAAATTTTCACATATTTGCTGTAACTTTAAAGAAGCCATGTTTTAAGTGTCAATTTGAGGAGCTGAAATTAGTTTCCTCAATACAATAGTCTGAAATTTTAAACTGAAAGTTTTTTTTTTCTTAATGTTTATTTATTTTTGCGAGAGAGAAAGAGAGAACATGAGCACCTCTGCTGGGAAAGGTGTAAAGAGAGAGGGGGACCAAGGAATCGAAGCAGGCTCTGCACTGACAGAAGAGAGGCTGATGTGGGTTTCAAAATCAGGGACTGCAAGATCATGACCCGAGCTGAAGTCACACATTTAACCACTTAACTGAGCCACCAAGTCCCCTGAAAGTTTTTTTCAGTTTGATAGATCCATATTGTATTTCTTTTTTTAAGTTTCCACATTTGTTTTCTACTGATGAAAACTATGTGAAATAAACTGTGATGTTTGCAATAATGATAGGATTTATATTTATATTTTTACCACAGTTAAATTTTTTTTTTTTTTAAATCTTCTTCTTCTTGGGGCACTAGGGTAGCTCAGTCAGCCTGGCAGCCAACTTCAGCTCAGGTCATGATCTTATGGTTCATGGATTCAAACCCCACGTCAGGCTCTGTGCTGACAGCTCAGAGCCTGAAGCCTGCTTCAGATTCTGTGTCTCCCTCTCTTTGCCCCTCCCCTGCTCATGTTCTGTCTCTCTTTCTCTCCCCAAAATAAATAAACATTAAAAAAAGAAAAAAAAAGAGAAAAAATTAAAAATCTCCTTTTTTTTTTTAAATCTTTATTTATTTTTGAAAGAGAGAGAGAGCAAAGCATGGAGAGGCAGAGAGAGACGAAGACGGAAAATCCCAAGCAGGCTCCGTGCTGTCAGCGCAAAGCCCAATGTTGGGCTCGAACTCACAGTCCATGAGATTGTGACCTGAGCCAAAATCATGAGTCAGACACTTAACTGTCTGAGCCACACAGGCACCCCTACCAAAGGATTTAATTTTAATTTTAAAAATTAATTAATTTTAAAAATTAGAAAGTTTTAATATTAAAATTAATTAATTTTTAAATTAAAAATTTTTAATTTGAAAATTAAAATTTTTTAAAAAATGAAATCAATCATTTAAAAGCTGGTTGACCTTTCAACTGAACAACAAAAACAAAAAGAATGAAATTAAACTGATTTGAAGAATGCCATAAATTATCATTATAATTATTTGCTGTTATTTTTATTTGTCCTTATTTTCCCCTGTGGTTTAAAATCTTCTTGTATGGGGTACTTGATTCTGGAGGCAGTAACAGGGAGTTCAAACTGTATACAGCTTCAGGCCTGTCTGCCCCACCAGTCCTATCCACTAACATTGCCACACTCAATGGCACTCTTGTGACTCCAGAGTCTAAAAGAAAATCCCTGGGAGGTCCATAATTAGCAATGAGAGACATTAGCCTGGGAAAAGTCTGCTTTACTGTGTCATGATTGCCTAGAACATCTGAGAATCATTACAAGGTAATTCACAGCATTGATCAAGTGCTTACATGGTGTGCCATGGTAAGTATATGTTGAGAATGCTTGTAATTTTCAGACCATAGTTTTGATATTAAAAAAAATATATATACGCTGTGATTTTGAAAGAATGGCCAACTTGGCATTCTTAACATTTATGCATTGTTATTACAAATGTAAATGGACTCATTTCTGGAGCATGCTTTATAAGATTCAACTTTTAGATTTTAGCAGATACTCATTGAACACATACCATGTTCCTGGTTCTCTTCTAGGTGGTGGATAAAGTGCACTGAAAATCAAGCAAGCAAATGCCCTGTTGTCATGGAGAACTGATGTTTTTATGTGATGGCAAGAGCATTCCAAGGAGATGAAGATAAAAGTGGAGACGCCCTTTGAGGCTCAGACTGCAGAACTCACACATCTGTACATTCTATTGGACAAAGCAAATTCAAGGTCAGTCCAAATTCAACTATGGGGACATAGAATCTTCCTCAGAATGTGGCTTGTCTAGTACCCTGAGCATTGAGGTACTTTGAGTTTCCCAGGAGACAGAAGGAGACTGAGATTGAGATAATAAAGCCAAACTTTTTTTTTTTTTAATGCAAGAACATAGACATCGACCCTGTGAATGTCATGCTGTAATTGAGGGAGATAAATCTATTCGGAGGAACTATAGATACTCCTTCCACGCCACTACCCTCAAAATGCTATTGGAACCATAGGTTGCTGAATGTTAGAACTGAAAAGATCCATCTATACCACACGTATCATCCCGTATTTTATTGATGAGAAAATAAGTCCTAGAGAAATGAAGTGAATTTCCTAACGTCACAGTTGATAGAACCAAGATTCCTGACTCTGGACTCTATGCTTTCTGTATTACAACATAATGCTTCTCAAGTTTTAGAGAAGCCCATAAAAACTGTCGCTTTTTAAACTGCCATCATGTCACTCAGAAACTGCATGCAAACGTGCTTAAGAGTTCAGTTTCTTAAATCAGATTGCCTGGGTTTAATATTTGCTCTGCCATGGACTGTATAACCAGTCTGTGTGTTATTAAAGGCAAATAATTGAACCTCCCTAAACTTTAATCTTCCCTTGTGGAACACTGCAATGGTAATGGTTCCTGCCTTGTGGTTTTTTTAGGAAGATCAACCAATGTCACACAGCACAGTTCCTGATAAAAATTATGCCTTTTGATAAGGATACTACTTATTTTATCCATAAAATTTTAAAATTAAAGTGAAATTAACATATAGTGAAATGCTTAGGTTTTAACTGTGAATTTCATAAATTTTATCAGTAGATAAACCTGTCTACTAACCTTCCTAATCAAGATATAGAATATTTCCTTTATCCCAGAAATCTCTCCTGTGCTTCAATTAGCACTTATTATAGTCAAACTTTGTTCTGATTTTAGTCATATAGACTTATTTTGCTGACTCTGAAGATCATATAACTGGAATGTTTGTTTATTTATTTATTTATTTATTTATTTATTTAGTCCTGGCTTCTTTTGCTTAACATATTTTTGAGACTCAACTATGTTACTGAATGTATATATGTATGTGTGTATATATATTTTATTTATTTATTTTTATTTTTTTGGGAGGGGGGAGAGAGAGTA
The DNA here is from genome assembly GCF_028018385.1 of Neofelis nebulosa. Classification (NCBI taxonomy): domain Eukaryota; kingdom Metazoa; phylum Chordata; class Mammalia; order Carnivora; family Felidae; genus Neofelis; species Neofelis nebulosa. The sequence continues at coordinate 53,579,485 of NC_080782.1, forward strand.
CAAGCAGGGGAAGGGCAAAGGGAGAAGGAGAGAGAGAGTCTTAAGCAGGCTCCATCCTTAGTGCAGAGCCTGATGCAGGGCTCAGTCTCATGACCCTGAGATCATGACCTGAGCTGAAATCAAGAGTAGGGCACTCAACCAATTGAGCCACCCAGGAGTCCCTGTGTGTATGTGTGTGTGTGTGGATGTATGTATGTATGGATAGATAGATAGATAGATAGATAGATAGATAGATAGATAGATATAGATACGTGTTTATATATATGTGCATGTGAGTAAGTGGCTTTTAAGATTATTGCTAAGAAATTTATTTTTCCATTTTTTAAATATGGCATGGAATCTGATTATTCATTCTTCTGTTGATTATATTTAGATTGTTCCACATCTAATACATCTTCAACACAATTCTTGTATAGGGCTTTTGGGGGGACATACATTTTTATTTTTATTTGATAAAATATCTTGATGTAGAATCACTTGGTCATATGGTAAGCAGAAGTTTACCATATGTAAGAAACTGCTAAAATTGTTGTACCATTTTACATTTTCACCAGAAAAAGAATGAGTTTTGGTTGCTCTCCACCTTCTAAAATTTTGGCATTGCCGGTTTTGTTAATATGAAAAAAATCATTGTGGTTTCAATTCATATTTGGTTAATGAGTACTGACAATGAGAAACTTTTCATGTCTCATTAGATACACATACAATTTTTTCATTAAATGCCTATTCAAGTATTTTGACCATTTTTATTAGGTTATTTGTATTTTCATTCATAAGATGTAGAATTTCTTTTTTTTTTTAACGTTTTCATCTTACTTTTGAGACAGATTGAGAGAGAGAGAGGTTGAGAGAGAAAGAGAGAGAGAGAGAAAGAGAGAGAGATTGGATGAGAGAGCAAGCAGGAGAGGGGAAAGAGATGGAAACACAGAATCTGAAACAGGCTCCAGGCTTTGGGCTAACAGGACAGAGCTCAAAGTGGGGGGTGGGGGTGACTTGAACTCAACCCATGAGATCATGACTTCAGCTAATGTCAGCTGTTTACCAGATTGAGCCACCCAGGTGCCCCAGATTTCTTTCTTTTTTTTTTTTTTCTAAATGTTTATTTATTTAATTTAAGAGAGACAGCACAAGCAGGGGAGTGGCAGACAGAAAGAAAGAGAGGATCCTGAGCTTGCTCCGTGCCATCAGCACAGAGCCCCACATGGGATTGTATCTCATGAGCAGTGAGATCATGGCCTGAGCTGAAATCAGGAGTTGGACACTTAACCAACTGAGCCACCCAGGTGCCCCAAGATGTAGGATTTCTTTATGTATACTGGATACAAGCTCTTTGTTGGATATTTTCATTGGGAATATTTTCTCCCTGTATGTGACTTGACTTTTCTTTTTCTTTCTTTCTTTTTATTTTTTTCTAGTGGAATCTTTAGATAAACAGAAAATTTGATTTTTATGAAGTTCAACTTATCAATGTCATATGTTTAATAATTTTTATACCTTCTCTAAGAAATTTTTCCTACCCCAAAGTCATGAAGATAGTCTTTCTAAAGACCATAATTTTTAGCTTTTGCAAGTATGATAGAATAAAAGGCAAAGATTATTTGAAAAAAAACTTATCCATCTGGAGGCAACCTGGCTGGCACAGTCAATAGACCATGACTCTTAATCTCAAGGTCATTAGGTTTAAGCCCTATGATGGGTGTGGAGCCCTACTTAAAAAATAATAATTATAAGATAAAATTTACCCATTTTTCCAACATTATTGGTTCAAAATATTAATCCGTCCCCTTTAAAATGGCTTATCTTTGTTGAAAGTCAAATGAATATGTATATGTAGAACTCATTAATTGATTCTTTTTGCTAGCTACTGAAGCCAGAAGCTTAGATAATTAATTTTAATTTTTCTTCTTTTCTATATATATACAATTATAAATTTTCTCCATATCCTGCTTTAGCTCCACAAAACAAATTTTGATATGTTGTACTTTCATGTGTTTTGAAGCAAATGTGGTTTCCTCTTTGATCTATGAATTATTTAGACATATATTGTTCAATTGTCACAGTTTTTGGAACTTTTCTATTATTGTTTTCCAATTGAATTCTTTTGTTGTAAGAGAATATATACTATAAGCTTTCAAAATTTTGAAATTTACTGAGGTTGTTTAATGAATATTTCATAGTTATGCACATTGGTTAATTTACTCTATAATTATTGAGCATACTGTTGTATAATTGTGAAGTCAGAAGACTTTTAATATTGCCAACTAGGACTGTGGGATAGATCTATTTCTCCTGTCAGTCATTGCTTCATTTTATTTTTAGCTCTATTATCAGGTGTGTAAAATTTTCTAATTTTTATGTCTTCTTTATGAATCAATCTTTTTGTCATTATAATAAATAGCACTTTATATCTTCTTTTTTTTTTTCAACGTTTTTTTTTTTTTATTTTTATTTTTTTTTATTTATTTTTGGGACAGAGAGAGACAGAGCATGAACGGGGGAGGGGCAGAGAGAGAGGGAGACACAGAATCGGAAACAGGCTCCAGACTCCGAGCCATCAGCCCAGAGCCTGACGCGGGGCTCGAACTCACGGACCGCGAGATCGTGACCTGGCTGAAGTCGGACGCTTAACCGACTACGCCACCCAGGCGCCCCACTTTATATCTTCTAATACTCCTTGTATTTATATCTATTTTCAGCCAGCATTTTGCTATTTGTATTCTCCTTATCTTGTTATTTCCTCCCCATTCTGTAATTTTCTGCCTTCTTTTGCATTCATGAATTATTTTTTAGTATTTGGTTTTAATTTCTCTAATGATTTTTAACTATATCCTTTTGTAGTATTTCCAGGGGTGCTTTAAGGGTTGCCGTATTCATCTTTAACCTATCAGTCTATTTATAGTTGCTATTATGTCACTTCATGAAATGGAAGAAGCTTGGAACAGTGTAATTTACTTAACCCCATCTCTGAGATACTTTGTGCTATTATACACATATGTGTTATTAACTCCAGAATGAGCTGTTATAATATTTGCATTAAAATTCTGGTCTCTTGGGGTGCCTGGATGGCTCAGTCAGTTAAGCAACCAACTCTTGGTTTCAGCTCAGGTCATGATCTCACCATTCGTGAGTATGAGCCCTGCATTGGGCTTCACAGTCAGTGCCTGGGACTTTTTCTCCCTCTCTCTTTCTCTGCCCCTCCCCAGTGTGCACAAGCACTCTCTCTGAAAATAAATGAAAATAAACAAAAAGAAAGAAAGAAAAAGGTCTCTTTTCCATGAAACACAATAAGGTATGTGTTTTTTTTTTTTCTCACATATTAACCATTTTCAACACTCTTCACTTGTGTAGATCTGGGTTTCTATATGGTTATCACTTTCCCTCAGCCTGAAGAATTTACTTTATTAATGCTGTCGCAGCTCTGCTGGTGACAAATTCTCTCACCTTTCATTTATTTGAAAATGTCTTTTTTTTATGGGGGGTTCACTTTTGAAGGATCCATTTACTGGATGTAGAATTCTATATATACTTTTTTTTCAGCACTTTAAAGATGTCACCCACTGTTTCCTGCCCCAAACTGTTTTGATCAGTCAACCATCATTGCAGTGTTAACCTCTAGCAATTAAAGTCTTTCACTGTTCTCTGAATATTTTCAAAATATTCATTTAATCTTTAGATTTTATATGTGTGATTATAAAGTTCCCAGGGGTACTTTTCATTATGTTTACTCTGCTTGGAGTCCACTGAGCTTCTTGGATCTATAATAAATTTTTTATTACCAATTTTCGGAAATCTTTTGGCAATTACTACTTTAAATATGTTTCTGCTTTACTTTCTTCTCTTTCTACGATAGCTTATTAGGAGGCTTGAGACTGTCACACAGATTTTAGTAGCTCTTTTAAATTTTTTTCAATATTTTTTTCTGTGATTTTTATGTCAGATAATTTTTATTAATCTATTTTTAATTCTACTGATTATTGCTTCCATTCTGCAATTGTCAGTTATTAAAACCCATACCTTTCAGGTATTATACATTTTGGTCTAGAATTTTCTATTTTTTAAAGTAGTTTCTATTTCTTTGCTGAGAGTCCCTCCTGTACACTCACTGACCATATAACTATCATGATAAAATTAGTTGACTGAATATCCCTTATTTGCAAATTACATCTCAGGTTTTGTTTATATTGAATGCTATTTTTAAAAAATATGTGTCCTATTATCCTGTATGTATAAGACTTAGAATGTCTTTATTTTTTTATCATGAATCAAACAATTTTACTATGTATCAATACAATTTCTATGTTATCAACATTCTGATTTTTAATAGTCCTCTGAAGAATGTTGATTTTTGTTTTATTAGGAGTTAAATTATTGACAAATGACCTTCATCTTGGGCAGGATTAGTTCTATATTGTTTTCAGGTTAGTTTCAGTTTTGTCCTTAGGCTTAGAACAAATCCTGTTCCTACAGCAGAGAAGGGTCATGGTCCTTCTAGGGTTTTTAAGAAAAGTGTGATGTATTTATTATGATCCTCTAACTTGGTGGATTGAAATTCCAAACTCAGTCTCTCCTGCACTGAGTGGCAGCTGAAATACTGGCTTAGCTTTTTAAGTCTTTCTGTTTTTAACTTTTCTCCAGGATTTTTGGTGTCTTTCACCCCAAAACAAACATGTAAGGGAAGTTTGCTTACAGATTTTGACTCTTACTTCTCTGTTATTTTTTTTTTCTGTGATTTCCCCCTCAGCTTGAGCAGCTCATGCATCCCCATGTCCTTCTTTGGAAACTCAAACTAATAAGATTGCTGCCTTCTGATTCTAGCCATCCTTTCTGGGGTTGAGGGTTTTCCTGGAATGTGGGACCTCCCATGCTCAAATCAGGCAAATTGGTGGCTAATAGGGACAAGTTGGTCATCCTTTAACCGCCCTCTGTGGAAAAGCCACATAATTGTACATCTCATCCAATTCAGTTTCATCTTTCTGTGGTCAGATGTTCAACACTTTCTGCTTGCTTTGGTAACTTTCTAGTACTTTACACAGTTTGTTTAATATTTTGTCCACTACTTATAATTTTTAGCATGCAGGATGGCTAGCCAATTTCTACATTACCAGGACTAGAACTGCAGTAATATACTTTGATTTCCCAAGTGTTAAGAGATTTGCTATCAACAACCAAACTGGTCCAACTTTTGACCTCATAATTCCTTTTGATAATAATAATAATAATAATGTCAAGTTATTAGTAAAAATAAAACTTTATTCAGAAAAAGTTAAACTGCAAAAAGAATCTCAAACATATTGACAATGGCTTGCTTAGATGACAGAATCAGGTAGTAGTTTTTTTTTTCTGTTTTATAACAATTTTAAAATTTTAATATAAATGCATATTTGCATAGGTATACATATATTATTTACAATGAAAGTATAAGCATCATAATTACCAAATAATGGTTATTTAAATATGTGTTATAAACATATTTTCTTAAAAATGGGCAAGAATAAATGTAACTAAAAGGTAATTAAAAAATAAATTAGTGGATAAGGTGTCTTCCAAATACCAGTGAATATAATATGTATTGCAAATCTTAGAAAATATATTAAAATAATTTTCTTCAGAGTACTCACCAGACAGGAAAGGTCCTGAGAGGTAAACTGAAGCCTAGCCAGGAATAGGGCAGGTAAAATTGTATACAAATGCTATAAAAAATTTTAAAAAAGTAAAATTTCACAGATTCTTTTAATATGCTGAAAGGTGTTCCATTATTAAAATAGATTAGAATTTACAGAGACTGTTATGATACTGATAAGGGATCAATATATGAATTACTACTTTGGGAATATGATAGCATTCATTCTCTCAGGTTAATATGCTCGTCACTAAACTCAGGAGAAAAAAACCTTAAGATGCAAAATTGGAAATATAGAAGACAGAATTGTCACATCAATTTTTCATGTGCTATAAACAATATTTGCAAGCTAATGGCCTACATATGTTTGGTGTGGCTTCCTTTGTGTTTTAAAAATGGGAACATTTCTCATAATTTTATTTCCATTTCCTCTGGCAACTCTAACTAGAACAGAGCAGTGGCAACTCCATTCAGAAGGGGTGTGAACACTTCAATGTGTATCATTTCCAACCCTTAAGTTATTCAGAAACACAGCCCTTTTCTTTCATTTATCTTATTGGCTTGGTTTTGGTAGGCATCTAGCCTTAGCCTACAAAGATACAGTAGGATATCTTCATTAAAAACAGAGATACAGCTGGGGCGCCTGGGTGGCTCAGTAAGTTAAGTGTCCCACTTTGGCTCAGGTCATGATCTCATAGTTCCTGGGCTCGAACCTGATTCCCACTTTAGTCTCTGTGTTGACAGCTTAGAGCCTGGAGCCTGCTTGGGATTCTGTGTCTCCCTGTCTCTCTATACCTCCCTTGCTCATTCTCTCTCTCTCTCTCTCTCTCTCTCAAAAACAAATAAACATCAAAAATTAAAACAAAACAAAGATACAACTATTAACAACCTAGCATCTTTTTGTAAATAAATGTAAACATAAAGAGGGCCAAAGTTCTTCACAGTATAGCAAGGAACAAGAAAATTACAAAGACAGAGATTTATAATTTTTCTCCCTCTATTTTAATAATAATAGAAAGAAGTCACTTGCCTGCTTCCTGTGACTATTGTTTTGACTGGATTCTGTTTAAATGTCATAAAATGAGGCAGATTTTTAAGGCCTTTAGGATTCCAGGTGTGTCTGTTAGACCCTTTTTGCTTCATTGTCAGAATGAATTTCCTCAACTTCTATCAATTCTCTCTGCTTTCCTTGGGCAGAGTTTAGGGTTGTGGTTGGAATATTCTATTCCTCTGCCTCCTGGACTCCTTACTCAAGTTCCCCACCTGGAAGACTTTCTGTAGAAAAGCCACTGGTTTTGAAATGACTCCCTGCTATATGGCAACAAGGCATCTTATTAGTCCTCTTCACCTGTATCTGTTCATAAACATCTTTGCTGTGGTCTGGACTCTACTGGAAACTTGGAACAGTTTTCACTTTCTTTTTATGATGAGTAATGGGGTTTCCTCTGTGGCAGATGAACTAGGATGGCACAGAGGGATATCTCCCATGTATCAGTATCCATGGTAACATTCTAAGCAAGAAGGAAGCATGCTAACACGACTCATCCACCCCAGAAATTTTCAGGATTGTCACCAAGCAGAACAACAACAACAACAAAAAAGGCAATTCCCACACAGTGAATATAAATCTCCTTATATTATTAAATGTCCTCTTGACCTTTCCCCTTTGGCCAACTCTCTTCAAAAAGCAGCCACTATTTTGTGGTCTATATTCTTTACTTAAACAACTATCTCAGTGTAATTATTTTCATCCTTCAAGTGTTTGTGTCTTTACATTTTCACTGGGGAAGGGGAACAAAAAAGGGAGGAGTGAATCCTGGGGAGCGTAGAATTTTTTCTTGTCTTTTAATTCTATCAATGTTTTCTCCCTTCATTCAAATGGAAAATTCACCAAATCTGTTTCCCTACAGGGAGATTTAGAGAGAAACGGTCATTCCTCCCCCATCCCCCACTTCTGCCCCTCCTCCTCCTACAGTGTAACCGTGACTTCTAAGACTTCACGATTTTAATAAGGATTCTTGGCAGATCTGATGAGACAAACCTTCTGTCACTGGTGATATAGTTTAGGGGCTTGCTAAAGCATCTCTCGTTCCCATGAAAGTCAGTCTTTGCATGCTTGTGTGTGCAGTAAGGAGTTTAAAAGCGCTGGGAAGACACCACGCATGTGTTAATTCGTGCTGCAGCAGCGTGCATCACTTCCACTTTGACCTCATAGTTAATCTGCGTGATAGTTAATTGCGCAGAGACTCTTTGATTTTTTTTTAAATTTCTTTTAAACACACACACACACACACACACACACACACACACACACACAGCCTTAGCCCTGCCTGCCCTCACTAAAAGAAAAAAATCAAAACAGCAAACAATTAATCCTAAAACGATGGACCGGGGGAGTATGTGTAAGTGTCAGGGGCAGGAGTATGTGTAGAGTGTGCGCGCATCTCTCTCCCTTATTTGTCTCGGTGTGCGTCTCTCCCTGTACCCTCCCCCTGCCTCAAATACATTATTCCCCTAGTCTTGGAAGCCGCTCCCGGAGCTGACGCTTTGATGGTATCTGCAAGCGTTTGTGTTGATCTTATTTCTGCCCCCTGAATATTAATTCCCAGAGCTGATGGCAACACAGCATCTCAGTGAAGGGACCTACTAGAGGCAGGTGGGGGGAGCCACCATCAGATCATAAGCATAATAATAATACAAAGGGGAGGGATCCTTTTGCACCCAAGAGGCTAGAGGCAGAGGAGGAAAAAAAGCGATGAGTCCGACAAATATATGGAGCACAGGAAGCTCAGACTACTCGACTCCTGTATTTTCACAGAAAATGACGGTGTGGATTCTGCTCCTGCTATCGCTCTACCCCGGGTAAGATGTGCTGTTTTCAGCGTTGTTTTGTTCCGGAGACGTGGGGGAGGGGGAGGGATGTGGAAATCGGGAGACCACCCAGATTTTAAACACTGTTCTGGGATATAGGGTTATAAATGAGGGGAATATGAAAATAGGGGGGCAGAAAAGAGAGGGAGAAAAGAGGAAGGTCACTTTCATTTATTTCTTAATTTTTTTGATTTTATTTGTTTTGTTTTAGAGTAGAAAAGCTAACGTCATGAAGACTTTGTATTTGGGGAGTAGCATTTTGATAATACTGCAATCTGATATGGAGGTGGGCTGAACTGATACATGCCGGCAATTGAGGCCATGTTGGAGGCATTTTGGGTGGGGGGTCTAGAGCAGAAAACTGCAAATGGGATCCTGGATCACACCCAGGAGATGTATGTATGTGGCAGGGAGGGGTTCTGTTCCTGTACACCAAAGTATTGCTTGCTCCTGCACCTGGACATTCTTAAGATCAGTTAGCCAGATTTTCTATTCAGCCCCATTGACCTAGCAGCAGATTCCCTGATGGGCAGACATGGTTCAGCACCAGGGACAGCAGTCCCAGTTAGGGCCAAAAGGAGATTTTTATCTAATCCCATAGGACATCTCTAATTCTATACAGGACATCCCTATAGTGCAGACAGAAGGCCAAGGGAGCCAGAGAGCACTAAAAACCTCTGGGGGTGGTGGGGGGGGGGGGCTATTCTGATTTCTCTACACCCTCCAGGAGGTGGGAGGAGGACTGGGGCATGGGGTGGATAATGTAGTTGATGAATTTATAGAGGATATATGGCTAGAAAAGAGGTGGTCTTGCTGCAGTGTTGAAAAATAAGCTGAACGAAGTAAATGTTAAGCCAAAATTGTGAAGTTATGCATTGATACCTTAAAGCCTTGCTGCACTAAATGGAAAATGGGTAAGGGGAAGATGAATTCCTAAAAACGCTGAGCAATTATATGCTCTGAAGTGCTTTGCACCCAAATTTTCCTGAACTTCATTGCACCAAAAGTATCAGGAGAATATTCTTCCACCTATAGATCATCATTTATCTACACACCTGAATAGCCCCTGGACCTCACGTACACATACCCTCAGGATTTCTAGCCAGGGCCAAAGTCAAGTTAGAAGTCCACTACTTACATTTCTTACTTTCCTCTATACTGTCATTTTGAAGTAAAGCTCTGGAAGAATTACTCTTATCTTCCTCCACCTAGCACCCCACAAAAAGAAGAGAAAAAAACTGGCTATAGAAGAAATCAAGTCATTGCCCTAAGGTTTTTGTGGGAGTTGATACTCTTGTGTAGTAGTTGTGGCAAAAGAAGACAAAAGGCATGAGGGTTAAACTTTTATTTTATTTTATCAAAATTTCTAGTTAACTTCTCTGGTCCTCCATTCTCTAGGGTAGGTATTGGCAGATAAAGATTTCTGATAAAGAAGAGACACAGGGAAAACAAGGAGTGAAAGCCTTTTTTTTTTTTTGGAGTTTTTAAGCAGAGACAGGTTCTGCTTAATTCTTTCAGCACTTTTCATACCTTTGTTCTTTACTATAAAAATAGAATGTGTTTTCATTAAGAGTATAAGATTAGGTAGCTTTCTCAGAAGTGTATACTACCTTTCACTGGAAATTGTTCTATGCAATACATTTGAGTGGAATCCTGGAAAATCATTTTTTCTATTTAAAAATTATGCATATATATTTCTGTTCAGTGTTTTGTGTAGCTCTTAATTTGTCTCAGGAATTAAAGAGTTGATAGTTGCTTATGGATAGAATATCATTCTCATATTGTTACCATTTATGAAACCTGTGGATTGAAATCTAGACAGGACATAGGGAAATATGTCTTTCCTTCCTCTTCATGTCTATCTTAGTAAACAATTTTATAACTAAATCAATGAAGATATTCTTATTTATCTCCAATAGCCTTATTTTAATGAAAAATATATACTTTTATTATTTTTCATAATAGTATCATATTTAACATGCCTTTTTGTTGCCACAGCTCTGACTTTTACAATATTATATAAAAAGTAAAACTTTAGTGATACATTTTAATTTTCAATTCTTTGCTTAGTAGATGAGCTTTTTAGATAGCTCTAAATAATGTAAATAATGTGTAATGTAAACTCTCCAATAGGAGGATTTGCATATTTTCTCAGTAATGAGAGGGAATGGAGTCATTGCAGTTTAGTGCAGAGAATGTGATCAGAGTTTTAGTTTGCTGCAATCTCATAAAAAAAAAAAAAAAGCCATTTGAGTGGCTGAATAGGGCCGGATGGAAATAGAAGCTTTGATGTCTAAAGCTGATTCTAAAGGAGGACAAAAAAGCATCTGGGAAAATGTAGGATCTTAGGAGCCAATTTAAAAGACGTTTGGGGGGTAAATAGTGGCAGTAGAACCACCTAGAAAGTTGAAGGAACTTTAAGAAACAAATATTTAATTGACTTTTTCATTTATATACGTGCAAAGAGTAAGTTTTTACCCCTTATTAAATTGACTAAATTTGTTACGTTGTGTTTATACCAAAGGAAAACAAAGAGGATATAAAGCATTGGGATGAGGATGTTAGCACTTAATATCTCTTCTCGTGTGGGAAATATTAGTTTCTGAAACTCAGAGTTATGTAAACTGTCCTGTATCTTGTTTATAGTGCTGTCATAAGAATCACCTAAAAAACTTACCAAAATGGAGATTCCTGAACCCTACACTGAAAGATTCTCAATCTTTATTTCTGGGATGGATCTCAGGAATATTCACTTTCAATAAGTACCCTAGACCCACATTGAAAAAAAGTGGTATTTACTTTGCTGATTTCTAGAAGTTTATTTATCACCATATTTAATATTTACAAGTGCTTTGATTAATGCTATTTTATTACTCAACTGAGCATAATGAGTCAATTCATATACAGAATTTTTCATTTGTAACATTGGGCATATTATATAAACCACAAAGGATAAGGAATACCTAGAAATAATTTTAGTAAACCCAACTCATGTGTGAGTAAACATTGGCTGAAAAAATAAAATATGCATACATGTGTGAATGTGTGTGTAATTATATTCACAAACTACATACACTCCATGTACAACTTTTCATACATACAGGTTTTAAAACAAATTTTACAATTTTATAAACTCTTTCAATGTAACTACATTTCACCTCAGAGTAAAGATACCCTAACAAGAAAAAAGAAATAGAAATTTTAATGTAATAGAAACTTTTTAGAATAAATAGGAATAAGTGTTAAAAGCAAATATATTTTTATATCTATCAGAATAAAATAAGATTTTTATAACATAATTTTTTCAAGCATAGATTGAATAGACATGAATTTGATTAACTTTTTGATATTAAATGTAACCCCTTACCTTGAAGTTTGAGCACTGAATTTTATTTCATTTATTATTTTTTTATTTTTTTGAGTTTATTTTGAAAGAGATAGAACATGAACAGAGGAGGGACAGACAGAGAGAGAGAGAGAAAGAAGGAGGGAGAGAATCCCAAGCAGGCTCTAGGCTGTCAGCACAGAGCCTGACTTGGGGCTTGAACCTATACGGACCTTGAGATCATAGTTGAAACCAAGAGTTGGATGATTAACTGACTGAGCCACTCAGGTGCCCCACACTGAATTATAAAAGAAGAAAACTGAGTTCAAGACTTGTAAATATTTTCTGTTCTTAGCTGTTCCCTGAACAGAAATGCTTCAGGTGACTCTTACGGTGAGCTGCTAAAGATTTTGACCCATAACCAATTTTTTCATAGTTTTAACTTTAACAGGCTATGATCCTGCTTTTAGAGAGGATCTTGTGATTCTTCACTATAACCCTGTTTGTTAACAGAATTCATCTCTAGCTACAACCTTATTCTTTCCTATATTTCTAAATCCTCCACTTGGTTTTATTTAGAAGAAAAATAATTTCCTCAGCATAGTTAATTGCTTAGTTGTAGGTGTAAAATTTCAAACAGTCTACCCTGGAGCAAACATGTACCTGGAAAAAAAAGAAAAAAGAAAAATATGATCACCCAGTATTTCTCAAAATCCAGCTGCCCATCACCATCTACACAAAATATTTGACTTATAGGCAAGAATTTAAGAATTGGCTTTTAATTTAAATAGTTACATAAATGTCTGTCTGATATCTTAGACTTCATTTAGAATAATCTCCTCAAAATATTTGAACTACAGAATACTTAATGATACAGGTCTCTGTTCTATACACTTGAAATTTGCTTCCATGTCAAAAAATTTTCAAGTTGGGAGTGCCTGGGTGGCTCAGTTGGTTAAACATCCGACTTTTGATTTCAGCTCAGGTCATGATCTCACAGTTCATGAGTTCAAGCCCCACATTGGTCTCAGTGCTGGTAGCATGGAGCCTGTTTGGAATTCTCTCTCTCTCTCTGTCTCTCGCTCTCAGTCCCTCTGCTCCTCCCCACTTGCACTGTCTCTGTCTCTCTGAAAATATATAGACTTAAAATTTTTTAATGTTTTTACTTATTTTTGAAGGAGAGAGAGAGACAGAGCATGAGTGGGGGAGGAGCAGAGAGAGAGGGAGACATAGAATTTTAAGCAGGCTCCAGGCTCTAAGCTGTCAGCACAGAGCCCGACTTGGGGCTTGAACTCACGAACTGTGAGATCATGACCTGAGCTGAAGTCGGACGCCCAACTGACTGAGCCACCCAGGTGCCCCTGAAAATAAACAAACTTAAAAAAAAAAGAATTTTTCAAATTGAAGGGAAATAATGTTAACTTTGGAGACTTTATCTTTGTTGTAAATATGTTAGTAGGGCTCTGGCTCCTTGTCACTGCCACAGTTTCCTAGCCATTCCAAAACGGGCTTTTCATTGTTGAAATACAAGTAGACTTTGCTGGAATGACACATACTTGTTTTTTTAAATGTTTTTTTTTTTTAACATTTGTTTATTTTTGAGAGACAGAGAGAGACAGAGCACAAGTGGGGAGGGGCAGAGAGAGAGGGAGACACAGAATCGGAAGCAGGCTCCAGGCTCTGAGCTGTCAGCGCAGAGCCGGATGTGGGGCTCGAACTCATGAACAGCCAGATCATGACCTGAGCCGGAGTCAGACACTCAACCAACTGAGCCACCCAGGTGCCCCTGGAATGACACATACTTGTAATTGAAGGGGAACAAGTACATATTGGTCTTACTACATAGACTTTGGTTCTACAACCAAACTTGTGTTCATGGCAGGGTTTCAATGATTACAAAGGATCTTTGCTTAAAAGTATTCTTGTTTTCCCCACTATTATTTTATTTGCTATTCATATAGTTTTCCTTATTAATGGGTGGAGAGTGTAATGCCAGTGCTACTTATTTAGCATTTACATGGCATTTTATCTATAGAGTTATACAATGATTTTTTAATGATATAGAATTATTACCATATTTTGCAATCTTATCACAATACTATAGGGATTAATATGATTTGGAGTTAAATTTTATTTTTACTCCAAGCCACTAATGTGTAACTTAAAGAAGGGTTTTTTATTTTCTTTTAAAGGATATTTATTCTCCAGAATATGGGAGAAATGAATAGCAAACAACCCTCCCAGTAAAGTCAACTAGAGAGGCCTTTCATATCTCAAAACAATCCAAGTCTTTTCTTACCATTAGAAAGCAAAAGGGTGGCTATACTTGTGTAGTTTGGATTATTGCCCTAAGAATGTGATTAGAGGAGTTTTAATCCTGCTGTACAACTAATATTCAAGAAGACTCAGACTAGTCCCTTAACTTCTCCATATCTCATTTCCTACAGCTTTCACAAAGAAAATATTATTTTCCTTATCAAACTCATGAGACCAGAGAAAAGAATGTGCATGCAAAAATTCTCAGAAAAAAAATAAAGCCCCAGTTTCTAGGTGTAAGTTCATACTCCTCTGGAAATTAAAGCTTAAGCACTTTGATATTAAGCTATCATATGCCAAAGTTAATTAAGCAGTTGCTTGTATGATTGAGGTGATTAAAATGTCAACCTTAAATATTAACATATTGAACATAGATACCCAGATATTGAAGTAGTAATATTATTTCTGCTTGAATATTTAGTTTAGTTGCCTCGATTTCGTCTTTCATTATTTTTTTCCTAAGGATTTTTGTAGATCTTTAATTTCATGTCTTCTCTTAGGAGATGATACTTAAAATTTGCCTGAACCTCCCAATAACAGATTTATTGAACTTGCTATGTACAGCCTAGAAATTGTTTCTCTTCAAACCTCATCTGTTGAATCTCTTTTCCTCACACCTGGACAATATCTAAGACAAATCCTAAAAGTTTTCTCTTTATTTTAGACTTTAGAATAATCTTGTTTTTAGGTATTAAACTCTCATCTAAATTGATCTTTCAACCTCCCAGTGAGTTTTGTTTTGTTTTTTCTTCTATTCTTTTGATCAGGCTTGACCTAGGATTTGGCTTGTTATGCTTGTTTTTGACTATTTTTTGTTATGCTGTTTTTGTTATGCTTGTTATGCTGTTATGCTTGTTATGCTCTTGTTATGCTGTTTTTGACTATTTTTTGAGATTGGAGTGGAAAGATAGAAGATAATTAAAGGAGGAGAAAGATCTTAATTAGTATTATCTGGGTGACAGATACCTAAATATTGAATTATTCTTTCATGGGGAGATTGGATGGGTTCTATGAAGATACCCTCTTTCTCCTCCCCACTTTTGGGGACCTATAGCATCACATTATTCCCTGACATGAGTTATACTATATGATGGCTGATGTTGGATGACACCCCTTCAGCTCCACTCCAAAATATATCCACCCTGATTCCCTGCTAGCATCATCTCACCAGATAGACAGTTTTTAAAGACAATTCCAAGATGATTTTGTTTTGTTTTGGCATTCATTTGTTTTGGCATTCATGGGAAGGGCAGAGAGGAGAGGGAGGGAGAGAGAGAGGGAAGAAGGAAGGAGGGAAGGAGTGAGGGAGGAAGAAAATATGAACTGATAGACTTAGCAAACTCCCTGTCAGATTCTGGAAGTGAAGATCTTTCTAACTCTTTTCACTATTGGGTCATTCAAACAAGCCTATTACCTTTAGACTTCTTCAGGAAAGAATCAGGCTAGTCATTTAGACTCTTCAGATTATAGAGAATAAAGGCCAAATTTACCTAAGAGTTCTCTATCCACTCTGTTTCAGAGAGCACTAAAGCAGGTATGCAATTTTCTGTTTGGGGTAGGGATAGCAATTGCCCTCCTTAGTTTTCTCTCACAGTGGACATCTATGAGTGGATTTTGTGACTTCTTTTTTAATTGTCTTGAGATAGAAGTGGAACAAGTACCTCCATGGGAGGAGGGGATATGAAATTGCACAGCTCTTTCTACTCATAGGCCAATAACCTTCTTCTGTAAGAACACCTCTGTCATTGATTCCTTACACATCTGTTATGTGGCTCCAAACTGGGAAAAGGAAAAGGAATCCATGACCTGTTTTAGCCTTCTCTAGCAAGGTCTGCCTCTTTTTGGTGCCTAACAGATTTGTATTAAATGAGATCCTAACACTTCTTGCCATTTTTTCTCTGTTCTCGACATTGGTCGTGACAACAGGGAAAGTATATTTAATATTCTGTTCCCAGGGCGCCTGGGTGTTTCAGTCATTAAGTGTCTGGTCTGACTTGAGATCAGGTCACTATCTCACAGTTCATGGGTTTGAGCCCTGAGTCAGACTCTTTGCTGACAGCTCAGAGCCTGGAGTCTGCTTCAGATTCTGTGTCTCCCTCTCTTTCTGCCCCTCCCCCTCCCCCGCCTATTCTCTCTCTCTCTCTCTCTCTCTCTCTCTCTCAAAAATAAACATTAAAAAAATTTTTTTAACTAAAAACTTCTGTTACCTTTGCAATATTTCTTCCAAGTATCCACTGGCTAGTTCACCTACTTCAAGTCTTTTCTCAAATATTACTTTCCCAATGAGGCCTACACTGATTATTCAATGTAATGTTGCAAACAACCCTCAACCTTGTACTCAAAATTCCACTTATCCTCATCTATGTTTGATCCTTCCTTATACTTCAAGCCTTAAGTAATTAAGCAGATAATTTTATTATATGTTGCTTACAGGTTTATTATTTTTTACTTTTCATTTTCTGCCTCCCTTAGCTAGAAGCCAGGATTAATGAAAGCAAGGTTGCTGATTTGTCTACTGATATAACCCAGGCTTTTAGAGAAAGGCTTTGCCCCTAATAGATCTTTAATAATTCTTTTTCAATTAAATAATTAAAAATTCATTTTCTTTTCCCTGAAATTTGTCTTTTTTTATAAAAGGAAGAAAGAAAAGCCTTTTTATTTTCCTAACAGTATCTCACTCTAAATTCAGCATATGCAGCTGCCAGTAAAAACAAAAAAGCAAATAGGTCCTGTAGTGTAATGTAGTCCTTAAAGAACATAAGCTATGGAGCCACACTTAACCAGAATTCCAATTACTATCCCTACCATCACTTGATGGCTCTCAGCCACCTTCATGTAGTCTTAGTGTCTTCAAATAAAAAAAGGAAGACAATAATTTTACATAAGATTATTTTGTGTAGTAATTGATATGATACGTGTAAAGGGCTTCACACATGTTAATCATCCCTTGTATGTTGTCATTTTTGTTATTGTTTTTGTTACTTCTATAGGGTCTATTTCCTGGGGATATTCCTAGAAGCAGAAGTGTCTTCTCCACCTCTGTTAAACTCCAAATTTTAGGAGAGTGCAGAAGAGAGTTTCTTAATAAAAATTCTCTAGTTCTTTAGTCTCCTACCTTAACTTGTATAGGAAAAGAAAATAGGGGAGAGGTCCCCGAGTTTGTAGAATGCCTATGCTAATCATTGATTTTAGATCATTATTATAAACTTAATATTTCTAACAGATGTCAATTAGATGCCAATATAATAAGAAAATATATGCTAACATATGAAACTTCTTGAAGATAGCTTCCTTAATGATATGCAAAGGAACATCTTTTTCCAGAGATAGTGTGACACCACTGTCTTTTAGTTTCTGAGCAAAATTACTCAACCCATTTTTCAGAGCAAACCCATGTTGTTGTCCAGCAAACCCTGGAGAATAAGGAGGAAGGAGACAATCCAAGCTGATATTTTGCTATTAAGTGTCATGACTAACTCATGTTTTTCTTTGTGCCTAATAGGTATGATCATAGAATTAAACTCAACATTATCTGTTGTGTAGGGTACTATATCTGTCACCCAAAGTATCGTTCTGATTCCAGTTTTGCTATCTTAGTAATTTACCACCCAGCAAAGAGACTTTCCTTGTATCAAATATATTATTTAAATAAAGACAATTGGGATGTAGTAAAATATTCAGAATTTTTTTCAAATGTATCCACTATTATAACCATCCCTCCTACACACACACACACACACACACACACACACACACACACAGGTTTTTAATATATATTACTTTCCATCACACCTGTAGATTTTCTTGTGCTCCTTTCCAACTAGCTACCTGTCTACTCTCCCTTTCCTCCCTTCTTGTAGTCTCTCTTGTGGCTTTTCTCACCATAGACTTTTTTTTTCCTGTTCTAGAACTTGATAGTGATGAAATCAACAGGTTGTACCTAGCTGCTTTTGCTAAACATAATGTTTTTTGAGACATAATAATGTTGCAGATATTATGAGTTCCTTTTTATTGTTAAGAATCCATGGTATGAATTACAGCATGTTTACTGTGTCTTTTCTTGATGTATCCAATTTGAAGCAGTTTGGACAAAGCTGGCAAGGACATTACTGTACAAGTGTTTCTTTGGACCTGTTTCCGTTTCTCTTGGGGGGATTGATGGGACACAGAATTGATTTATTTGTATATTATAAGAAATTATTGGAACAATTTTCTAATGTGTGACAGTTCAAGTTGCTGCAAGCCCTTACAACTTTAGGTATTGTCTGCCTTTGTTTTAGTCACCTATTTCTATATAAGCAGGTATCCAAAGCATATCTTACAAGGTTTCTGAGGATCAGAAATCCAGGGGTGACTTAGTTGGATGATTCTGGTTCACGATCTCTCATGAGGTTGCAATAAAGTTCTTGAACAGGGTTCCAGATATCTGCAGGTTCTGGACAATCCATTCCCAAGTTCACTCCTATATTGATAGGAAGCTCCATTTCCTTGACTGGTGGCCTTTCCATGGTGATGGAGAAGTGGAGTGAAAAGAAAGAAGAGAGAAAGAGAGAATGCACGCTCATGCGTGCAAGAGAGAACTCAAGATAGAAGCCATAGAATTTTGTAATAAAATCTTATAATTATGTACCAATACTATTGCCATGTGGTGTTAGTAACAGAGAACAATCCTGATACACAGTGGGAAAGGTTTAGGTAAAAGTGTGAATGTGTGAATACCAGGAAGATAAGGATCACTGGGGACATGTCAGAAGCTGGTAACTAAAGCCTTTGGGGTTTTAACCATTATAGTGGGAGTAAAGTTGTACCTATTCAGGTTTTTTTGTTTGTTTTGATATATTTTATTATTGATTTGTAGGAGTACCTTATGAATTATAAATAAAAGTCCTTTGTCAGATATAAGTAGTGAAAATATTTTTCCAGTCTATGGGCTTATTATTTATTGATTAGATGAACAAAATGTTCAATTTTAAAGTATAATTCATCATTGTTTCTATTCTGGTTAGTGGTTTTCTATCCTATCTAAGATATTTGCCTCCCCCAAGTTTGCAAAAATATTTTCATATTTTTTCTAGAGGCTTTGTAATTATAGATTTCTCTTTGATCCATCTCAATTTTTTATTATTTTCATTTAATATGTTAGAGGATGAGATTCATTTCCCCTATACATTTATCCAATGGTCTTAGCCCTATTTTCTGGGAAGATTTTCCTTTTCCTATTGACATTCCTTTGAACTTTGTCAAAATGTTATTAACATGTATGTTGAGGTCTGTTTCTGAAATCTGTTTTCTATTCCATTGGTCTACTTGACTATTCTTAAGTCAGTACCATATAACTTTGGTCATTGTAGCCTTGTAATAAATCTTGAAATAAGGCACTGAATATGAAATAGATCCTTATGTATTTTTCTTTTGCAAGATCTGATTTGTCTATTTTACATCTTTTATATCCTCACATATTTTTAGTAAATTTGTCAACTTATACAAAAACAAACAAAACAAAAATGTCCTGCTGTGTCTCTTTTGAAGTGGTACTGAATGTATAGATCAAGTTAAAAATTATTGACATTTTGACAATGTTAAGTCCTACAATCCATGGGCATGGTTTATCTTTCTTTATGTTTAGGTTTTCTTAAGTTCTTCTCACTAATTATATATTTCAGTGTAGACACTGCACATTCTCCTTAAGTTTATTAAGTATTTTGTCTCATTTTAAGTTATGTTTTTAAATTATTTTCTGTTTATTATTATTATATAGAAAAGCAATATATTTTGTATATTACTTTTATATCCTCTGGTATTTGTTCTAAAAGTTATTCCAGTAGTTCTTATAGGTCCCTTATGATTTTTTATATGCAATATTGTTATCTGCAAATAAAAATAGTTTTACTTCAGGATAACTTATTTTTTTTTAATTTTTTACATTTTATTTATTTTTGAGAGAGAGACAGAGCACAAGGGGGTGGGGAGTGGCAGAGAGAGAGAGAGGGAAAGAGAGAGAGAGAGAATCCGAATCAGGCTCCAGGCCCTGAGATGTCAGCGCAGAGCCTGACGTGGGGCTCAAACTCACAAACCATGAATGAGATCATGACCTGAGCCAAAGTCAGAGGCTTAAGCGATTGAGCCACCCAGGGCCCCCCAGAATGACTTCTTGAAATACAAATATGGTTGTTATATTGCCACATTAACTATTTGCAGTAACTCCCCTAATACCATAAGATCCAGTTGTCTTACGTAGACTTGCAGGTAATATACCATATATTTGTTATACAAAATGGAGACATTTTTATAGTGAAAGGGTATAATTATTAATAATTCTGTCAGGATCACAGGTGCCAGCTGGAACTTTCCCAGGCAAACTGGGCATGTGAATACTCAATATGGTCTTTCATGATCTGATCCCTGAAAACCTCTCGAGTGTCAGCTTCTGATTTTTCATCAGATGCAACTTGACTCTCCCACTATATTTTACTGTTTTCTTTCAAATGCTAGTTTAATTTTCCTATCTCCTTTACACATACTACTTTCAGAGCTCTTCCCTCTCAATTTTCTTTTGAAGATTTTGAAATTCTATAATTCAGAATTTCCATCATTGAGATGTTTTAGGATTGAAGAATATTTTTAATATAAATCTCTTCTATTTCATGGTTAAAAAGGAGAGATCATAGTAAAAGATACTTAACTAAACTAATTCTTATAGTTAAAAGGGTGAAAAATATCCGGTAGTGATACCTTACCTAAATGGAAAAAGAAAACTTCTTAGTCACACCACATGTCACCTCCCCCAAATATTTATATAATACAATAAACAACAAATAAAATGAACTCAATGGACAACATAATGGCCCTGTTGGCCATTAAGTACTCCTTGAAACATGTAACTTTTCAAATACCCTTGTGGTCAACAGGCCATTTACAGAGTTTCTGAGGTCCATGATAAGAGCTCCTTTTTGTAGATATGCTACCATTCCCATATACAGCTCAATTTCTCTGATGAATAAGTATGAAAGTAGACTCTGTAGAGAATCATAATAGGGAGAGAGATATTTTCTCACTAATTTTATTATTTGGACCTCAGATTCCAAGTAATCTCCTAAGCAGAATCTTAGTAGATGTTTAGGTATAAATGAAATTTATCAGAAAAATGCACATAAAGCAGAAGTTTGGAATTAGTGGTTACATACTCTGATTTAGGTGATCTGAATAGTGCCCTTCTTAATTCCTGTTTATTTTGTGAATCACTTTTTGTTTAATCCATAGCCACTTTTTTCCTGGCACTATGCCGGATGCTGAAAAGCATTGAATGAGACAAACCAGTCCTTGCTCTTGTGGAAGTTATTTTCTAGAATAAAGACATGCTTTTAAAAGCAAAACACTATACTATTTATTATATATTATAATTATACTTTTATAAATTTACTTATAGAAAATATTCTATTTTATATTTATTTGTTTCACTTACTGCCTCTGATTTAAGGAAATTGTGTATAACCAGGTAAACATTTCATGCTCAATCATTTTTTTCAACCCATAGGTCCATGTGATTCTGTCCATTTTCTCCTTGAAATAGGCTAACATGGGATGTCATTAGACTCTTGTTGAGCTTTAAATTGCTATGTGAAACGTGAATTTAACAAATGCAAAGCAGACCAATTTCCTCCTTCTTGTCTCCTACTTTCCTGCCATAAATAAATATTTGTTGCATTCCCAATACTTGTTTGGCACTATACTAGGGGATGGAGATAAAACCATGAGAAAAATAGATACCTTCTTAATTCTTATAGACCTTACAGTCTAGGGAAAAACAGTACACAAACAAACTTCAAAGAGAGGTGAGTGTTGAAGAAATAAAAATTTGATATGATGGAGAAAAGAAAAGAATTACTTTAGGTAGAATGGTCAGGAAAGGCCATTCTGACTAATGGATAAGAAATTGAGTTTATATGAGTATTACAAAAATTATCCATGAAAAGATTGAAGTGAAGATGGTTCTTATCATAGGTCACTGCATGTGCAAGGGTCCTGAATGGAGTAAGAACTTGGTGTGATTTAGGAACTAAAAAAAGTCCCAGATGGCTGGAGGATAGTAACTAAGAATGAAAAAGTCAGGACGTAGGATTTAGGAGGCAGAAATCTACTTCCTATTACATGGAGTTGTAGCTTTAGTGAAAAAGTTGAATTATATTCCAGATAAGGGGTTTGTGTCAGGGGAAATGCCTCATATAATAACACCATCATTTTTTTTTCTTAAGGAAGAAGTGTGCCTCTATGATTTGGGGAATGGTAAGAGTTGCAATTTACCTACCAATTCTCAATTGCCTGCAATTAATGAAATTTTTGACTTTAACCTTCCTTAGCGTTATATATAGTAGCGTTCTACAGTTTGCTACAGAATCTTAGTGGGATCAAGAGTTAGTTATTAATTCTGCTATTATGTCAATTATTTGAAGTGTAGTAATTATTTTGTGGCATTGTTATGAACTGATTGCACTATATTTAAATAATGTGTTTAAACAAATATATTTTATAAAGATGAATATTCTGTATCTAGGAAGTAGCAACGATAGTCTCTTATTTCCAAATTAATCAATATGACTTAAAAGCAGTTATTTGGATGACTGAATTTTAGATTTTAAGGGATTCTCCAAGAGCATTAACAAAAGTATACTTATTTCTTATCCATAAAATATGTTGCTGAATGTAATCTGTGAACAAAGCCATGAAAAGTAATATTCCATCTAAAAAGCTGAAAGAAATCCAAATATCATTGTACCAATTTAAAAGGAAATCACATTACCATTTCATTAATAAAATTCCTTTTTCCCCAGAAGATTTTTAAATGTTTAGACTCAATTACCTCATACTTTAGTGTCTGGAAATTTCACAAATATCTCATATCAAAGAATATTTTCAAATGTTCAGTGATTTAAGTTTACAGCATAATAGCTCTTTGTTTCATTTTTAGGTTAACATCAAGCATAACTGACCTTTTTTGGTAGGGAGTTTTATGAATTTTAATACAAACATAAATTCTTGTAATTCAGTGTCAGGATACTGAATTGTTCTATTACTCCCCTTCCCAAAATAACTCCCTCCTACCACCCTTTGTAGTCAAACCATTCTCCCTCCCTTAAATCTTGGCAAAAACTGGTCTTTTATTCATTAGTGTAGTTGTTTTCTTTTGGAGAATATTATATAAGTGGCATCATCTAGTTGACTCCATAAAGTGCTTTTGAGATTCATCTAAGTTATCGAGATGTCAGTAAGCACACACAAAAAGAGGTTCAACTGTCATAGCCATTAAATGTAAATGTACATTACGATACCAGTATACACTTATCAGAATGGGTAGAATAAAAAAAATACTGGCAAGACTAAGGGTTGGTAAGGATGTGGAGCACCTGAAACTCTAATACATTGCTAGTGGGAATAATTGGGCAATTTTGTATAAGGTTAAACATACATACTATTACTCAGCAATCTACTATTTGTATGACAGAATTAAATATCTTATGGAATAATAACTTTAAAAATGGATTACTAGATTATTTTTTTCTGGAATGCTTACACAACATGATCATATTAAGTTTTTCCAGATGAGATGGAAGTTTCTTTTATATTGACTCGAGATTGTACTCTTGACTGAATTAATCAGGACTTTTTCATTGATAGTGATATCACCGAAATGGTAACCAGCAATTTGATCTACTTTGACACCACTGGTGATTGTGTACCTGAGGATACTGGAAAGAATGGAAAGAATACCGTTAGGGAACACATGGAAGTATGGATTCTGTGGGAGTCTCTTTTTGTAGTTTGTGCATTAGGTTATCAGTCTCTTGAAAAAAGTAATAATACACTATCTAGAAAAGACACTAATTGACATTATTATTCCATTAAGGCACTGTACATGATATGAATTCATTATCACCTAAAGCTTTTAACCTTATTTCCTGATACAGGATCTAAGTTTGTTAGTACATAAATGATAAAAACTGGGCTTTCTCTGTTAAAATTTTTAATTTGCCTATGAACCAGCATGACAATTTAAAATGTGCTTAAACTGGGACAAAGTTAGGTTGATTTCAAATTCTATTGGGATTTCTTTTTTTTACATTGTTTGGAATTCTAAGAACGAAAGTAAGTATGGACTCGGTAAAATACATCTACAGAGCCCTTATTCTCATTTTCAGTACAGTTTTTTTTTTTGTTAACATCTACAATACTTTCATAATGATTAATACAAAGTGAATTAATGATTGAATAAAAATTTCTATGATCTGGAGTATTTATAATTCCTAGTTATGTAAATTTACATTATAATGAGATAAAAATGGATTACTTATATAACAGGGATAGGGAAATTGAGGAGGAAAAAAACTGAAAGATAAGACTTGATTAATTTTTTTAACATTTTAATTATTTTTGAGAGAGAGAGAGAGAGAGAGAGAGAGAATGAGCAAAGGAGGGACAGAGAGAGAGAGGGAACAGGATCCATGAAGCAGGCTTCAGGCTCTGAGCTGTTAGCGCAGAGCCTGACGCGGGGCTGGAACCCATGAACCACTGGATCATGACCTGAGCTGAAGTCAGACACTTAACTGACTGAGACACCCAGGTGCCACAGATTTGATTAATTTTTTAAAGTGACTAATAAAACCTTGATTTTAAGAAAATGTTTTAGGCAGGAAGAGCCAAATAATAAAACATTAAGAGTGATCTAGAAGTAACCATGGCCACAGAGAGGGTGTTGGAAA
The DNA here is from genome assembly GCF_028018385.1 of Neofelis nebulosa. NCBI lineage: Eukaryota > Metazoa > Chordata > Mammalia > Carnivora > Felidae > Neofelis > Neofelis nebulosa. Next base: position 53,604,371 of record NC_080782.1, read on the forward strand.
TTGTATTGACTTGAACTTAAAGATACAGTACAATTTTAGAAAATAAAGAAACAAAGGAGAGAAAAAAAAATTCCTATAATTATGCTCACTCAGATGTATGCACTCATGTTGGTAAAATTCCACATAAAAGTGAAAATTCAATCAGCCACCTGAATAAATGATATCCATATTTCCAAACATCTGAATATTAAAACAAAATTGGAATATTTTACTTTCTGCTCTCACAGAACAGTGTCCAAAGATAGGAATTTTCAATATATTTTGAATACATTTGAATAAACATCTGAATATTTGTAGATATTGCATATAATAGAATCAGCCTTCATTTTCCTTTCTTTTCCTTTCTTTATTTTCTTTTAAGATTTTATTTTTTAAATAATCTGTACACCCAATATTGGGCTTGAACTCATAACCCTGAAATCAAGAGTCACATGTTCTACTGACTAAGCCAACCAAGTGCCCCCATCCTTCATTTTCTTACACTAGTTTTCAGTGACCTTTAAACTAACCTAAATCTGGGACAGTTTAACCTTTGGGAGAAAGTACACAGAGGTCCTCCTAACCACATGTGTGGCCCCTTGCAAATATGGGAACAGTTTTTATATGTGTGACTTTTATTTTGCTGGAAGAGCAAAAGTTTTATCAGTTCTTCAAAATGTTTTATGTTCCAGAGAAAACTATCCTTCTTAATACAGAAATTAAGGTTTTGCAGCAAATGCAAAAGCACATTCATAGAAATAACCTTAACATCAAGTTGGAGGTACTGCAGACAGAGATTAGTCATGGTCTACCATATGACAGTGTTTTTATTATTGCCTTGTGTTGTTAGTTAAGTGTTGCCTGTTTCTGACTTTTCAGGTATTTGTTTCCTCAAATAGATGAAAGGTGTTTTGATATCAGCATTGAACTTTCTATTTCTTTCCATCTGCAGTTGTGCTCTGCACAAAAGAATCTCAAATACATGCTAATTATGTGAAGGACCAAGAAATCTAAATCTATAAGGCATTATTTCCCAAATTTGGCTACCTTCATGGTTTTTGCCACATCTCAGTGACATCTGATCATTTATTTCCTTGATATCTTTCATAAAACTGGCATCTTTTTAAAGCATATTATTTTATTTAATACATTAAATAATAAAAGAAAATCTTAAAAATCATTTTTACTTTTCATAATGCAAGACAACTGCCAAGTAAATACAATGAAACCAGGGTGGTGTTATGACATTTTAAATGTATATATTACTTTCTACTAGAAGTGCTAAGCTTGATGTTCTCCTTAGAAAGCAGATTAGTAAATTGGCAAATATGGCTAAAGACAAATTACAAATAAACCAAGACAGTGTCCTTAATGTAACTGAATATGCTAAAAGAAAATTAAAAAGGGAAAAATGTCAAATTAGGTGTTTCAGTGTCTTAATGTTATTCCTATGTGACACTTAAAGCTGCCTTGTTTACCAAGGACAGTTGTCTTAAGTTCTCGGAAATACTGATATGGGATGATCTTAATAGGACATAAATTTTGAGGATAATGCTATCTTGAATTTACAGTGTACCCTGAAACACTATTTCTAAAAATAGAAAACTGTGTATTTCTAGAATGAAGGAGAGCAGCCCCCCTAAATTATATTGGCCAAGTTTGTCACTGCGTTGTCACAGTCCGACAATAATGCAAGTGCGATGGCTAAGTTCTGCTACCTCATAGAAAAAAATTGTTGCATGAGATCAACATGTTATGGCCCCACTTTAGGGTACTGCCTTTTAAAGTTCCATATTAGTATATAGATTGCAAGAAGAGTTGTTTCACTTTCCCAAGATCATTCAGGTTTTGAAGCCATAGCTTTTACTCTGTGGCAAAGTTTACCCAAACAAGAATTTGAGAATATTATTATTTTTATCACTTGGTAAAAAAAAAATCACATAAAAATACTTTATAAATAAAGGGATAAATTAGGAATGTGCCAGTTTAATAATCATTATTATCTATATAAATATCAATGTTTACACCATAAGAATTCTAGTATTCATTGACATTTCTTTCTTAGCACAATTTACCATCAACACTTTATTTCTATTCTATCCAACAGCTATAGACAGTTGGTGTCTGGTTTCTAGAGTTAGCCATGGCCTTGTTTCCTTTTTAACTCTCAAAGACATCTTCAGTGTATGTTACCTGAGTTTTCACATGCAAAGAATTATAGCATTTAACAAAAAAGGTGATGGCAATTATATGATGGCATATTATATGAGCAGCTCATTTTAATATTAGCTATAATTGTTACATGTGTACATTTTTAAATAGAGTAAATTTTACCATGTGAATTTTGCCAACATTCAATTTTTAAAAATAACCCACATTCTCCTTGATTCATTCAGTATTTTGGAAACTATTCATTGTGTGTTTTGTCAAGTGGCAGGCACTTGGCAAATTTTCTGAAAATGACACTGTTGGAGACGGAAACATTTCTTGCTGTTAGGAACCTAATGTTCTACTTTTAACACTCACACCTAAACCTAATTTTTAAATGCTTTGTTGTTGTTGTTATTGTTGTTGTGAAGCAAAAATGTATGCAAAGTACAAAAGGACTAAAGATGGCTCAATGAATCATCACAAAATCCATATAATCACCAACCACAACTGGCAATAAAATATTGTTAGCACCCTAGGAAACAGCCTCACCTCCTTCCTCATTTTCTTCTTCTTTCCCTTCCCCCAAAGAAACCATTGTTTTGACTTTGAGCTCGATAGTTGAATTTTGCCTTTTATTAAATTTTTTAAAGGTTTATTTATTTTGAGAGAGAGAGAGCACTAGTAGGGGAGGGGGGAGAGAGAGAGAGGAGGCTAGAGAATCTCAAGCAGACATGGGGCTTAATCCCACGACCATGAGATCATGATCTGAGCCAAAATCAAGAGTCAGACATTTAACCAACTGAGCCACCCAGAAGTCCCTGCCTTTTATTACATTTTATATGCAGAAACAGCATGTGGGTGTGTGTATATGAGTGTATGTGTAGTATCTTTTGCTCAAATTTTGATTTTTCAGATTTCATTTTGCTGAATTTAGTAATAGTTCACCAATTTGTATTGTTGTATAATATTATATGAATATACTGTATTTTATTAATCCATTCTACTGAATTATGTTCTTATCTGTTTGGGTCATGTTTTGTTTTATGTTTATATCTATTACTAATAATGCAACTACGGATATTTCTGCACAAGTCTTTGAGTGGATATGTGCATGTGTTTCTTTTTGAAATAAATCTAGGGATGGACTTTTTGGGGGTGATTATCACTAGCAGACAATGCCAAAATGTTTTCCCACCAGTAGTGAATGAGTCCTAGTTGCTCCACAGTCTCCCACTTTTATTCAAGAACAGTTAAAACAAACCAACAAGGACGGTGAAGTGGCTAACCCAGAGAAAATGGAATTCAGGGATAATTCTAGACCTAACATTGATTTTCTTTTCTTTTCTTTTTTTTTTCTGTGTACACCCCTGGACCCCAATCAGTGTTGTGGTTGCCTTTTCCACATTTCCTCTACTCACTTTATTAATTGTCCCAATTTCCCTTGGGTGTCTGTGAAGTCCTCATGCTTTTTTGTGAAGCTAATTCCATCTTGGATACTAGTGGTAGGATAGTTAGACTAAAATAATTAATATAATCCCACCCTTGGCCTTGGATCATAGTTTCATATGTGTGAATTCCTATGTATTTGGCTAGTGATGCACGAAATTAGACTTTCTGAGGACTTCCTTCTTTTTGAGAGAATTTCTGGAAGAGTTTCTCTATGTTTTCATAGATGTAAATAAAGAGGCATAGAAGTTAGGAGTTGGAGTTAGCTTCTCCTGACTGCAAAGTCAAGCTACCTTTGGGTTGAAGCTGACACCGTGGAGGATAGAAGGGTGAGATACAAAGATTCAGAGTTTTTAAATACATAGTTGTGAAGCTAACCAGGGCACCATGAAGCTTATCCTACATTAGGCTTTATGATTATATATTCCAGTGCTCCCCAATTTAGTTTGAATGTTCTGAGACTTGCCTTGAAATTTATCTTACCTAATAAAACCCCACAGACAGTTATTTGATATGGATCGTTGGTGGTTGCTAATAAAAAAAAAAACAGTTTGCATTTACACACTGGAATATATGTGTGTGATAATGGACTCAGTCAAATAAGCATATTTACCCACAGCTGTTAACCTAATTTTAAAACATTGAACCTGGTAAGAGCTAAGGAAATCATCACAAATAGGAAAATTCATTACCAGAATTGATACTTAGGGATTTGCTTCCTTGCTGTAACACTCCCCTTTTTGTATATCCGCACTTGGCTACACACACGGGCAGAGAGCATTCCCAACAGGTTATGCACAGGTTCCTTACATGTCCTTACTGGGAGGTACAGAATCGCATAGGCCACTAAAGGCCCTAGGTGAAAGAGTAACTGGTGCCCCAATGCTCTTGTTTACAGAACACCACAGCATCCTGTGAGTTCCCAGTCCTCTTGGACAATACAGATGGAAGTCCCTTCCTCCCATGATCACATTATGAGTCCCCATGTCCTTTGAAACATATATTTCACCTTCCATACCTGCTCTGACACTTTTTGCAGTGGCTGGAGGACATCGTTTAAAATGAACTGGTTGATATGTATGTCTTGCTCCTGGAGTGTGCACGGCTCACCAAACTGATGAAGAGTTTGAGATGCTTGATCACATACATGAAGTTAAATTACAAGCTCTGTTTTTTTTTTCTTTTAATGTTCATTTATTTTTGAGGGGGTGGGGAACACAATCAGGGGAGGGGGACAAAGAGAGGGAGACACAGAATTTTATTTATTTATTTATTTATTTATTTATTTATTTATTTATTTATTTTTTCAATATATGCAGTTTATTGTCAAATCGGTTTCCATAACACACAGTGCTCATCACAACAGGTGTCCTCCTCAAAACCCCTCACCCACTCTCCCCTCCCTCCCACCCCCCCATCAACTCTCAGTTAGTTCTCAGTTTTTAAGAGTCTCTTATGCTTTGGCTCTCTTCCACTCTAACCTCTTTTTTTTTTTCCTTCCCCTCCCCCATGGGTTTCTGTTAAGTTTCTCAGGATCCACATAAGAGTGAAACCATATGGTATCTGTCTTTCTCTGTATGGCTAATTTCACTTAGCATCACACTCTCCAGTTCCATCCATGTTGCTACAAAGGGCCATATTTCATTCTTTCTCATTGCCACATAGTACTCCATTGTGTATATAAACCACAATTTTTTTTATCCATTCATCAGTTGATGGACATTTAGGCTCTTTCCATAACTTGGCTATTGTTGAGAGTGCTGCTATAAACATTGGGGTACAAGTGCCCCTATGCATCAGTACTCCTGTATCCCTTGGGTAAATTCCTAGCAGTGCTACTGCTGGATCATAGGGTAGGTCTATTTTTAATTTTTTGAGGAACCTCTGCATTGTTTTCCAGAGCGGCTGCACCAATTTGCATTCCCACCAACAGTGCAAGAGGGTTCCCGTTTCTCCACATCCTCGCCAGCATCTATAGTCTCCTGATTTGTTCATTTTGGCCACTCTGACTGGCGTGAGGTGATATCTGAGTGTGGTTTTGATTTGTATTTCCCTGAAGAGGAGCGACGTTGAGCATCTTTTCATGTGCCTGTTGGCCATCCGGATGTCTTCTTTAGAGAAGTGTCTATTATGTTTTCTGCCCATTTCTTCACTGGGTTATTTGTTTTTCAGGTGTGGAGTTTGGTGAGCTCTTTATAGATTTTGGATACTAGCCCTTTGTCCAATATGTCATTTGCAAATGTCTTTTCCCATTCCGTTGGTTGCCTTTTAGTTTTGTTGGTTGTTTCCTTTGCTGTGCAGAAGCTTTTTATCTTCATAAGGTCCCAGTAGTTCATTTTTGCTTTTAATTCCCCTGCCTTTGGGGATGTGTCGAGTAAGAAATTGCTATGGCTGAGGTCAGAGAGGTCTTTTCCTGCTTTCTCCTTTAGGGTTTTGATGGTTTCCTGTCTCACATTCAGGTCCTTTATCCATTTTGAGTTTATTTTTGTGAATGGTGTGAGAAAGTGGTCTAGTTTAAATCTTCTGCATGTTGCTGTCCAGTTCTCCTGGCACGATTTGTTAAAGAGACTGTCTTTTTTACATTGGATGTTCTTTCCTGCTTTGTCAAAGATTAGTTGGCCATACATTTGTGGGTCTAGTTCTGGGGTTTCTATTCTATTCCCTTGGGCTATGTGTCTGTTTTTGTGCCAATACCATGCTGTCTTGATGATTACAGCCTCTACAGTAGTAGAGGCTAAAGTCTGGGATTGTGATGCCTCCTGCTTTGGTCTTCTTCAAAATTACTTTGGCTATTCGGGGCCTTTTGTGGTTCCATGTGAATTTTAGGATTGCTTGTTCTGGTTTCGAGAAGAATGTGGTACAATTTTGATTGGGATTGCATTGAATGTGTAGATAGCTTTGGGTAGTATTGACATTTTCACAATATTTATTCTTCCAATCCATGAGCACGGAATATTTTTCCATTTTTTATATCTTCTTCAATTTCTTTCATAAGCTTTCTATAGTTTTCAGCATACAGATCTTTTACATCTTTGGTTAGATTTTTCCCTAGGTATTTTATGCTTCTTGGTGCAATTGTGAATGGAATCAGTTTCTTTGTTTGTCTTTCTGTTGCTTCATTATTAGTGTATAAGAATGCAACTGATTTCTGTACATTGATTTTGTATCCTGCGACTTCGCTGAATTCATGTATCAGTTCTAGCAGACTTTTGGTGGAGTCTATCGGATTTTCCATGTATAATATCATGTCATCTGCAAAAAGTGAAAGCTTGACTTCATCTTTGCCAATTTTGATGCCTTTGATTTCCTTTTGTTGTCTGATTGCTGATGCTAGCACTTCCAACACTATGTTAAACAACAGCAGTGAGAGTGGACATCCTTGTCGTGTTCCTGATCTCAGGGAAAAAGCTCTCAGTTTTTCCCCATTGAGGATGATGTTAGCTGTGCGCTTTTCATAAATGGCTTTTATGATCTTTAAGTATGTTCCTTCTATCCCGACTTTCTCGAGGGTTTTTATTAAGAAATGTTGATGAACTTTGTCAAAGGCCTTTTCTGCATCGATTGACAGGATCATATTGTTCTTATCTTTTCTTTTATTAATGTGATGTATCACATTGGTTGATTTGCGAATGTTGAACCAGCCCTACATACCAGGAATGAATCCCACTTGATCATGGTGCATAATTCTTTTTATATCCTGTTTAATTCGATTTGCTAGTATCTTATTGAGAATTTTTGCATCCATATTCATCAGGGATATTGGCCTGTAGTTCTCTTTTTTTACTGGGTCTCTGTCTGGTTTAAGAATCAAAGTAATACTGGCTTCATAGAATGAGCCTGGAAGTTTTCCTTCCCTTTCTATTTGTTGGAATAGCTTGAGAAGGATAGGTATTATCTCTGCTTTAAACGTCTGGTAGAACTCCCCTGGGAAGCCATCTGGTCCTGGACTCTTATTTGTTGGGAGATTTTTGATAACCGATTCAATTTCTTCGCTGGTTATGGGTCTGTTCAAGCTTTCTATTTCCTCCTGATTGAGTTTTGGAAGCGTGTGGGTGTTTAGGAATTTGTCCATTTCTTCCAGGTTGTCCAGTTTGTTGGCATATAATTTTTCATAGTATTCCCTGATAATTGCTTGTATCTCTGAGGGATTGGTTGTAATCATTCCATTTTCATTCATGATTTTATCTATTTGGGTCATCTCCCTTTTCTTTTTGAGAAGCCTGGCTAGAGGTTTGTCAATTTTGTTTATTTTTTCAAAAAACCAACTCTTGGTTTCGTTGATCTGCTCTACAGTTTTTTTAGATTCTATATTGTTTATTTCTGCTCTGATCTTTATGATTTCTCTTCTTCTGCTGGGTTTAGGCTGCCTTTGCTGTTCTGCTTCTATTTCCTTTAGGTGTGCTGTTAGATATTGTATTTGGGATTTTTCTTGTTTCTTGAGATAGGCCTGGATTGCAATGTATTTTCCTCTCAGGACTGCCTTTGCTGCATCCCAAAGCATTTGGATTGTTGTATTTTCATTTTCGTTTGTTTCCATATATTTTTTAATTTCTTCTCTAATTGCCTGGTTGACCCATTCATTCTTTAGTAGGGTGTTCTTTAACCTCCATGCTTTTGGAGGTTTTCTAGACTTTTTCCTGTGGTTGATTTCAAGCCTCATAGCATTGTGGTCTGAAAGTATGCATGGTATGATCTCAATTCTTGTATACTTATCAAGGGCTGTTTTGTGACCCAGTGTGATTTATCTTGGAGAATGTTCCATGTGCACTCGAGAAGAAAGTCTATTCTGTTGCTTTGGGATGCAGAGTTCTAAATATATCTGTCAAGTCCATCTGATCCAATGTATCATTCAGGGCCCTTGTTTCTTTATTGACCGTGTGTCTAGATGATCTATCCATTTCTGTACGTGGAGTGTTAAAGTCCCCTGCAATGACCACATTCTTATCAATAAGGTTGCTTATGTTTCTGAGTAATTGTTTTATATATCCGGGGGCTCCTGTATTCGGCACAAAGACATTTATAATTGTTTGCTCTTCCTGATGGATAGACCCTGTAATTATTATATAATGCCCTTCTTCATCTCTTGTTACAGCCTGTAATTTAAAGTCTAGTTTGTCTGATATAAGTATGGCTACTCCAGCTTTCTTTTGACTTCCAGTGGCATGATAAATAGTTCTCCATCCCCTCACTCTCAATCTGAAGGTGTCCTCAGGTCTAAAATAAGTCTCTTGTAGACAGCAAATAGATGGGTCTTGTTTTTTTTATCCATTCTGATACCCTATGTCTTTTGGTTGGCGCATTTAGTCCATTTACATTCAGTGTTATTATAGAAAGATATGGGTTTAGAGTCATTGTGATATCCGTAGGTTTCATGCTTGTAGCGATGTCTCTGGTACTTTGTCTCACAGGATCCCCCTTAGGATCTCTTGTAGGGCTGGTTTAGTCGTGACGAGTTCCTTCAGGTTTTCTTTGTTTGGGAAGACCTTTATCTCTCCTTCTATTCTAAATGACAGACTTGCTGGATAAAGTATTCTTGGCTGCATATTTTTTGTGTTCATCACATTGAAGATCTCCTGCCATTCCTTTCTGGCTTGCCAAGTTTCAGTAGAGAGATTGGTCACGAGTCTTATAGGTCTCCCTTTATATGTTAGAGCACGTTTATCTCTAGCTGCTTTCGGAATTTTCTCTTTATTCTTGTATTTTGCCAGTTTCACTGTGATATGTCGTGCAGAAGATCAATTCAAGTTACGTCTGAAGGGAGTTCTCTGTGCCTCTTGGATTTCAAAGCCTTTTTCCTTCCCCAGATCAGTGAAGTTCTCAGCTATTATTTCTTCAAGTACACCTTCAGCAACTTTCCCTCTCTCTTCCTCCTCTGGAATACCAATTATGTGTAGATTATTTCTCTTTAGTGCATCAGTTAGTTCTCTAATTTTCCCCTCATACTCCTGGATTTTTTTCTCTCTCTTTTTCTCAGCTTCTTCTTTTTCCATAATTTTATCTTCTAGTTCACCGATTCGCTCCTCTGCCTCTTCAATGCGAGCCGTAGTTGTCTCCATTTTATTTTGCAGCTCATTGATAGCATTTTTAGCTCCTCCTGGCTGTTCCTTAGTCCCTTGATCTCTGTAGCAAGAGATTCTCTGCTCTCCTTTATACTGTTTTCAAGCCCATTGATTAATTTTATGACTATTATTCTAAATTCACTTTCTTTTATATGGTTTAAATCATTTGATCAGTTAGTTAGCTGTTGTTATTTCCTGGACGTTTTTCTGAGGGGAATTCTTCTGTTTTGTCATTTTGGATAGTCCCTGGAGTGGTGCGGGACTGCAGGGCACTTCCCCTGTGCTGTCTTGAATAACTTGCGTTGGTGGGTGGGGTTGCAGTCAGACCTGATGTCTGCCTCCAGCCCACCGCTGGGGTCACAGTCAGACTGGTATGTGCCTTCTCTTCCCCTCTTCTAGGGGCGGGATTCACTGTGGGGTGGCATGGCCCATCCGAGCTACTTGCACACTGCCAGGCTTGTGGTGCTGGGGATCTGGTGTATTAGCTGGGGTGGATCGGCAAGGTGCACAGGGGCGGGAGGGGTAGGCTCAGCTCACTTTTCCTTCTGCGATCTGCTTCGGGAGGGGCCCTGTGGCACGGGGAGGGAGTCAGACCCGCTGGAGGGATGGATCCGCAGAAGCACAGCATTGGGTGTTTGCGTGCTGCAAGCAAGTTCCCTGGCAGGAACTGGTTCCCTTTGGGATTTTGGCTGGGGGATGGGCAAGGGAGATGGCGCTGGCGAGTGCCTTTGTTCCCCGCCAAGCTGAGCTCTGTCATCCGGGGCTCAACAACTCTCCCTCCCATTGTCCTCCAGCCCTCCCGTTCTCTGAGCAGAGCTGTTAGCTTATAACCTTCCAGATGTCAAGTCCCGCTTGCTGTCGGAACACACTCTGTCTGGCCTCTCTGCTTTTTCAAGCCAGACTCGGGGGCTCTGCTTGGCTGGCGGGCTGCCCCTGCCCTGGCTCCCTCCCACCAGTCCATGGAGCGAGTACCACCTCTCCGCCCTTCCTACCCTCTTCCGTGGGCCTCTCATCTGCGCTTGGCTCTGGAGAATCCATTCTGCTAGTCTTCTGGCGGTTTTCTGGGTTATTTAGGCAGGTGTAGGTGGAACCTAAGTGATCAGCAGGATGCGCGGTGAGCCCAGCATCCTCCTACACCACCATCTTCCCAGGATCCTCCAAGACACAGAATTTTAAACAGGCTTCAGGCTCTGAGCTGTCAGCACAGAGCCCAATGTGGGGCTTGAACTCACAAGCTGTGAGATCATGACCTGAGACAAAGTCAGAAGTTTAACCAACTGAGCCACCCAGGTACCACCCAGGCATCTCTGCTTTTAGTCCTTGGTATACGGAGATCAAATTGTTGGTATCTGGAATAACAAGCTTATGAAATTTGAATATTATTAACTTTGTGCTGAAGTTGCCATACTGTTATTGAGCTCAGGCATAAACGAATTTATTGTCCTAAAGGAAAATGAGTTTGAACAACTATTTATTTTGGGTGATCTTATTTTTTCATGAATGTACAGTAGCAGATTCTTTGGACTCAGTTTCTTTTTCAAAGCCTTGCAGCATAATGGTTAAATATTTTGGTTTTGGGAAACTGAAGTGACTAGTGGAAACATTGTGTTTCTTCATTGGCAAAATGGGGATAATTAAAGGAATAACACTGTTTTAAGGATTAAGTGGGAGAATGTATGTGAAGTTTTTAAAGTTATTCCTAGGACATGGTGAATATTGAAAAGCAGCTATTGTTGGTATTATTATTTACCTCAGAAAAACTGGTTAGCAAGAATATTTCTTTTCCACAAATCTTAATTAAGCATGCACTCATGGAATTTATAGTCTAGTAATGGAAACAGACAATAAGCAAATCAGAGCACAGACATTGTAACAAATGCTATGAAGCAATCATGGGACTGGCTATAGCGTATGAAGATTGGGGTGGGTGACAGTGTTAGATAAAACAATAAGGGATGACTTCTATGTAAAGGTTATTTCTGTTGAAAAGTAAGAAGGGATAAGCCATACCAAATACTGGTTTAGGAGGTGAAGAGAAGAAAAGATTGTAGGAGGAAGGAGTATATGTGTAAATGTACTGGAGATTGGCCAAGTTTCTAGAACTCAACAAACTTGGGTAACATGATGATGTAAGGAATAGCACATTCTTCTGTTCCTGATGCTTTTGGAGTGTGAGGATTCTCACTGGATTCTATGGCCTGATGAGAATGTGAGGTCGAATGGGATCTCTTTGAGAGCAGAGATTTGTGTTATATAAGCGGTGGAGATTCACAAGAGGTGATGTTAAGAGAGCAGAGAATACAATGCATAGGAACTTTTAATAGAAAAGATTCAAAAGGTTTTATTTTGTTGACATATATGTCTTGGGAGATTTATTTTGACATATAAAATGCCCTCTATTTAACTGATTGTACCTATAAAATAAAAATAAACCGAGATTTGTACCAACAAAATATTGAAGCTGATGTTAGGAACGAATGAAACACGAATTATTTAAAAAGAGCTCAAGCATAAAAATGAATGAGTTTTTGTATATTTTTTATTCTACTTACCTACATATGTCAGAGAAAGAAAAAATATAGATTCTGCCTTTATGATGCCAAATACCAGTGGGTTTTAAGATACCTGAATGAAATGACAGATGTTTTTATATCTCACCCAAGCGTTTGCTGTTATATTACCCTGGGAGGATACAATGACGAGATTTTTCCTCTCACAAAACTTAGATCCTTATTGAATTTCTGGAAATGTGAAATACATAGATTAAAATTTAAAATTCCATAAACTGCATGATTAATCTTTAGTGTCAAACATCTAGAATATGTACCAAAATTTGAATATTTAGCATCTTCTATATAATTGAACTTTCACTGAACATCAATCAAGTATTTGTTTTATGTTTTTCTTGAAAAAAATTTTTAATGTTTGTTTATTTTTGACAGAGAGAGAGAGAGAGACAGCATAAGTGGGACAGGCACAGAGAGAGAGGGAGACACAGAATCCGAAGCAGGCTCTAGGCTCTGAGCTGTCAGTACAGAGCTCAACCCAGGGCTTCAACTCACAAGCCATGAGATCATGACTTGAGCTGAAGTCAGAAGCTTAACCGACTGAGTCACCCAGTTGCCCTCTTTTTTTTTTGTTGTTTTTTTCTAAGCCACTTTTATTTTTCTACTAAAATCAATTTTTTTTTCTGATTATAAACATGAACTCAAAACATGTTTGTAATCATGCATAAATGCAAATAATGCATAAAACTGTAAACATGAAAATAAAAATATAATAACCTAATTTACAACATGGAGACTCAGATCTAAAGGGGGAACTGGGAATCTGTATTTTTTTTTTTTTTTTAATTTTTTTTCAACGTTTTTTATTTATTTTTGGACAGAGAGAGACAGAGCATGAACGGGGGAGGGGCAGAGAGAGAGGGAGACACAGAATCGGAAACAGGCTCCAGGCTCCGAGCCATCAGCCCAGAGCCTGACGCGGGGCTCGAACTCACGGACCGCGAGATCGTGACCTGGCTGAAGTCGGACGCTTAACCGACTGCGCCACCCAGGCGCCCCTGGGAATCTGTATTTTTAAGAGCCTTCCCGCCATGCTCCGCCCAGGAGTACACATCACTGGTTTAAACACAGACTGAGTTGCTCAAATTTTAATGTGCAGATGAATCGCTTGTAAATTTATTAAAGATTTTGATTCAGGAATCTCAGTGGGGCCCAAGGTTCTGCATTTGTATTAATATCTTTAGGAGATATTCATGCTGCTGGTCCAAGGTTCGTGGTCAGATGGCTTTCTCACGTTTTTTTAGAAAGCTTTTAAGGATGAGGAGCACCTGGGTCAGGTTAGGCATCTGACTTCTGTTCTGGTCATGACCTCCAGGGTTTAGGAGTTTGAGCCCCACTGTTGGGCTCTGTGCTGACAGCTCAGAGCCAGGAGCCTGTTTCGGATTCTATATCTGCCTCTCTCTGTGCCCCTCTTCTGCCTGCACGTTCTCTCTCTCCCTCTCTCTCTCTCTCAAAAATAAATAAACATTCAAAAAATAAAAAGCTTTCAAGGATGAAAAATTTACAACCTTTTCGGGTATTGTCTTTGACAAATTTTACTCAGATTACAAAAAATGTTTTTCAGGATGGTAAGTTCATTTAAGACTAATTTAAATATTGGTTCTCTCTCTTTATAAGATTATTTTTTAAACTAAAGTGTACAAGAACAAGTAATCGCTTCTAAAGACTATTGCATTTGGATAGATGCTGTTAGCTAGAAGTTCACCTTTATGTTTGTGCTCAGCGCACTCAACGGTCAAGTGCATTTTCTTGAATCATTATCAATCTATTTCCACCCAGGCCTTCTTATGGAGTTAACAGTTCCGCAGAATGCTTTTTCTAATGATGAGACTTCATTTATTTCTAGACAGCCTACCTATAAATGAAGTCTTGACTCCTCAGAATTCTGAAGAAACAACCGATGTTGAATGAAAGAGGTGCTTTTTTCTTTTTTTAAGACAAATCTGGAAACAATCCCAGATTATGTATCAGTCCCATTAATTTAGACCTCAGCTGGGAAAACTCTAGAGAATAAAAACTTCATTTATTATAATGTAGGGGTTCATTATTTTTCTTCCTGGAAAACATCTGTTTTTAGTTCTTCTCAGCATGTGTTACATAAAAGCCTGGAAGCAGCTTCTATAGATTCAGGTTTTAGTTACATGGTTGGACCTGTGGGTATAAATCTAACAGTGGTCACTTTATAACAATAATTACAATGGACCTATTTTCAGGGCTGTGTGTCTGGTACCGTGTGAAACACTTAATAACCATTATCTTAATCTGACATAAAAATGTCAAAAAAATGCTAGAATACTAGCATTAACTCTATTTTAAAGATGATAACTTTGTGAAGTTTAGCAAGGTTAAATAACATGCCCCAGGCCATTAAATAGTAAGTGATAGAGGAAAGACATGCTAAATCTAGAAAGCAGAACTAGTACTTCCTAACTTCAAAATGTATACTCTTAACTTCTCAACTCCTTTTTTTTTAACCTCTCTCTGGCTCAGTAGGCATCCTCAAGTATGATAAAATCTGTCACTGATACTTTTATATGAAATAATCGATTTATTTACTGTTTTGGTATCTAACAGATGATGACTCTAAATAAATTATTGGTGCAATTCTACAAAGTGGTATTCTTTCTAAGCAAGTATCCTTTCTATTTTTACTTAATGCATTTTTCCTACTTGTCTGCCAGATGATGGTAACACCAGTAACACAGCACCATCATGCTTGTGTCATTTAGTTGTTAGTATGAGGAGTTGCTATAAGTGAGCAAGCCAAATGATTTAACATTTCTTCCCTTCCCTTGAAGAAACTTGAATAGGGTGCATTTGTCTGACAGAGACAGAAAGAGACACACAGAAGGCAGGGGAAAGGAAGAGGGAGAAATTTTTTTTTAAAGACATTTTTGTATGGATGAATTAAATGGTGGTACAATTCCATAGTGATGATGTCCAATGGGCTAAGCACAGTCTTTTCTTAAAGTTGTTGAAGGGATTTGAAAATTTCTTTATCAGAGAGCTGTTATTTCTTCTTAAACTAGTAGGATTTAGGTCATAGGATTAGAGCTCTATTAGGCAGTGTTCAGCAGTGCTCTAGAGAAATGATGAATTGAGGTCCAAGAAGGATTTTCCTAGCAGAGAACTTGCCTCCGCCAGCACCAAGGCCTTTCTCTTTGAGAGCTCCTCGAAGCTTTGTCTAGCCCATCGTCCCCTATATGGGTGCTTTATGAAATTTAAATGTTGTTTAAAGTCATTATGGCAATTGAAGTGCAAGATGTAAGGCTGGCTATGTTAGGTTTTATGCAGATGTGTGGCTCAGTTTTTATAACGTTTCCTATTTATAAAGCTTTAAAGGAATGAAAGAGGAGATTACTTGCTTACTAAGTTGATCCATGCCAGTGATTACTCTTAAAACTTCATCTCCCATCCACATTCTCAAACCTGGTTAATCATGCAATCAGCTTTCGTCTGCCATATGTAGTCATCTATTTACCTATACATACACACATATACGTACATATATTTTATATATGTAAATTGATGAATGAGTGTAATTGAAGAAAGATGATAAATATGGTTTGTGTGTGTATGTACATATGTATGTATGTATATTCAGGGTAATGTGGCAGTGGTTTGATTTCTGATCAGATCCATTCTTTACCATATATTTACAAAAGTAAAATGAAGATAGGGATGGGACACTTTACATTTTAAGTTTGTAATTTTAAAAATTTTACCATAGAAATAACTAACATTCACTGAATGCTGCTAAAAATGAAAATGGCAGTTGTTGCAAGGTTTACATTGGCCCTAGATCTGAAAAATGTAATTCTCTTGTGTGGGCAGCAGGGAGAGGGGAGTTGGACCTTGGTGCAAGAGGAGAAGCAAGGTCTAGGAATTCTAATATCTTTCCAAAGTCAGCCTTAACTTCTGGTCTACTTGCGGGGGGTTTCTGCCAGGTTCAGGCATTGAAATCTGAATCACAGGATATTATGTGGCTTTTTGATCACTCAAAGTAGGTAATTTCAATTATACAATTATAGTACATTAACCATTAGTATGAGTTTTCAGATCAGGAACTTTCGCTGTAATAAAGACTGGTTTAAAGTCTACAACCAACCTCCATCGTGCCAGGTTCTAAACAATCAAAGATAAATGAACCGCCCTTGCTTTCAGTGCAAGTGAGAGGAAAAAATACACATACACACACCCTGGGGGAAGAAAAAGCAGCAAGACTGAGTTCTCCTTAGTAGTTCAATTGAGAGGGGAGAGGCTTGTCTGGTGGTTTGTGGGAGTGAATCTAATTATCAGTCTCTTACTTTCATTAATAGGTTGGAGCAAGTTAACTTCGTAGAGGAGGAAGAAGTAGACATTACATCTGAATTCTTGAACTACGTTATGATCATTTAAGCATTACTTAAAATAGTTTAAGCATTCACAAAAATTGTTTCTTCTTAATAAGTCCTTCATGAGGTTGGGCAGGTAGACAGGAAGAACATCAACTATGGAAAAGGCAAAAATATACTTACAGATGGGAAGACAGAGCATTCTGGAAAACTGGAGAGTACACTTTAATACATTTTAATTTACATTTATGCAGTTTAATTAGCTAGACTAACCCTCAGTGAAAAATGTCATTTTCATCCATTGTAATACCTTCCTGTAATTCTGTTTCATTTCTCCTTTCTCCCCAGTGGTCTGTGAGTAAAAGTCCTCTTGGATGTAGTCTATATGTTTCCTGACCAATATTTTTGTTTTCTTAGCCTCACGAGCCAAAAATCTGATGATGACTATGAAGATTATGCTTCTAACAAAACATGGGTCTTGACTCCAAAAGTTCCTGAGGGGGATGTCACTGTCATCTTAAATAACCTCCTGGAAGGATATGACAATAAACTTCGGCCTGATATAGGAGGTATATTAAAATATTTTGTGATATGGCACAGGCAGAGGCAAACACATTGGAAGAAAAAATTAGCATACTTTAATAATCAGAAATACTTAAATGATCATTATATGTTGTAAAGATGGATACAGAATGTATAAATAGCATTCAGGCTTGGAGGTGGGAGGGCATTGATAAATGCAAAATGAAGAAAGATGATCTTCAAGTGAGGCCTGAGAACTAGAAATTCAAAATTTCCTAGATATCTTAGACAAAGGCTGTAGAAGAAATGTGACAATTGATTTATGAAGTAATATCAAAATGTTATATGTTATATGTATATATAATATCAAAATGTTATGAAGTAATATCAAAATAATAGTAGAAGAAAGGATATATTAGTTACGTACTTCTGTGAAATAAAATATTACAACTCTCAGTAGCATATAATAATAAGCAATTATTTAACATTTTGCCAGGGGTGGTCTAATCTAAGCTAAGCCAGGTTAGGGCTGTTCATTTAAGAAAGCTGTATTCTCATTCTACTCCTGGGAGCAGCAGACTAGCCAGGAGTATCTTTATCATGAAAAAAAAACACAAAGAATGAGACAGAAAGTAGAAGCTCATAAGGCTTAATGCTTGGGCTTAGAACTTGTGTACTCACTTATCTGTGTAGTATTAGCCAACACAAGTCAGATGGTCAAGCCTCAAGTTCAGAGGCAGAGAAGTAGCCTCACTGGAGTAAATGCAGGGGCATAGATGCAGGGACTACTGAAGAATTCAATCCAACACAGAAAATTAGGGCATGGCACTTTCAGGGAAAGTGGATAAAGATGAGAGAAAATGTACTTGTTGACTTGAAGTACAGGATGATATTATGAATCCTTGTTCATTAACTGTTAAATGAAAATGGAGCACATCCATTTGGTCATGGATGAAATACTTCATGAGTTTTAATATCATTCATCTTTGACAAATAGGTGTGTATTGAGTTTCCATATGGTTTCCTCATATTATTTGATGAGTCACACGATTGAATAAGTCATTTAGGAAGATTGATTTTGTGTTGGCTGAAGTGTATGAGAATTAAGTGGTCATGAAAGGAATCAACAGAGGGAAATATTTTAAAAGAAACTTACAATATTTGTTGCACTAAATGTCTACTTCGTGTTTCTAATGCTTAGTTTTTCTAGATCACTAAGTAGTTATTTTTTCTACATGGGTCAAGTCAGATTATGATGCCCAAAAGATTCTGGGGCTTGAAGAAAAATGGTAAAATTCAGGATATGTAGAGAAGGCTAAAGAAAATCTAAGCAGTGTTTTCTTATTTGTTCATCTTAATGTAATTTTAAAAGTTAATCAGTTTCAAAACTCTAATATGTTTAGTTACTGCATTTACGTGCTTAAAAGGAGATTTTTTGAAAGTAAA
The DNA here is from genome assembly GCF_028018385.1 of Neofelis nebulosa. Classification (NCBI taxonomy): domain Eukaryota; kingdom Metazoa; phylum Chordata; class Mammalia; order Carnivora; family Felidae; genus Neofelis; species Neofelis nebulosa. Next base: position 53,622,875 of record NC_080782.1, read on the forward strand.
CAGTTATTTAAATGTAATAAATTAGTCACCGACACTAAATTAGTTGTGAATAAATCACTTCTAATGTGGCAAAATAAATCTATTTCTAGAATAACACAGACTAAAACATTAAAATGTTTAATTCACATATCTTTATCATTCTCTTTAAAGTGAAACCAACGTTAATTCACACAGACATGTATGTGAACAGCATCGGTCCAGTGAATGCTATTAATATGGTAAGTTTCTAATGGTTTGTCAATTTTATTAACATATTAGAGAGGAGATGTGGTATCATAAACATAGCAAAGAATATGCTAACAAAAAATCCATAAGGTAGAGATAGTCATTCAGATTTTTTTATTGTAATATGAAGATAATTATTTTTTATAATTTGTTATGAGACTTAAATGTGATCATATGTGTACAAATTAATTTTTGTAAATATGTTATACTTTTAAAATTCAACAATCATTGCTTACTTGGTAAGTACTCGTTAATACAAAATAAAATACAGTTTTCCACTAGTTTTTGGAAAATGATGGGGTAGAGAGGACAGAGTTTGCTTCATACTGGAATTATTTGTCAGAGAAAATAGTGCATTAGATATAATGATAAAAGTAGCTTTATTATTATTAGATTCTTTCTGCCCAAATCTGACATAAGAAACTAGTAGAATAGAATAGAGTAGAACATGCTATAACATAATACCTAACCTAACATAACATAATATTAGTGATACTATAATTTTGAAATGGTGTTTATCAAGCTAGCAATAAGGACACTCTATTGAGTCAGAGAGATGAGAAACTTTAAGTGTTCTCATGTACAGTGATGGTAAAGTATATCACCTGCATACTCCAAGCAAGTAAGTTCATTTGTTTAACAATGAAATACCAACAGTTTTCTTCCTTATAAATAAAATTTTCAGCATATTTAGCATTCTAATGCAAAATGTAAATATCTAAGAAGCTATATGGGTAGTTTATTTAAACATAGAACTTTTAACTTCAGGAGTACTAGTCCCCAGAATTGTAATTGTTATCCCAGGATCGCATTTTATGAAATGCTGGTTCAGTGAAAAAAAAATATTTTATTTTTGTGGGATTTATTTATTTATTTATTTATTTATTTATTTATTTTTGCTTCTTGCCAAAATGTAGTTTAGAATTATTTAATTACTTTATCTACTGGTTCGTCAGTAATTAGTTGATAAAGAATTTCATAAGATAGGTTCCTTCCTTACTACTTACAGACAACAAATATGGAACAAAGTGTTATGTGGCTTACGCCAGTGGAAATGTAGTCAGCTACAGTGAGACACCTCAGCAGGAGGTGCAAAGAAATCGCACAGAGCGATGCAAGTGAGGCAAAGGAAGAAGATTTTAGTCTGATCCTGACAGGCTATGTATTTTTGGGTAACCTTCCTGTTTTATGTGTGTTCTTCATTATAAAGTGGTGGTTGGCTGATGGTATTAGACAGGAAATGTGGATGATTCCCAACACTCAGCTCTCATATTCTAAGAACACTGAGTTTTTTCTTATTTATAGGCATCAGTGAAATTGTTATAAAATAATGTTAAATAATATTTAAATATGACAAACCAGAACTTGGGGGTTCAGATTCCAGGTCTAATGGTCTGAATTCACATCAAACTTACTTCTCTTTAAGTACAGTCAATCATTGCCAATTTAGTGATGTATACTTGAGCATAGTCATTATAGAATCATGTCTCATCACAGCACTTTGTGAATGTGCTTTGTGATGGAGTTAGCACATTAGTAAAAATTATTTTTTAATTGGTTAATTTCCTCGTTATTAGTGAAAAGGACAACTATAATAGTAAAAATATTTTAAAAGTTACCTTGCATTTGGTTTTTGCTATCTGCCAGACCAAAACCATTTTATGTGAATTCTCCTTTTCCATCTTCACACTACCTAACAAGGCAGGTTCTTAAAGATCCCAAGTTTATTTTGAGGCAACTGAGCCGTTCTCCAGAGCTCCAGTTGAGGACTGTTTTGAGTATTATGGACTTTGTTCACTCTTTAGCAGTGATTCTGAACGTAGGTGATTGTTTTCCTCAAGATACATGTGGCAATGTCTGAAGATATTTTTAGCTATCACAATATGCAGGGGGTTGCGTTGGGGGTGGTGGTGTTACTGGCATCTAGTGGGTAGAGGCTAAGAATGCTACTACTAAGCATTCGAACATACACAACACAGCCCCCACAACAAAGAATTAGCTGGCCCAAAGTAACGTGAGAAACTGCTGTACAGACACTGAATGCAAATGACTATATTACAACTATGATCTTTTGCTAGAATTCATCTAAACAGGTCTATTTTTTTATCAATTTGTCTATAAAAGATGGATGTATCTCCTTAGCAAAGCTTTTGCCTTCTTTAAATTAATTAAAACCAGAGTACGTTTGCTTTATGTTGGTAATGAGAATACAAATGGTAAATACAAACAAATGTTCTACATTACAATTCTGTGTTTAAAATGTTCTATTTCACCTTTTTTTAAAAAAAAAAACAGGAATATACAATTGACATATTTTTTGCTCAAACGTGGTATGACAGACGTCTGAAATTTAACAGCACCATTAAAGTCCTCCGATTGAATAGCAACATGGTAGGGAAAATCTGGATTCCAGACACTTTCTTCAGAAACTCCAAGAAAGCTGATGCACACTGGATAACCACCCCTAATAGGATGCTGAGAATTTGGAATGATGGTCGAGTGCTCTACACTTTAAGGTATTCTTTTGAAAAATAAAAAGAGTAATCTCTGGGAATAAAACAAAGATCACCGACACTCTCTTGAAACAAGAGGAATGAAAGAAATTTCAAACCTACATCAGGGTGTGCATGTTTGATCAAAACAGTATGTGGTAGTACAAAATTTGTATTTCTTTCTGTTTTCAATATGCTTTGCAAAGTCATAGGTAGAACTTATTTCTTTGACTAATGTAAGAACTCTGTTTTCTCACACGGACATGAAATGTCCCTTGACTTCATAAGGTTACCTGATCTTTGTGCCTGCCTTGGCTTTTGCATGTGTGTCCTGCTACTTTAAAATAAGGAGACTGAAACACAGTTACCATTGGAATCACCAGTTGTTATGCTTGGAAATGTCTCTGTTTCCAAGGAAACCATTGCTAAAGGAGAAATTTTGGTGTGGAGATCTCCTGTACCTCCTTTTCTTTTCTGCACAATAGCAAGTAACTACAATGAGTTCTATCTGCCAGCACCCACTCCCCACTACACTGATAGGCTATTTGACTTAATTTATTGGCTATTTTGGGAATAGACTTCTTTAGGGATAAGTTGAAGGAGGTATCTTTTATTTTCAGAACTTAAATATGAAATAACTTTTGGGAGATTTTCTACTTAAATTCCTGTATGCCATTATCTTAGCACTTTATTTTATCTATCTATCTATCTATCTATCTATCTATCTATCTATCTATTTATTTATTTACTTACTTACTGATTTACTTATTTATTTATTATTTTAAAAATGTTTGTTTTTGAGAGAGTGCAAACGGGGCAGGGGCAGAGAGGGGGAACAGAGGATCTGAAGCCGACTCTGCCCTGACAGCAATGAGCCCAATGTGGGGCTCAAACTCACAAACTACAAGATCATGACCTGAGCTGAATTTGGACACTCAAGCTACTGAACCATTCAGGCGCCCCTTATACTTACATGCATTTAAAATGTTTTTATGTTGAGGTTTCAAATGGGTGAAAGTATATTATTAAACATCATAATAGGTAAGTATATAAACTTAAGAACCAGACAGATCTGACTTTGGTTCTTAGCTCTATTTGACTATCAATATGAATTAGGGCAGCTCACCAGAATTTCTATGTATATGACTTAAGGGCAGCTATCTGGTTGCAGGGGTCTTGGTGCTAGAAGGTATATCTCAAAGCTTTATTAGTAAGTTTAATGTTTTTACTCGGTTACATTTTTATTTAGAGGAATTAGGTAGGAATTGATGGAGATTATTGGAAATAAGGCACCACCACCCTCATGACACATTCCCCCACCCAAGATCAGTAACTAGGAAAAATGGCCACAATTACAAAAGAAATTCATTGCGTATAGTTTGTATTCATCATGGGTTTCATTAAATGAGAGATAAGGTAATGATTGAAATTAGAATCTAGTGGAAATCAAAGTTTGATAAATCAGAGCTCAGTCTGGCTTTTGCAAAATTGAGTCACTCACACTATCTCAAGTCCCTTTATTGTCCTCATAACTATAGTCATTTTTCAACTTGTAGTAACTTGTAGAATCTCTATCCAATATTTAATTATGGAAGTCACTTCAAAAACCCCACTTGGAAGATTCAAAGTTTGAATGAGTTGTGAATCTATAGAGATGATTTTATTCTTGTAGCCAATCTATAAGTTATGAATATTTGTGCACAGATTATATATGTGTGTATCTATTTTTGTATCTGCAATCTTTCTAAAGGTGTTTTCAATTTTAATAATTCCAGTTGAACTTGAAAATAATACAATATCAAATTAATTATAATTTCACTTACAAATAAAACTAACCTTTTCTTTGGAAGAGCATATAATTTTTGAATGACAATGATTAAAACCTTCATGTTTAGAGACAAATAATCTTGGGTTCAAATCTCAACTGTGCTGCTAGTTTTGTGACTGAACAAGTTAAAGTACATTAAAGCGATAATAACATTTATTAAATGAGAGAAAAATTTATCATACCCAGTGTCACATAGATGATTAAAGGCTGAATAATTATTACTTATATTTTAAGATCAGTAGTTGCTCTATTATACCATAGAAAAATGAAATCTCCCCAATTAATAATTATGCTGAGTTATAAAATCTTTTAAAATAAATTAATATTTATAAAATAATACTTTTATTATTTCAAGATTATTCTATGTACTTTGTAAGAAATATAGCTAACAAATAAGAAATCTTAAAAATAATCAACCTACTGCCATTACAATTTTAGAGTATATTCCTACTTGTCCAAAGATGGTCAAAATATCTGGGACTCCATTAAACTTCTCCATCCTAGAGTCCTAGCCTATATCGAGATCCAGAAAATCTGTAACTTTAATAAACACCCCAGATGCAAACTAATTGAGGTTCACTGGCAAACATTTTTCTTTTCTTTTTTTTTTTTTTTAAATTTTTTTTTTTCAACGTTTTATTTATTTTGGGACAGAGAAAGCCAGAGCATGAACGGGGGAGGGGCAGAAAGAGAGGGAGACACAGAATCGGAAACAGGCTCCAGGCTCCGAGCCATCAGCCCAGAGCCTGACGCGGGGCTCGAACTCACGGACCGCGAGATCGTGACCTGGCTGAAGTCGGACGCTTAACCGACTGCGCCATCCAGGCGCCCCAGGCAAACATTTTTCAAACATGTCTGTATATGTGTATTTAACATTTCTTGTTTGCTATTAAGTATTCTTCTACTCTGTAACATCCTGTCTAATGGCTTCATAGTGTTCCATTATAAGAATGCATAATACTCCATTGTGAAATATAAGTATGTTAAAACTCACATATAGTAATTTAAATCTAACAGCTACCAAGTACTTACAAACAGAAGGTTCTGCTTTAATTAGCAGATAAGATCTGAGAATTATCAGCATTCATTTACATGCAAACAGTAAATGAGCTTAAGTTCCTAAAACAATTTGTTCTGTTAAGTTAAATATATTCACCAAGCAATCTCATGTGTGCAATTAATTTGCCAAAAAAATTACGTGGTCATAAATTTTGGAAAAAATGGAATTGAAGCCAATGAGATCCTATTGTTTGTTCTGTGAAAAGGAATGGACTACATTAAGTCTTAAGTAATTTTCTCCTGGACTTGGTGGGTTTCTTCAGGGAGAATCACCTTGAATTATCAATAGGAATATGAGATATATTCTCCAGGAACAAAGATTAAGAATAGTCATTAAAAATTGTATTCATGTACATTCTTAAAACTGTGTCTAAACTCTTTCTATTTGTGTTTTATATCCTTCTGTTTAGGTTGACAATTGATGCAGAGTGCCAATTGCAGTTACACAATTTTCCAATGGACGAACATTCCTGCCCCTTGGAGTTTTCCAGCTGTAAGTAATCTCATTCTGTATTCTGTATCCTCTCTCACCGACAGTTTCCTAATTGCAATGCCAACTAATTGGGATACTCCTAGAGAATGCAGAAACAAGCAATGTTGTTGACTTTGAAGACTTTGACAGTTACTTTCATCATAATACCAGCTTAACCCTATTAGAGTGATTCCTGCAAAAAAGGATCTATTTTATTAGAATTTACAAGTAGCTTTCACTGGGGCATAAATTTTTAATAAATTCGTAGTGGTTGCCTGGAGATATTTTTCTTTTCTTTTTTTTTAATTTGTGTTTATTTTTGAGAGAGAGAGCGCGCACTTATAGGGGAGGAGTAGAGAAAGAGGGAAACACAGAATCCAAAGCAGGCTCCAGGCTCTGAGGTGTCAGCGCAGAACCCAATGTGGGGCTCAAACCCACAGGCCCCACATCATTACCTGAGCTGAAGTCCAAGGCCTAACCTACTGAGCCACCCACACACCCCACCCAGAGACTTTTCTCAAGAAGGATTGTAAAGCCAGGCCTGAACTCAATGGAAAGGTATAATGGTAGGTTTTACATCCTTCTTCCTGGCTCCCACCTATTGGCTCAGAAGAAGAGAGTAGCAGCATCTTTGCTATTTATTTTCTCCCTTGCCCAGCAGGAGGTACATAGATTTAACAGTGTCATCTGCTTATTTCAATTTCAGTATATGCGTTAAGGATAGCAAAATTGAAAATTACCCACTTCATCTGGAGTTTGAATAATATCTAGAACTAGTTATCTACCAGTGAGTAAAAGACTAATTTTTGGTGTCTTTTGGGTCTAGTCCAAATCCCAACTCCATCACTATAGACTTGAGCAAATTATTAAATCTTGCAGGAATCCACAGTCTCAGGTGCCCAGCAGAGACTTTGAGATGTGCCCTCCCACAATATTGTTTTGTTGATGTAATATATGTAAAATGCTTGATATGCTACCTCACACACAATAGGATTCAGTAAAAAGCTCTATTATTTTTATTAATTATTATTATTATCAGGCAATAGACTATATAGCAAAATGATCTGTGATGATTCTAATACAAATTAAGCTTCATAGATAATTTCCTGTCTGAACCAAACCCAAGCTTCAGTGTCCCCCAGATGTTTGCCTCACTAATTGTTCAGGTCCACGTTAGGTTGCTCACCTCTTTCTTATTTTTGGTCTGACAACTATGCATACTAGGCAGAATGAAAAACTTATTATGAATTTTAAGTTTATATTTCTATAAGTAGAATTTCCCAGGCAGGGAGTGACAGAGACCCATACAAACCAACTAAATAATAATAGCTGTCCTTTCAAAAAGAAAAAAAAAAACAATGATGAAAGCAGCAATCATCTGTTCATCATTACATAAATTCCAGAAGGAACTAGAGGAAAAATATCACTATGTATCATATCTATTTAGAAAAGTTCCCATTAAATTGGGGCACCTGGGTGGCTCAGTCAGTTAGGTGTCTGACTTTGGCTCAAGTCATGATCTCATGGGTTCATGAGTTTGAGTCCCACATCTGGCTCTGTGCTGACAGCTCAGAGCCTGGAGTCTGTTTCAGATTCTATGTCTCCCTGTCTCTCTGCCCCTCCACAACTCATGCTCTGCTTTTCTTTCTCTCAAAAATGAAATAAAACATTAAAAAAATTAAAAAAAGAAAATTTCCCATTATAAATCTTATTTCATATGTTTTACTTTATCTAAGAATGGAATATTTTTAAGTAAAATCCTCCCCAAGCTTTAAGAGATGAGACTTCTTTTCTATTATTTTTTCAACTGGGACTACTCTTCTGAGTCAGATAAAATCTAGAGCTGGTGATTTCTGTGTCTTTAGGTCACTGATTGACACTTGTCTTCTGAACCCAAACACAACTTAATGTTTCTTACTGCTATCAAAAAAGTTAAATCATCAACATGTTCTCCATAGGGAGTTCCCTAACATTACTATTCTTTTTCTTGGTTCAACACATCCTGTCCCCTACCCCTTCTCCATACCAGTCTGGGGATCATGCTTTCTTTTTTCTTTCATCTTAGTTAATAAGCACACAACACACGCCTAGTTGGACCAAAAGAAAATAAAAAGGGAACACGTTAGGGATCCTATTCCAGGTAGTCAATCAGCCTCCATAATTAAGACATATAGATTATTAGTTCATAAATAGTTGAGATGATGTCTAGTTTTATTTATCATCTATGTATCATTTATCTGTCTATCATCTATCTATCTATCTATCTATCTATCTATCTATCTATCTATCTGTTTTTACTTGAGTTTATGCTTTTCTTTTAGATTTTATTTTTATGTGATCTCTACACACAACATGGGGCTTTAACTTCCAACCCTGAGATCAAGAGTTGCATGATCTAGTGACTGAACCAGCCAGGCACCCCTACAGAGTTTATTCTATAATTTACTTCATAATGTTTATCCACTCAACAATTATACATTGGGCATCAGTTTCATGAAATAAGTACTGCCATCATCTCCATAAACAAATAATTGAGGGAAAAAAAACAAAGAAATTTGTCTAGGGTATTATGGCTAGCAAATGGTACTGATAATCTCTACATAATCAGTGCAATACCTCTCTCATGAAGGCTTTCTGTTCTCTTGGCTGAACATAATTAACTTCCTCAGAATCTACATAGTGCTCATTGGTATCTTCCCCTTGGCATTTCTACTTACTACTTTTTTTTTAAGTTTATTTAGTTTGGGGGGGGAGGGGCAGAGAGAGTGGGAAAGAGAGAGAATGCCAACCTGGCTTCACACTGTCAGTACAGAACCCAATGTGGGGCTCAAACTCATGAACCGTGTGATCATGACCTGAACCAAAATCAAGAGTTGGATGCTTAATGGACTGAGCCACCCAGGCGTCCCACTACTTACTACTGTTAATTGTAGATTTCTGCGTGTATTAAAATGAAGTCCCAACAAATTGAGAGAGAGAGAATAATGTAAATAGTTGAAGTTATTTTTCTCAGTCATCTTCCACTCTAAGGGCATACCCTGGAGAGGCATTTGAGTCTCCTCTTCCATTATTTTCTGTTTCTGCATGACTCTCAAAACCTTGCCTTGCTTACTCCTCATCATCATAAAATAATATCTTGCATATGTGCTATTTATCATATATTGGATACTTTTTATATCTTACCTCAGACAATGTAAAGCATGCGTATAGTATATACGAAACCATGTATAGCATATCTTCTATGCAAATTAAGTTATTTTCAAGGGTAATCTTGACCTTATGACTTTTTAACTTTTTGTTGGGATAAGATGTCAATGTATTTATTTCCTCTATTGTGATGCTCTTTAGTTCAAGATCCTTTTCTAACTTAAAACACCATTTCTCTCATACTTACCTCAGTGTCTTGTTCATGGAAGGTGGTTGCTACATACATTCATTTATAAATAATTTTAAATATGTGCTTTTCCATCTTATGGCAGATGGCTATCCACGTGAAGAAATTGTCTACCAATGGAAGCGTAGTTCTGTTGAAGTAGGTGACACAAGATCGTGGAGGCTTTATCAATTTTCATTTGTTGGACTGAGAAATACCACTGAAGTAGTGAAGACAACTTCTGGTAAGATGCTCTTGAAAGGAATTTTGAGTGACCCCTTCCAGAGTTAATATTCTGGTATAAATAATTCACAGACTTTTCAATACCTGTCTACAAATGATATGCGGAAAATTAAATGAAGTGTTTTAATTTACCAGAGAAAATTATAATTGGTATTCTAGCATAATAGATAAATATAAATGGATTCTATCAGTTTGAAGCAAAATGGATTAAAATTGGATTAGTAACTTATTTGCTTAATTTCTTTAAGCAAAAATGACTAGCAATTATTTTAAAAGCAGACAATATTTATTAGGTGTAGGTGTAATGTTTCTTTTAGGAAATAAGTTTTATGGTATATTAAAATAGCAGCATTTAAAGTAATCACACAGGGAAAATTAACTTTCTGCAAATACAGAAATCTGATCATAATGGATATGGACTGATTCCGCATTCACTAATTTAATATTTTGAACTGGCTCTATCATGGATAAGGGACAGGCCTCGTTTCAAACCCCAACTGCATCAGTTACTAGCTATAGATATTGAGAAAATTACTGAATTTCTCAGGGATTAAATCTGCCAGATAACTAATGTGGGCAAAAAACCTGTTTCACAGGCATACTGTGTGTATAAAGGAAAAAACAAAAAACAAAAAAACAAAAAAGAAGAGTGCTTAGAATGATACCTGGAACTTAGTGAGCATTCAATAAATAGTAGCTTTTACTAATACAAGTGCATGTGGGACCTAACATGGTCAGGAGCTCAGATTTCTTAAGAGAAACTCAAAATCTTTATTTTTACAACAAGTATCATGGATTTTAATGGCATTAATTGAATTTATTTGAAAACCCATGTGGTATAATTTAAACCTATTTCAGAGACCATATCTGTCTTCTGGGTGGCCAGTATAAACCCTCTGCAATGTTGAGTACATACTCCAAGCAAATTATTCCAGCTACTCCTTTTAAAATTAAGTGAGTTAGATATGTCCCAGTTTCAAATATAAATGATGGGTTCTCAGCTTAATGTCTATTAAGACATGTATTTTGATATATATTCCTGTGAGCTGAACTGTTTTCTGTTGATTTATTTGCACAAACCTGAGTTTTTTCCTGAAATTCATAGAATATACTTTTGTGTTGACTAATTTGGAATAAGGTCTTGGTCTGCTATACATAGAGAAGCAAGTTAAGGACCTATGCAAAAATAGAAATTTAAGATTATATCTTCATAACCATCATTCTCCAAATCAAAGTACTATCTGGTCTTAACACTATTATCAACAGTGTTTGCAGATTTCTCCAACTCTCTTAATTTGCGAAAAGAATATAAAAGAAGGTCAAAGAAATGCTTGAGTATATTTTTGAAAAGTGGCCTTCTGTTCCCTTATTCACTGCAAATCCTGAACATCAAGTACTAGAACAGTCTTTTATTTGGTCCCTAAAAAAGATTTAGGATTGCCTTAGAACTGGCTTTCCATCTGTGAAAGGAAGAACATGTGTAAAAATAATTTCTAAGTCTGCATGCTTCCAGAATGAGAAATTGTGCATTAAATTGTGTTGTATATTCATATTTCTGTAATTGCTCCAGCACCCTAAAACAGAACCCCAAAACTGATGACTAGCCAGTCTTTTTAGTCATTTGAGCCCAGAGGGGCATTAAAACCAAATGGTGGTAAGGGAAGTGTTGGCTTTATATCATAGGGCCTAAATCATTCCCTCCCCAATATTTCATCTTGAGAATGATCTAGAGTATTTACTGTCTATTATGAGATATTTCCAGAAGAAAATGACCTACTTACTTAAAGCATGGCAAGAAATATTACCAAGGTGTCACAAAGCTATTAATCTTACTAGGGAAATCAAAGCAAGACTGCATTGATATCAGATTTGTTACTGAGTAGCATGATTTAATTGACTGCATCATTTGTGAATTTTAATACAGTAGTTAGCCTCCCTGTTGGTCTTGTTGTTCACTCCCTGCTCTTGTTGGTTTGTATTTTGTGTGCAGCGCCATCTTAGTTGTATTTGTGAAGAGAAGGGACTGAATGGAAACTTAACACCAATGCTGAGAGGCAGCCTGATTCTCATGACAGTTGATTTTGTAATGACTTGAAGTTTCTGCATGACCTTTTGTTTGATTTCTGATGCCATTCTTACCTTCAAAGCAGAGCTTTACAACTAGTTAATATCTACAAGGAAGTTATAAAAACAGCTTTCTTGGGAAATTATCAGATCAAATTTATACTCCTTTTAAATTTATACTCCTTTTAAATACATTATTACAATGTGATTTTCTCCTAGACTTACCATAAATGTATATGAGTTTAAGAAGCCTTGGTCAAAACTGGGTGAGAATATCACCTAATATCTGACCTGGCTTACTGCAAGGCTTTCTAACCTTCATTCATTCAAGCCCACCTCTCATGACTTTATTATATTCAAGTGGTGACTATACTGCTGATTCCTTAGTATTTTTTTCTTTAAATTGATTCATTATTGTTCTTAGTAAAATGAATTTTTAAAAAGAAAGTTCATATTAGGGCCATAATGAAAAAGCAGAAACATTTGACCCAATAGAAGTCGATGCAAAAATACAATGAAAAGCAAACAAATGTTCTTAAATTTTAAGTGCATATATTAGTGTTCTGCAGACTGAGTATATTGAAAATGAGGGAAGGAAAGATATTTGAGAAATGGGAAATTTCAGCTGGCACCAAAGTAAAACATTTCATTGATGTAAACAGAAGAGTAGAAGGACCATTTCTCAGGAAAGAATCTTCTCACCATGTAATTCAATGTCATCAGTGACAACCTTTGCTCACACCACCTGAACCTTCTTAATTTCCCACCAGTCACATCTGTATCATACTTGAGAATAATATTGCCTTGGTGGTAGATGGATATGACTTGAAGAACATCTTTAGTTCACAGTCAATATATCAAAACAGATTCTGCATCCATGATTTTTCCTCCAAACCATCATGTCTTTATAATTGCTCTGCATCTGGGAATAGCACCATCATTGTCTCAGTGAGCCAGGCGTGAACAGTTAGAGTCATGTCTCTACCTCCCACCTCTAATGAATCACAAAGGCACTTATGCCTCTAAAGCATCTTGTGTAACTGTCCTCTTTTCTGTTGCCAATGCCCCTGTCCTAGTTCAGGATTTGTCTGTTCCCATCTGGACTGTGTTGGTAGCCTATTAAGTTATGTCCCTGCTGTCAGTCTCTCTCTTCCACAGTCTATCTTTTACACATTAATCATAAAAGCTAGCGCTTACTGAGCACTAACTCCATGTACTGTAGCAAACTTTTAATCCAAACAACCTAGTTGAATTCTCATAGCCATGGTCCTATTTCCTACACATCACACCCAAGGTATCACTGTGGATGAGGAAACAGACTTCTAGAGGCTCATTTACTGCAGGGATCAGTTACAAAACCTGGGCTATGAGTTCAAGTGATTTGCTCCTAGACTTGTGCTCTTAATTATTATGCTATTTTATTCCCACTGTGGTCTAATGGATCTTCTGAAAACACAACTTTCACCATGTTTCAAGAATTTAGTAGGTCAATTAAGCACAAGCTTTTGTTCTCAGAAACTTTCCAACATTGTTTTCCATAATTTCCCACCTTGTGACAGAACTAATCCAACTATATTTTTCTGAATATAAATAGCCAATCCTATACACACACTGAATCTTAATTTTTCTTCTCTGAATGGCTTCGCAAATCCTTTCTACCTTCTTTATGACTTTAAGGCTTAAAAGCATAGCATCTCCTCAACGAGGTCTTTACTACCTTTCATCAAAACAACTTGGAGCAATTTTTAAATGTGTACTCTTGGAGTCAGGCAGCTCAAGTTTGAATGTTAATTTGTATAAATTATTTAATATATTTAAGCTCAGTATCACCAATATTTCAGGGTTGTTCTGAGGATTAAGTAATACACTCAATTAAAAATGCTTAAAACTTTCTCTGACACACAGAAAAGACTCTGTAATAGAAGACATTCTTATTAATAATTATCATCATTGTCATCATTCCATTAACTCTCCCTCAGAGCATTTTCACCCACTTTATGAAGACATAATTTCTGCTTTGTGTTGCTTAAGGCACTTTTTTCCCTACTAATTTTATTTATTTATTTATTTATTTATTTATTTATTTATTTATTTAGATTTAAATTCTAGTTAGTTAACATACAGTGGCAATACTGGTTTCAGGAGTTAGAATTCAGTGATTCATCACTTACATACAACACCCAGTGCTCACCACAGTGCCCTTCTTGATACCCCTCAGTCATCTGGCCCCTCCCCCACCCCCTCTGTCTCATGGTTTGTTTCCCTCTCTTCTTTTCCCCCTCCCCTTCCCATGTGTTCATCTGTTTTGTTTCTTAAATTCCACATCTGGGTGAAATCATATGGTATTTGTCTTTCTCTGAGTGGCTTTTCTCGCTTAGCATAATACACTCTAGCTCCATCTCCATCAGTGCAAATGGCAAGATTTCATTATTTTGGATGGCTGAGTAATATCCCATTGTGTGTGTGTGTGTGTGTGTGTGTGTGTGTATGTATATATATATATATATATATATATATATATATACATACACACACAACATCTTCTTTATTCATCCATCAGTCAATGGACATTTGGGCTCTTTCCATAGTTTGGCTATTGTTCATAATGCTGCTATAAACATTGGGGTTCATGTACCCCCTTTGATTCTGTTTTTTTTAATCCTTTGAGTAAATACCTAATAGTGCAATTGCTGGATCATAGGGCTTAGGCACTTTTTATTTACCCCTTTCTGCCCCTTCATTCCAATAAATCACAAATTTCACAAAATTCACTTCTTTTAATCATCTTTGTACCCATGATGTTATTAGTATAGTGGCTTGCCTAGAGTTGTTGATGAGTAGCAATTGTAGAATTGATTGTTTATGACAATTATATTGATAAACCTGCAAAATTTCTCTCAATTTAATAAGCAGTGCAGAATTCTATTATGTATATTCTCATTACTCATTGTTTACTCTAAAGTAGAAGACTTTGTTCTTTCTGGTCATGTTGCCATTGCCAGTTCACCAAATTATCTACATGATTTTTAGTATCAGGCAGAACTTTTTTCCTTCATGTTCTTATCCTGATGTGTGGGCTACAAAAGTGGGCAAATAAGTTTCTTAGGAGAATCTGTGATCCAAGTGCCATCAGTCTGAATCACAAAGAATGTATCACATTCTTCCCATGTTAGAATACCATGAAAGCTTCCATATTTTCTTTAGGATGCAAACTTCAGTGTTTCATGAAAAGCCTCATAAATTTTTTGGTGAACCCATGAACATTAGATATTATTTACTTTTTTGTCTTTAATTCACCATTTTGGTTAGGATTCCATGTGCTTATTGTATTTTCCTAATTTCTATTATAAGAAATACATAAATATTAAAATAAAAAGTCCCTGTATCACTAAATTTACCTTACTTTCCAACAGTACCGGTCAGACTACAATTTTAGAAATACCAGCTCTGTGGATAGAGTCCATGTTCATTGCTTCATTTCTAAAATATTTAAAATTTACCCTATACTTTCAAAGCTTGACCACTATTCTTCCCCCATACCCTTAACCCCCTGAGGTGTTCTGTATAGGTAGTACATACTTCATGTCTTTGTGTCCTATATTCCTTATTTAATACCAAGCTCAAATCCAACCTTCTCTACCTGTATCAGCCTATATGTATTGGTCAAATAATTATCCAAGTAGAAAAAAAAAAAAAAAAAAGAAGAGCTCCCACCTTCCACGATGTGTTTTAATTTAGATGTCTTTGGCAAACCAGGGAGACACTTTTGAAAACTTTACTCATAATGGAGGTGAACTATTTTAAGGGAAAGAAAAGGGGGAAAAAGATACAAGTTAACAGTATTTTTTTTTTTTCTGAAGAGGTTGAAATAAACAAAAAAATTCAGAAACCTAGTTGGTAGGAGAGAAACAACTGTGCATTCATCTCACAGTCTCCTGTGACTTTGGGTCACAGTAAGCTGTGAGTTCATTTTAGTCAAAAATATACTTTCAAACTAGTTGAAGAAATGTAATGTCTTAAAATAAATCCATGGAAAACTTCATAGTAATTGAGTTTTATTTTATTTTTAAGCTTTGATTTAGAAAAAAAAATTAAGTTTGGTTTCAATAGAAGAAAACATAAGAATAACGTAAAGAGAGCTGGGCCAGGAATAGCCATCTCTGGGATGAAAGTTCCTTGCTTATAATAAGATGAATGCATTTTACTAGATGCTTCTTTGAAATCCTTGTTCTTAGACCTATCCAAAACCTCTGACGTCACCACAGTTACACTATAGATCTCCTAATGTAGGAATGCCTTTTTGTTTATAAATTAAGTTTTCCTAGAATGTTCTCCATCAAGTTTTCAATAGGTTTTCAAAGCAAGTCAAATGCAGAAACAAACTCCTTTAGATTTTTAATTTAAGGGGAATAACAGTCCCATGCATGTATTTGTTTTTAGTGACATATGATGGTATATATGTTAACCCAAAATTTTATGTTTTTCTTTCTTTCAGTTGTAACCCTGCAGTATTTATATATTACATTTTAAAAAGTTCCACATCCGAATTTTAAATTCCAAGGTTGCTCTGACCTTGCCTAGTGGGGAGACAGGGCTTGAGAGATAGAGAGAGGTTGCATAGGAAGTCATATGAAATCTAAGGAAAATTGTTTGGCTTCAAGGTGATACACTTTATTTATGCTTACATTCCACTGGCAAGAATATTGTATGTTCCCGTGATGATAAAATGAGTCTGGGAAATGTAGCTCAGTTGTGTGCTAGGAAGGAACAATGGGTTTTATGGTTTCTAGCATCTGTGCAACATGGTGTGCTATCATATTATTTCTCACAACAAGCCTCTAAGAAATACATTTTTTTGCTATTTGACACATGAAACAACTTAAGTTTAGAGGGGCTAAATAATTTATTCAAGGATATTCAATAAAGCAGAGTTATTTATCCAGATACCAAATTTTTATCCCATTGCCTCTCATAAATATATTAGGCAAAGAGACGAATTAATTAAAAGAAAAAGTTAATTCTTAAGCTTGAAAATAGGTAATATTACACAAGCAATGCAATGAAGTCATACAATAGCCCTATATATATGCATCAAAAAAATGTTAACTTATAAGAATAGGAATTATATTTGTATATAGCAATAACAAGTGAGAAACAATTTAGCAATGATAGCCTTTCATTTTTCAGAAGCATGTTTACTGCCTATGAGCTAATACTATTCACTTGCTTAGTGGACCAATTGGTCACTATGTAAATATGGTTTTAATTAAGAAACTGTCAGATCCAGTGTATTTGCTATTTGTTCTTATAAGAAAGGAAACCTAATAAAGGGTTTGTATGACTACTATTTACAGTAATTTTGGGGATTAATACTTTATTGTGACAGTCTGTGAGAACTAACCAGGTCAAGACATTAATTTTTATCCAAGTCTTTGGTGTTTCCTAATTCAATCGAAAATCCTACTTTGCCATATTTAAAAGACACATTCATCCATGTGACTGATATGACTACTAGAGCCCTCCTGTCGAGCTGCTGCCCCAAATAAATGTAAAATATTAAATAAGTATTAAAATATAAAAATGGGAGATATACTGAGTCTACAGACATCATGCTCTCCACACAAACTCATTAATGATTCCTTTCACTCTGTTGGATGCAATTGACTAATTTCCTCTTCTTATTTTTGCACTTTCAGAAAATAATGCTATTCAAGCATTATAGATATGCAAATTTAAGCATATCAGAGACTGAAAAGGGAAGCAAACAGCAATGAGGACATTTTTTTTAATATTTCACTTTTTTTTTCCCAAAAAGAGTTTATTAAGAAGGTCACGACACATTGCAGTGCTAAACAGCTCAGAAAAGAATTTGCTGGACATATAAGCAGTGGCTGACCAGAATTTGTTTACCATGTTCACCTACCTCTCATGTAATCTATCTAATTCAGAAAAGCAAGAACAGTCTATTCCCGAAGGGCAGAAATAGGTCAGAAAGTGAAAGGAAAAGATAACTGACAAGTATCTTAAACATGACTAAATTATTTTTTTTATATATCGTTATCTCCACTGTTTAAGAAATTGACAGTGCTTCTCATTAACAGGTGAGTCACATCATAAATGTTTGATTTTTCATATTTGTCTTCCAATTTATCTTCCCCAAAATTAGCTTTTCCTTGCTATGAATTATCTATCAGAATAATGACAAAAAGAATACTAAAAATAGCATTTTCTTAAAATTACAGTTGTTCTTCCATCCCCAACACCAATTGAATTGATTTGCCCTTAAATGCTTCTCTATCAGCTCTATAAGAACATTGAAGTACAATAAATAAGTGGCTTTGTTTAGAAGATAAAGCTTCAGTCAAGAACGCTGAGTTTACTGGAATAGTTTCCAAACATGATTTCTAGTATGTTCAGGCTCACATGACTTAAAGCACTAAGCACCTGGAATTTCATTGGTAAGTGGTGAAGAGCTACATAACATATAAGACAATGTGTAATTCATGAGCTGTGTAATAGCTCCTTGTTAACCAGACAGTGCAATCATGGACATCAATTATAACCACCTAATGATTATACTTTCTTAGCTAGTGATTTCTTGCTCACAGTATCAGTACTGAGAGTGGAAAGAGATGGATAGAGAAAGGTAAAATTTTAGGGCTAAATCTTGAAGATCAAGCCCAATTGTAATTTTACTTACAGGGAAATTACTCCAAAGAGGTAGAGTCATTGGTTGTAACTTGGTAGCCACTTGTCCAACTCCAGCTTAGAGCATGAATCATTAGACATGGATGAGTTTCATTTAATTTTAGTCAGTATTGAACAATTGAAAATTTTCATGTGAAAATCTTAAACATATTTACATCTTAAACATCTGGGTCTTCATTTTCATCTGAACATGATTGAGCAGAGTTGGATTGTGACATTTCTGAAAAGGTGAGGTGCATCATTACCAGTTTACCAAAGTCCCTGTTGTATTTTTGGGGCTTTGGGTCTTTTTTCTGTTACTGTTTCCTTATTTTGAAAACTAAGTGCATCTGTATCTCTGTGGAAAACTGGGGAAAATGAAAGATAATCCCCAAATGAGCACTTATGTATGCCTGGAAATGAAGTTTTTGTTTGTTTGTTTGTTTGTTTGTTTGTTGCTGTTGTTGTTTTTACTTTTAATAGGCAAAAAGAAATGAACATGGAAACTATTATTCAGCCAATGTTTACTTGAGAATAGACAGTGATTTGTAGGGAAGTGCCAGAACCTATCCAATCTACATTTCACTTGCTTTTTTATATTCTACAGCTGGATTTGTCATAAATATATAGTATATGCAGTGCAAATAAATTTTAAGTTTATTTAGTTTATCTCTATAATCCACTTTCCTGGCAGATGGATTTTAAATAAAATCCTGGGTGGCTCAGTTGGTTAAGTGTCCGACTCTTGAATTCAGCTCAGGTCATGATCTTGTGGCTCGTAGGATAAAGCTCCACATTGGACTCTTCTCTGACAGTGTAGAGCCTGTTTGTGCACTCTGAACACACACACTCTCTCTCTCTTTCTCTCTCAAAAATAAATAAATAAACTTAAATATATTTGTATATAAATAAACATAAAGTGGTGCAGTTACATAGATGGACATCTGTGCATCTAGTCTTGTCTGTATTTGTCTTTTTCAGCTCACATCTAAGCAGATAAAAGCTTGGTTGCAATTTTCCTGAACATTACTGAGTAGCAGCCTTGCATAGCCAATTGACACTTTTTCCTGTTGTACTTTCTTGAAGATTGATACAATTATTGTTCTGCAATAAAGCTCTGTTCTTTATTATCCCAGATGAAATGAGACAGCTGGATATAGAGCAAAAAAAAAAAAAAACCAAAAAAACAAAAAAAACAAACCTGATTCCTATGTAAGAGCTGTCTTTGTGGTTGTACTATCATATTGTTGAATGACCTTGAACAGTCATATTTTGTTTTGGCCCTCAATTTCTCTGTCTCAAAAAAACAAACAAACAAACAAAAACCCAGACTATATTGAATTTGAAGCTTCTTTCACCTCTAAGATGCTGTGTTATATTTCCTGATATTTGGCAGTTTTGTTATAAAGCAATCTTCTGGTGGGCATTTATGTCCCCACAAGTTCCTAGTATAAACTTCCTAATGTTTTCTTATTCCATGAAACTTAGAAATTAACAGATCTATTTTATCTATCATGTATAGAGAACTTCAGTGGTAACCATAGGGGCAAGAGGCCCAGAGTGTTGCCATTGAGATGGTTGGTAAGTTAGTTTAGGTCTGAAAAAATGAATTTGGCATGGGAAAAATAGGCCCACAGTGGGTGTGGGGAGAGAGGGTGGATGTGAACTACCTTTATTCTGAATGAGAAATTAGGAGAGGGCAAAGGTAAGACAGTGGCTTTGGCATGGCTTTCAGAGAGGAGAAAGAAGAGACACTTGGTATCCTACAACAAAAAGAACACTTGCCCTCAAGTGTGCATAGTATGACCATAATGTTTTATTTTTAAGAGCTTAATTGTATAAATTTGGCTAATGGATATTGTGCTGAGAATTGGTGATCCCTTAAAATAGTATTTATCTACTACTTCTAAAATAATATGATGTATTGGCATTTGTAAGCTCTCTCTATATAAATCACCTCATTAACTTTTCACAGTATTTCTATAATGTGATGTTCATTTTCCAGGTGAGATGATTATGTATAACCAATCTTGTAGAAAAGTATCCAAAGAGGACAAAGACCTTGTCCAAATCATAGAGTAGGTCACTAAACAGACAGCTTCCTGTCCAGCTTTCATCTGTGCATCTGTGTATGGCAGAATTGGACTATATTGGTCAGTTTAAGCTAGATTATGCTATGGTAGCAATAGCCCTCAAATATCAGTGATTTAAAGCTGAAAAAAAATATATTCCATTCTTTGGCATACTATTCTATTGGCTGAGGGGGCAATAGAAGAATAAAATGATTCTTAAACTTCCTGCTTTGATAAACATAAGTGATTTGGCTCATATTCCTTTGCCAAAGCGAGTCACATAGTCAAGCCTGTTGCCCATGGGGTAGAATGCATGCTTCTCTTACACAAAGGGTCACTGGGCAAGGCCTTTGTAGGGAAAGACTTGGTAGAAAGAGATAACAAATATTTGGACTGCCAAGTCATAACCAAAATTTACCATTATTATCATCCTTTCTGCTGTACATGGCCCATCCCCTGGCCAGGTGAGCAGGTGTAGCTTGAGATGATATGGCAGGGAAAAAACCCACTAGCAAGGGGGAGGAATGATGAACTCTCAAAGAAAATAGAAACCAGTTTTTAAAATGTCTCTGATTCTGAGAATTATTCTCTTTAAAAGAGACTGTTTTGGTCAAGCTTGCTTATTTTGTCAATGACCCAGCCATGACTTCCTATTTATGTAAAATTGGCTTCAGAAAGAGCAGATGAAAAGATACAATATTAACATGGAAATGATTGTAGGGTGATATGAACTGTCACATTTTATAAACATGGGCAGGATTTTCCCTGCTATACTTCTGGGACAGCTTTATTAATTACATTGAAAAACAAGTCCGTAAATATTGGTCCCATACTAAATCAAATTTTACAGATATTAGGCAGTGTAACTTCTAAGAAACAATAAACTAGCATCATCCTCTTGTCACTAGGAGGAAGTAATTGAACATGATTTAATAAAGAATGGTCACAAAATAATGAAAAGGTCAGGCTGTCTTGATTGCTGTTATTTTGTCATGATAAAAAATCTGTAGTAGTCTTGTATAAGAAAAAAGTATAAATACAATAGTTTCAAGTAAAATTGGAATCATTTTATTTAATCTTAACAATAAAGCTATAATTTTAACACTTTCCTTTACAAACATTCTTAAAATTAATTCTGTCCCTCTGTTCTATAGGTGAAGCACATGAAGTATAGGATAACAATAATTAAAACATTTTTGCGTGGCTAGTTATCGGTACAATTACAACTAATCAACAAGAATCTGTGTCCCCAAGTCACTGTTCCCTGGCCATTTACCTAAAATGAAGCTAATATAAAATGGAATTTTCATTTCACTGGCTGATGCCAAATAAGTGAGTAATAGGAGATATTTTGGTCCTAAAGATCTACTCCTATTAATCTATGCACAGATGAGTAGTGTTGATAATGAGGGGGTGGTAGTGGTGATGAGGATGATGATGAGAATGTTCAAGCCAGGTTTTATTGGGCATTTCCTGTATGCCAGGCTCAGTGCTAAGGATTTTACAAGGTTTATTAAATATATACCTGCAACAGCTTTAGAAGGCTGACCTTATTTTCATTTCTATGATCACGTAGCTAGGAAGTGGCAGAGACAGGGTTTGAACTTGTGCTCTGAGACTGAGCCATAGCATTTTTGGGGGGGGTCTCATTTGTAGAAAATAGCAATTTCCTTTTTATTAAGGAAAAAAGCTATTCACATCAACAGGTGTGTGTGTGTGTGTGTGTGTGTGTGTGTGTGTGTAGTATACGATAAAGGGCACATGCTTTCAAGGTACCTCATGCCCCGGCATACCATAACAACCTAATATGTTCCACTATTCAAGTTGATGGCAACGTTTAGAATGTTGATAATTGGATATATCAAATTAGAGTCAGTTTTTCTTTACAAAGATAAGAATGAGGAAGTAACAGGAGCATCTTGAACAAGGCTAGTTAAAATGCTTTCTATTACTAGAAGTTTTTTCTATGACTCAAAACTCTATACAAAATGACATGTATACTATATTAGTAAAACATGACTTTAAGTAAAAGTTGAAAGGAAAGAATACTTGGCTAAGGGTGATATGAGCTCGCCTTAAGTCCTAGCTGACTTTATTAATAGGTTTATATATCCGATCAAGTCATTTAACCTGTCAGACCTCACTTTGTTTATCTGTAAAATGGAAGAATTATAATTGCCCTACAAGAGTTGGTATGAGTATCTGAAAATGCCTAGAAAATTGTGAATAGCTTCGGAAATAGAGGACAACATGATCATAATATAATTGTATTTCCCCCTCTTTCTCATTCCTTTCCCTAACCTTTGAAATTCACATATTTCTGCATGATGATTTCAGGCATATTTAATGACTGAGAAAAGAAAAGTGATTTATAATTTATTGAAAGGTCGTAGAAGATAGTTATTGATGCAATGATTCACTTCTGCTTGCTTTTGTAACCTTAAATTTAGACTAAAAAAAGAAAGAAGGCTGAATTTTGTCCAAAAAGGGCAGATGTGTGTGTGGGAGTGCTCTTTTAATAGCTGTCCCATAAAGTGACTTTGGAAAGATTTAGGAAATGGATGTTAAGTGGACTTGTTGATTTGATTGGCCATGACCAGATTGGGGTCTCTAACACACACACACACACACACACACACACACTCACACACAAACACACGCACGCTAAATGTGTCAGAGAAATTCATTATTTTCCATTCCACAGTACCAGTAATATTCAATGCTGCAGTTATGTAATAAAGACAAAAACATGTAAGTCAAAGAGACTCCAGAATTGCCTACTCAAAGTGTCCTTATTTCTCATATTAAAAAGAAAGTCCATGGAAGTGACATGGCCAGCCTAAGGTCTCCCAACTAGTTTCATAGGAAATGAAGCATCTAATAATTGGCTTCCAGATTTCATTCCAACAGACTCTCTCAAGTCTCTCTGTTAAGTTCTATAACTCAAATGTTTATGGGCAGGTCCTTTCCCATGTATCAGATATTGTGGTAAAATAAAATGAAGAAAAATAAAAACCAAAAGGGAAAGAATGACTGAGTTAAGAAGATGACCTATTTCTATTTCTATGTTGGCAGAAGATGTTGCATTCAGTGCTGTCTGAGAAATAAGTCATATGTGGCTTAGCAGTGCTGATAGCATAAGTCTACATTATTAGTTAGAATCTTATGGAGTGGTGACAGAAAAACTAGAATAAGAGTTTTAAAACCCAGGTTCCACTCACAGTCTGCGTCTAACTTGCTGCATTACCTTGATCAAATCCTTTTATCCCTTTGTGTTTTAGTTTCTGTCAGCAAGATGTGCATGGCATTAGCGGGAGTCCTTTCTCATAGAGGTGTGGGGAGAATCAAATGAGATAATGGATGTGAAAATGCTTTATAACATGTTGGGAGTGCAGCACATATCCAAAGCATCATTGTCATCACTTTAACAATTACCTATAAGGCTTCCTCTAGATCTGAAGTTCCAGAGTCATGTCATAAAGCTAAGGCCTAAAGATGTACATATCTTTGTGCCAGTAAGGAAGCTGAGAAATGAAAAACAAAACAAAACAAAACAAACCTGAATCATTGAATCATTGATCTCAGCCCCAGATGGGGTAAGGCTGGGAGTGTGACTCAATCCTTGCCTTTCAGTCCTGGGTCCCTGGGATCAGATTTTGTCATCAGGACTTGATGAGGATGACAAGCTGGTCAAAATTAAGGGTATTATTAAAGCAACAGGTTGTTTTGTTTTGTTTTTGTTTTTGTTTTTCCTACTCTCTGGGGGAACCTGATATTAAAAGATCAAGGCTAAATGTACAAATGAAAGGAAAATGAAAGTTATACTCAGTGGAAGGCACAGGAAAATGGAATTTGGATTAATGCATTTTCACCTAAAGTCAATAAAAGCCTGCTCGTTTGACAATCTTTAAGTCATTGTGGGTTTGTGAGAGAGCCAAGCAGGCTAAACTCAATGCTTTCACTTTTCTTGAGATCAAAAGTTAAACTTTTATTTATTTATTTGTTTGTTTATTTAAAAAAAATTTTTTTGAGAAAGAGTGGGGAGGGGCATGGGAGAGAGAGAGAGAGAGAGAGAGAGAGAGAGAGAGAGAGAGAATGAGAATGAGAATGAGAAGCTTAAGCAGTCTCCATGCCCAGTGTAGATCCAGATGCAGGGCTTGATGTCACCATCCTAGGATCATGACCTGAGCCAAAATCAAGAGTTAGATACAACTGACTGAGCCACCCAGGAGCCCCAAAAGTTAGACTCTTATATGGAGAATATAGGATGGGAAACATTTTGCAATTAAAATTCATGTAGGGATTTAGAAACATATTTTAAGAAAATTATCTTTTCCTTTCAAAATATTCAATGTGTTCTCATGATTACAAGTGTGGGTGCAAGAATAAGGACAAGAGTCAGCATTAGTGCCAGTCTCCATTCTGTCTGGGACTAAGAAAAAGAGATGCTTATTTCTTCTTAAGAACGAGTATCCTCACTGAACATTTCTTTAGGAATAAATGCTGCTTAATTTAAGACATCACAGTTATTCAGTGGGACAATTAATAACATGATTTATTTATTGAAAACATACTATGTACAACAAACTGCCCCTGGTAATTTCTATAAAACTTCTTTCTTAATCCCCATAAAAACCTCCAAGTAGATATGATCAACTACCCTCCTTTCAGAGATAAGAGAACTGTAACTCAAGGAAATTAGGTAACTTGTCCAAGCCCTCCCAAGCAGTAAGAGAAATAGAGGATTTGAAATCAGATTGAACAGGTCACATATCCCAGGTTCTTAAACATTCTACTTAGTAGAATTCCTTAGGAGGATGTTTTTGGTGAGGGACAGGGGATGAAGAGGAAGAGGGAAAATAATTCTGTAGTTAAAATTTACTTGAGAAATCACTGGAAATTGAGACCAGCATGGCCAGAACACTTGCTAGAGATGTTAGTAGATTTTGCCAAAGGCAGGTTCAACATTGTGCTTCATTTCTCTGTAGTATTCCCTCACCCTGTGTTAAATAATTAAAAGAAAAAATGGTCAAGGTCACCTGCCATGTCCCTGAATGGGTCAGCTTTTTTATTTCTTAAATGCTATGTACTGGTGAATTTCACCAACTCTAAGAATAGTCAGAAAGTCAGTGTAGATGAGGGATTCATGAAAATTAGTGGGTAAACCCGCTCAAAACATACTGCATAGAAAGATGGTTTCTCCACTGTTTTGTTTTAACTGGCCCAGGATTTTCAATCCTTTACGGAAACTGTACCTTTTTAGGAAATGTTTAAAAAATCTAAAAAAGATATTTTTTTGCTATTGGAATGATTGATCCCTACTACCAGTGTTATTTAATTCTCTCAATTACCCCATGCAGTGGGTAAATTAGTACAGCCACTTAAAAATTTTTTTAATCTTTATTTATTTTTGAGAGAGAGAGAGATGGAGCGTGAGCAGAGGAGAGGCAGAGAGAGAGGGAGACACAGAAACCGAAGCAGGCTCCAGGTTCTGAGCTGTCAGCACAGCTGATGGAGGGCTCAAACTCACAAAAGTGAGTTCATGACCTGAGCCGAAGTTGGATGCTTAACCAACTGAGCCACCCAGGCGCCCCAGTACAGCTCCTTTACAGATGGAAAAATCGACGCTCAGAAAGGATAAGTACCTTACCCAAGGTCATACAGCTAGTGAGCAGAAGAGCTGGGATTCAGACTCAGTTGAGACCACAAAGCCTCCCTCTGTGTATCTATGCAATGCTGCTGAACTCTACCAAGAGTGGCTGAAAGCTCTGACCTCTTTGAGGTCACCTAAGTTCCGTTTATTGCTTATTTATGCAGGACCTCCTATGTTCTAAGCACCATTAATAGGGTTCAAGACAATAAATTAACCATAGTCCTTGCCCTTGAGCAGCCCACAGTCCAATGGATTGACAATGACCTGCATCTAACTGAATTTTAAATAACTTTTACATGAATCTCTATGTGACAAGACTGATGAAGTATCACACACAAAAACCCATACTTTTCACTAAACTAGAGCATGTTAATGCATATGTGCTTCAATAGCATGCCATCCTCACTCTTTTTTCCCCCTGAATGAAGAAACTATTGTTCTAAAAACATCTCAAGTTCTTAAAATACATTAGTATACATTTGCAACATAATTTGAAAGTACAAGTATGCTCATTATCTTGTTTAAGAGACATTGTAGTTCTTAATTGTGACTGCTCTAGGGGCTTCATTTAGTGAGTTGCCTACTTCCATCCACCCCTCATTCTGGCAGTTGGGATGCTTGCCCCTGTACCTATGATGCTCAATGCCTCCCAGACAGAAGCTGGTGGGAGAGGTGTCTGCAGAAGCCAACTGCCAGTCCAGCACTCTGAGAACCAATTTGGGGAGCATTTGCTAACATACCAGCCAGTATGGCATTTCTATACCTATGCTGGCTTAATGATGAGTAAAATTCTGAACGTTTTCTAGTTGATTTCCCTGTCTTTCATTCAATTTTTGGCCCATGTAAGTACCAGGCATGAGCCTTGTGTCCAGAAAAATCTGATCTGTCTGTAGTTCCAGATTTGATAGTCATTTAATGTTTCATCCAACCTTTCAATCCATGCTCAGTCCCTCAGGAATCCATTTTGTAATAGGTCACAGCAAGAAGGGTATCAGGAGAAAAAAAAAAAAAAAAGAGTACCAAGTTCTCTTTGAGACCTATAGCTCTAGCATTGCAATTTCGTGTCTAAACATGACATTATATCTACTAGAATTCTCTGTATAGTGGTGATAGTGGGAAATTACAGTCAGCACTCCAGCCTGTAGGTTTCACTTGAATAATCAATCTTTCTAGCCTCTTGGGTAAATTCTGGAAGAGGAGTCAGGTAACCTGAGCTCTGGGGCCATCTCTGTAAGCTGCATGGACTTTGGCAACTTTCTAGCCTATTTTAGCCACAGTTTCCATGCCTATAAATAAAACCAAAATATCGTAGTCAACCATAGAGAATATCTCTAATAATTAAATGAGATTAAAGTATATGAAACTGGCTTTGTAATTGCAAAGCACTACATACCTCCACAGGATCATTTGTATAGTGTTATATAAGTTCAGTTAGTTATTTTGTCCATTATTCATTTGGTAATTCCACAGCACATTTGGTAAAGAAAATGTTTATTTAAAACATGATACTAGGTTCAAAGTTACATGAGGTATCAATCTCTCTGTCAAGCTTAAAACCTAGTTATTCATTAAAATAATTATAAAACTGGGGCGCCTGGGTGGCGCAGTCGGTTAAGCGGCCGACTTCAGCCAGGTCACGATCTCGCGTCTGTGAGTTCGAGCCCCGCGTCGGGCTCTGTGCTGACAGCTCGGAGCCTGGAGCCTGTTTCCAATTCTGTGTCTCCCTCTCTCTCTGCCCCTCCCCCATTCATGCTCTGTGTCTCTCTGTCCCAAAAATAAATAAAAAACATTGAAAAAAAAAAATTTAAAAAAAAATAATTATAAAACTGTAGAGAAGAGAAACTCTTTACTCTCCTTGTTTAATTCAACTCAAACTAGTCTACATAGCTACTTTTTCCATTCCCTCAACTAAAAGTATTGACTGATGCCCTTGGTAATTTGAACATTTGAGGCTCATGGTTGACTCTATTACATGTCTATGTAATTCTGCTGAATTTACTATTTATCCAGAGTTCTATTTTTGCCCAAATATGTTTATGAATGGCAAACTATTTTAATGACACACTAGACATTACATGAAGTCATATATTTGGGTGTGGGTTAATTGTGAGTGATTATCAAAATAATAGATATTAAAACAAATGTTATACTTCAAATTTTTAAAGTAGATGAATCTTGATTTATGGTCTATAATTTTAGGACCTATTTATGTGGGGAAGGTAACACTGATAAACAATTGGTAGAATCTTCTCCAAAGAAAGAGTCTTGGGTATATTTTTTTAAGTGGTGGATAAAGTATACTTTTTGTAAATTTTTAGGTTAAAATGCACCTAAAGACAGCCTACCACAAGCTCTTTGTATTTGAGGAGAGGGCTTCTCCTTTATAAGACTGAAAGTATTGTTATGGAAGTCCATCTTCATTGTTATCTCCTTAGCAACTAGCACAGGACCTGACAAAGAGAATGTTCCATAAATGTCTATTGTACAACTGAAGGAAGACAGCTAGAGGAAACATCTGACTCCTCACCTTTTGGTAGTAAATGGCTACAGTGCAACAGACTTCATATCTCCCCAACATTGTCAAAGACAAAATCTCTCCTTGGAATTCCTGGTATTTATCTACTATTAACTTTATTTTTTTTAATGTTTATTTATTATTTTGACAGAGAGACAGAGCATGAGCAGGGAAGGGGCAGAGAGAGAGAGGGAGACACAGAATACAAAGCAGGCTCCAGGCTCCGAGCTGTTAGCACAGAGCCTAACATGGGACTCAAACTCATGGACTATGAGATCATGACCTGAACCACAGTTGAACGCCTAACCAACTGAGCCACCCAGTCGCCCCCTATTAACTTTAAATTTGGTCAGTTTCACATTCCTGAACCAATTGTTCTAGCCATGAGGATAGGATTGTCCCAATAATCCTCTCCATAGGATATGGAGTGGGATGAGTACTTCCCAAATTTAGTGGCTGAGAAAGAAGAGTAAATACCCAAAGGTAACAAAGTAAGGTACTTGAGTCAAAGAGGGTGGGAGGAGATAGTAAGTAAATTATAATGATATTCATTTTCTTAAACCTTGAGAATATTTGAATAAAATCCTAGTACCAAGAAAAATAAATAGGTAAAAAAAAAAATCAGTTAAAAATATATCAGTATCAAATTTACCACTTCTCATTTAATGTAAAACCTAGAGGTTAAAAAAAAATATTTGGTATCAGAGCTTAAACAGAACATATTTTCTTGTATTCTTTAAAAAATGCATTATTGGTGGAAATGGTCCAAGGTAGGAAAGAGTGGTATTGTCAGTAGCAAAATTTACACATTATTAATGTTTACTTCGGTCACTGTATAAACTAGGAATGAAAGTGAAGCCAATAATATAAAACAGTTAAGAGCAGATTATGAGTGCTGTCTCAATCCAAAGAGTTTAGATTATACTACAGTAGCAATCACATGGCCATGTCTAACTCAAAGGGGGTGAATGGTTTTCTACCCTGGTCCAGAAAGAATATTTGTAAACTGCATAAGCATTCTACAGACACTTAGTAAAACATTTTAGGAATTAACAAAAAAAAAGATTTCAGAGTTGTAGTTATATGGCCACTGAAGCACATTTTTCTTTTTTAACTTAGTGGACAAGAGAATTTTTGAGCAAAGCAGTATAGCACAGTATAAAGAAGACTATCATTAGAGTCTCAGCCATGCTCCTATCCTGGCTTTGCCACTCACTAGCCTGTCTTTGAACCAGTCACTTTAACCCTCTGGGCCTCAGTTTCCTCACCTTTACAATAAGACCACAAAGATGTTTTTCATAGGAATATAGTGAAAACAACAAGATCATATGTAATACACTAAATACAATGCCAGGCAAATATTAAGTGTTTAATAAAGTATAGCTGTTAAAGTCCTCAGTGTCTTATTCACAGTAATTAATTTCAAGTAAAAGTGTTAATTTGACAGTTGTAGTTTTTATTTCATCATAAAAGTAATACAACTTGATCTCAACTAATTTGGTTGAAAGAACTTACTTATAAAGACATGAGGCTTGTTATAGATTATGTCCCATTTAGTATGAATATTATCGTGACACAAATATGCTTGATTATGGCTACTGCTCCAGACTCTTCTGAATTGTTCCATAATCCATGTCATATGCATAGTGTTCATTTTGTAAAATCTTTTTAGAAAATGGCTTCAGAACACATTTATCCCCAAGACGAGTGGGGGAAAGGATTTTATGTCTTTACTTCAATCTCTGCAGTTGATCCAAATGATTGTGTTTCTCACCCATGCAGGGCATTAAAATGACTTAAAAAGACAATTGGTTCTTTCCTCTTTTATAGCAATGTGAGGGCTCTGAAATAAAACAAAGTAGAATCACCTTGTTAATTTTTCCTTTACTCCTTTGATATTTTTAGAGTGTTTATTCTCAGAAGACATTATGGGTACTCCAGCATTGCTCCTGCTACTTACTCAAAATACAGACTTCTAGACCCCTCCTCATATCTGTAGAATTAGAATCCCAAGATGTGCAGCCCTAGACTCAGCATTGTAAACAGGATCCCAAGGTGATTCTTAGGCATAATAAAGTTTTAGAAGTGCTGCCTCAGATGCTAAGGATAAGCTGGCCTTTTTATTTCCTATTGCATAAGTGATTCAGTCCATCCCTAACAAGTTTCTTCCCATATTATATTATGTAATGCATCCTGTATTCCTGTCTTCTATTTGCTATCATTTGAAGTCCCTCCTATTGTATTTTATATGCCTTTTAGTCCCCTGGCATATTTAGTTGTACTTTTTTTATTGCCTATGATTACCACCAGTGCTTTCTAAGTAGAGGTCTTGGAATAGCTCCTAGGAAAGGAGAGTACATTGACCTTCTTCAGAAAATTAATCCAGACATGGCAAAGATACAGGGAAACTCTTGTTCTCTTTGTAGTATGATAGGAATGTAACAAAAGGTATGGCTTCTTTCTTACTACAACATCCGACCAAAGTGACTAAGAGCTATGTGGTGATGTGGGAGTCTCAATGGTCAAATAATACTGTAAAGATTCTTTTTTTTTTTTTATTTTTTTTAATTTTTAAAAAAATTTTTTTTTCAACGTTTTTTATTTATTTTTGGGACAGAGAGAGACAGAGCATGAACGGGGGAGGGGCAGAGAGAGAGGGAGACACAGAATCGGAAACAGGCTCCAGGCTCCGAGCCATCAGCCCAGAGCCTGACGCGGGGCTCGAACTCATGGACCACGAGATCGTGACCTGGCTGAAGTCGGACGCTTAACCGACTGCGCCACCCAGGCGCCCCAATACTGTAAAGATTCTAATATTTCAAAAGGCAGGCATCTAGGAAGACACTGATTTAACTTAGAATTATTAACTTCCAGCTGGCCCTGGTTCTTTAAACAAGCATTGGGAAAATATGGGTTCAATAGTAGGAAAAGTTGAGGTTTAAACCACAAACCCACAACTGGTCAGTTTAGTGAGTCACTCATGTGGTCTATTTTAAATGGCCATTTCTTTGTAAAATGGAAAAAACAGTATTTACTTCAAAGTTTAGTTGGATTAAATGGATAATATACAGGGCAAAATATAGTTTGGTGTTTTGTATTTTATTTAACAGAACACTATCTTCAATCCATTCTAGAATTGGATTATTTTCTTAGGAAAATATCTACAGATAAGAAATCAGGATACACTTATGAGCATTATCATACACAGCTCAAGTGCAAGTTTCTACCCCAAGGAAGTGAAACTGTTGAGCAATTTATGAGTAACCTCTGTGAGTGTCAGTGACAACATGAAAGGTGGAGTGGAGGTGAGTGTGGGCTAAAGAGGAATAAAACTGTTTATCCAACTGGTTATTTGTAAACTCTGTTGAAAGCAATAGCATGAATGATAAAATATAAATGTATAAGCTAAGAAATAGAAGACAGGAATCTTGTAAAAGAAATTCTGAAGGGTCCAATTTCAAAAGTTGCTCATTTGTATCTTTGTCTTAACATTCTTAATCACGTTATGTACATATATTGAATTCTTAGACTTCAAGCCCAATCTGTTCATTAGAAATGGAGAAGTTGAGGCCTAATGAACACTGGGTTAAATTGTGACAGAGCTAGGGTTAAAACACCATGCTTTTATTGTTGTATCTAGTGTTTTATTCACTACAGGAACCACATCACTTGATGATACCTGCACCATAAATGTACAGACTTAAAATATTTTATGAGTTTATTCTTTGCTTTCCCATCTGCAATTCATGATCTTATATTTTAAGCCTCATTTCCAGTAGTGGCATTACAGGCCCCACCAATGAAACTGAGAAAAAATCCTGAAATTTTATTATGGGGTCTGTGAAATTCCATGAGATGGAAATGACCTGTTAATGACTGACATTTTATGATCTCTTAAAATATAAATCATATAAGCCAAATAACAATTAAATAGATATTTCTAGACAACATATACCACCTAAAACTTTGCTTACTATGGCTTTTACACCTGCAACAATATTCTGCTTTTTTATGAATGCTTTTTATTGAAGTATAGTTGACATAAAATATTAGTTTTAGGCGTACAACACAGTGATTTGACAATTATATACATTATGAAATACTCACCATATGAAGTGTAGTTACCATCCATCACCATGTTAAATTATTACAATATTATTAACTATACACCCTATGCTGTACTTTTCATCCCTGTGGCTTATTTATTCTATAACTAGAAGTTTGTGCCTCTTAATCCCCTTCACCTGTTTTGCCCATCCTCCCACAATCACCAGTTTGTTCTCTGTATTTGAGTCTATTTCTGTTTTTTGTTCACTTTTAAACATTTATTTATTGAAAGAGAGAGAGAGAGGGGAGGGGTAGAGAGAGAGGGAGAGAGGGAATCCCAAATATGCTTTGTGCTGTCAGCACAGAACCCAATGCGGGGCTTGATCTCATGAACTGTAAGATCATGACCTAAGCCAGAGTCAAGAGTTGGACACTTAACCAACTGAGCCACCCAGATGCCCCTGTTTTGTTTTTTATATTGCATATATAGCAAAATATTATGGTATTTGTTTGACTTGTTTCACTTAGTATAATGCCTTCTAGGTCCATCCATATTTTTGTGAATGGCAAGATTTTATTCTTCTTATGGATGAGTAATATTCCACCATGCCTGTGTGCCTGTACTCGTGTGTGTGTGTGTGTGTGTGTGTGTGTGTACCACATCTTTATCAATTCATCTGTTGATGGACTCTTAGGTTGCTTCCATATCTTGGCTATTGTAAAAAATGCTGCAATAAACTTAGGGGTGTATGTATCTTTACAAATGAGTGTTTTTGTTTTCTTCAGGTAAATACCAGTAGTGGAATTACTGGGTCATATGGTAATTCTATTTTTAGTTTTCTGCAGAAACTTCATACTGTTTTTCATAGTGGCTGCACCAATTTATATGCCCACCAATAGTGCACGAGGTTCGCTTTTCTCTACATACTCCCCAACACTTGTTATTTCTTATCTTTTTGATAATAGCCATTCTGACTGGTGTGAGGTGTTATCTCATAGTGATTTTGATTTATACTTTCCTGATAATTACTGATGTTGAACATCCTTTCATGTGTTTCTTGATTATCTGTGTATCTTTGGAAAAGTGCTTATATTGCCTGCCTGTTTTTAATAGGATTATTTGTGGGGTTTCCTTGGTGTTGAGTTCTGTGAGTTTAAAAAATATATATTTTCCATATTAACCCCTTATTGGATATATCATTTGGAAATAGCTTCTTCCATTCAGTAAGTTTTAGTTTTGTTGATGGCTCCTTTGCTATGAAAAATCTTTTTAGTTTGATATAGTCCCAATAGTTTATTTTACCTTTTGTTTCCCTTGTCTAAGGTTAATGTCCAAGAGATTATGGTCTATGTTATCTTTAGGAATTTTATGGTTTCAGATCTTATATTTAGGTTTTTAATCCATTTTGAGTTTATTTTTATGTATGGTATAAGAAGGATCCAGTTTCAATCTTTTGCATATACCTGTCCAGTTGTCCTTGCACCACTTACTGAAGAGGATCCTTTCCACATTGTATATTCTTCCCTCCTTTGTTGCAGATTAATTGACCATATATGTGTAGATTTATTTCTGGGCTCCTTTATTCTGTTCGATTGATCCTTGTGTCTATCTCTGGGCCAATGTAATTATTAAAGAATAAAGCGCATAGAGTAAAGTGCAAAAACAATGTTTTCAGCTTGATGAATTTTTACAAAACAAACACACTCATGTTTTCACCACCCAAATAAAAATATAGAATAATACTAACACCACAGAAGCCTTCCTAATACACCTTCTTGGTAATACCTACCTACCACTACCTCAATCCCTATTCTGTTTTTTTTATTTTCTGAGCTATGTTTTTTATCAGGTTTTGAAATTTACATGACATTTTATCAGTTTGATGTTTACATGAATGGTATAATATGGTATGCAAACTTTTTCATCTAGTATCTTAGATTCAATACATTCTTCCATGTTCTGAGCAGCAATAAATCATTTCATTGATATGTAATATGCAATTTCATTAATATACCACAACTTATTTTATGCATGATGAACATTTTGATTGTTTTACTTTTGACTACTATAAATAACATTGCTATAAGCATTGATATGCATATCTTTTGGTGCATTTATGCATTACTTTTGGATATATAACCAAGAGTGAAATTTCTGGGCCATAAAGAAAGCAGATGTTCAGCTTTTGTAGAAACTGCTAGTTTCCCAAGTGATTCTATCACTTTATACTTTCAGTATAAGTTTTAGATACTCTACATTCTAGCCAAGTCTTGGGATTTCCATGAAAAGTTACTGTTTTAAGTTTTAATTTTAATTTTTAGCCAATCTGATGGATGAATGGTGGCATCACTTTGTAGATTCAACTTTGATTTCCATAATGGCTTCTGAAATACGCTTATTGGTCATTTGCTTATTTCTCCTTGCAAAGTGTCTGCTCAAGACTATCCAACTTTTTTGTCTTTGTTTTTCTTACTTGTTTGTGGGAATTCTTGAATATATGGATACAAGGCTTTTGACAGATAGATATATGTCTTCTCCCATTCTCTGACTTGCCATTTAATTTCTCCGTGATGCTTTCTCATCAATAGTAGTTCTTAACTTTAATGTAACACAATTTTATTCTTATGGTTAACTGCCTTTTGTGTCATGTTGAAGATCTCTCTGCCTATCCCAATGTCAAGAAGAAATTTTTCTATGTTCTAGAATTTACATTTTATTGTTAGACCTTTCATATTTACATCCATGATCTATCTGGAATTGTTTTTGTGTAAGGTGTCATGTAGCAATCAAGCAACATACTTAACCAAATGTATATTCAATGATGTTATCAGCATTTTTTTTTAAAAGACTGTCTTTTCCAGATGCAGGTTAGTGGCAATTGTATAATGGGTTAAGTGACCATATATATGTTTCTTAGAGTAAATGTAGTATGATTTTCTACCTTTGTGCCAGTGTCACATTGTCTGAATGACTCTAGTTTGTAAACATCTTGTTACCTAATCTAATTATCTAATAATTCCTCAGATTGATTTTTTTGGTTACCATATAGGAAAATATCATTATGTTTTTCTATAAGTTTTAAAGCAATATTATCAACTTTAAAAATACCTGAAATTATAATTGATGCTGTATTGATTCTATAAATCTTTTATGGACAGCTGGCATCTTTATAGTATCAACCTTCTATGAACAAAGTATATGTCTCCTTTTATTTAGATCTTCTTAATCTGTTACTTAATCATACCTTTTGTGTGGATGTCTGTGTGTGTGCATGTGCATGCATGCATGTATAAGTCCTGCACGTTTTTCATTACACATCATAAAAAGCGCATTATAAGACAAATAGAAAAAGCCCAAGAAGGAGAAAGAAAAGAAGGGAGAAGAGGAGGAGAACAAGAAGGAAGGACAAGAATAATAAGAAAAACAAAAGCAAAAACAAAAAGAGCAAGAAAAAAGAACACATACAAATAAACTCAGACCAACGTTGCTCATGAACTTGGAGGTAAAATTGTAATGAAGGTGTTGACACATCTACTCCAGTGTTATTTAAGAAGAATATTATTTCATGACCAAGTCAAGTTTATTCTTAGAATGCAGAACTGGCTTACTATTATAAGATCAATAATTACATGCTAAGTTTATCACAGTCCTAAAATAAAAAAGGATATATATATATGATTCTATCTCTGGATGCAAAAACATTCATTTAGAAGACTTAACGTTAATAATAAAAATTACTAGTAAACTAAGAATAAAAAGGAATGTCCCCAATACAATAAACAGCATTTAAAAAAGAAAAGAAAAAAAAAAAAAAAAAACCTAAGGCAAACATTCAGAGGTGAAATATTGAAAGATTCTCTCCGGAATAAAAACTCAGTAAAATCACTTCATCAATGCCAACAGAAAAATCACTATTATTTCTCTATATTAGAAATAATAATTAGAAACTCAACTGAAAGCTTAGGTTGTTTTCCAGATTCCCCTTTCTGGTCTGTCCTGGAACTCCATTTTTTTACTGTCCTAGCAACATGAAAGTGCTGAATCAACAAATATAAGTGACTGTAGTTTTCTTTTTTCTAGAATTTTGAGAGAGGTCCTGGATGCCTCCTTTGTTACCTGATGCCTTGAAACTATGTGCTTTCATTTCTTGTCAAAAAACTTTATCCATTTTATTTTTAAAAATATATTTATACTTTTGTCTCATCAGGAGGTTTGGTGTGATATAGGTTCTTTTTTTACAGTTTAAAATGGACATCTGTACGATTATTTTTTTCTTGGTCTTACCATTACTAACATCCTTTAAAAGTTTATTTTTGATTTTTTAGTCAATTGTAGTTAAGTCAAAATTACCTTTGAATAAAAATTTGTCTTCAATTTTTGATGCTTTTAATCCCTAACTTTATTATTTTTCATACATTTCCCTTATAATTTTTGTTGGTGTTCATTAAGGTAGGAACATTGTCTCTCGGTCTGTGTTTTATACCCTCACATAGAATCTGCCATATATTCTCAATAAATCTTTCTGAAAAATTAACTTACTCTCTGATTCTACAGTGCATATTCATTTTATATCTTAGTATCTCTAAAATTAAGACACCTTTTATTTTTTTTAAATTTTTTTTAACATTTATTTTTGAGACAGAGAGAGACAGAGCATGAATGGGGGAGGGTCAGAGAGAGGGAGACACAGAATCTGAAACAGGCTCCAGGCTCAGAGCTATCAGCACACAGCCCGATGCAGGGCTTGAACTCACAGACCGGGAGATCATGACCTGAGCCGAAGTCGGCCGCTTAACCGACTGAACCACCCAGGCGCCCCTAAGACACCTTTTAAAATCTATGTTATTTTGCAATACCTGTAAGATAAGTAGATTCTGATACATACAGCCAAGAAACGACCAATATTAACATTTAATATTAATTAAAACACTTTAGAACATATTAAACATGATAATCATTAGATATTTGAGAAAAAGTAATTATGAGGAACTGAATTATTAGTATTCTGCAGATGACAAACTGAGATTTGGAGAAGTTAAGAAGCTTGCCTCGTGTCACTTAGTATGTGGCAAAGCCAAGACTTGAAAACAGGCCCTTCTGACTCCAAAGAATGTACTTAAATAATCATTGTGTTAACACTTTCATTTGTGTGTAAAACATTTAAAATAACTCCCACTATAGGGGCACCATCTTTAAATTATAAATCAACACAAAATCTATGAGGAAAGTCAATCCCTTATGTTCACATATCAAAACAGGGCAGTAAGCAACAAGTCAAGATTAGGACAGTAAATTAGAGTTAAAGCAATGCTCAGTATGGGCTTAGAGATGAAAAATAAACCAGAACAGTCTCCCTAGAAGATTGCATGCTTGAATGGGGTTTTAATGTGAGATTTTGTTAGGCTGAGGAGTGAGGAGAGGCATTTAACCAAGGATAAGAGCTCAGATGTAGGAAGGACGAAGCTTATTCAAACAATTGTGAATGTTGAGTGTTTAAGGAATCCAATTAGTAACATGACATTTTTGCCTCTCCTGTTCTAAAACAATTGAAAAAGTAAACAAGTAAATGGAAAGCGACCAAAGTGTTTTCTTCATTACTGGCAAAGCTGATCTTGTTTGTTTGTTTGTTTAAAGTTTATTTATTTATTTTGAGAAAGAGAGTGCATGCAGTGGAAGGTCAGAGAGAGAGGGAGAGAATTTGATTTTGAAAAATCAATTGAGCTTGACAATACTAAACCTCAGAACTAGAATTACCCATCCAGAAGAACTAAGATTACCCATACCTGGATAACGAGTGAAACAGGTTGTCCTTTAGGCACTCACTGCCAAGAAGGAGGAACAGGAAGGCACTGAGCAATGACTGTCCAGCTTCTTCTAAAGCTCACCACTCACCTAAACAATTCCATCTTCCCTGGGATGGATTTAAATTCTATAGAGTGGATAGTAGTGTTATTCTAATGAAGTTCTTTCACAGGGTGGAAAACATTGGGAGTGGAGATGAAGCATACTTTCAACTTGGTCTAACTTGAAAATCTGTACATAAAAATCATAAAAATTGACTCCCTTTCTTAATTTTCTACTTGGCACATAATGCTAGAGATCCATCCCTTCATTCCTAGCTTGCCTTAAATATTTCCAAAAGCCATGAAACAGAACTGAAATATACTGCCATACAAAATAGCTCAAGGGATCTCATAAGTCATCCAGAAAGAGCATTTTAAATGCCTTTTAACGAGTGAAACAGGCATTTGAAAGGCATAAGGTACACTGTTCTCGGTTCCTTTTGGAATAGAGGGACATGTTTGCACCTAAGCATATTGAAAAACTGAATGCCAGACAGGGTTTCTCAGATCGCATCGTAGTATCTTTCCAAGTGTACCTCCTATGTGTTCAGTAGTGCAAATAATTAAGTCTGAAAACAAAAGGCCTTGGGATAAGTATTCTATATCCTAAGATTTTCACTTTCTGGTAGAGAAACAACTAGAAAAATTTATGGCCTAGATACATATGTTTTAATTCCTAGAATTTATATTTATTTGTTTCCAGTTGAATCTTTGGGCCAACTATGTTTGGTGCT
Source organism: Neofelis nebulosa (assembly GCF_028018385.1). Classification (NCBI taxonomy): domain Eukaryota; kingdom Metazoa; phylum Chordata; class Mammalia; order Carnivora; family Felidae; genus Neofelis; species Neofelis nebulosa. Next base: position 53,662,183 of record NC_080782.1, read on the forward strand.
AGAGTCCTTTTAAATTCTCTGGATATTCAATATTATCTCACTATTTCCTCATGTATCCTTTCTAGCATTAATTTTTGTTTTTATGAATAATTTTAAATTTTGTTAGGAGAGTAAAATAATAGGCATCTGGGTTCTACTGACCAAACCATTTCCAACCAAGGTTGTGGGTAACATGGGCACTAAGGAGGCCTCATTGTAACATAGTAGTTATATTTTAAGGTCTGATATATAAGGTTTATTGGGGTCCTATACACCATTTTGGAGTTAAGATTCTCAGATTTCTAGATACTACTTGTTAATTACTGCGAAGTTCCTAAGGCAAAAGGATTCTTGGGCGGTCTCAAGAACATCAAGAAGATCAGCGAGACTAGAAATAGGCATCTAGTACAAGGAATTTTACTTTAACCAAGGTGGTGGTTTTCACAGATGCATGTGATGAATGGCAACAAAGTTGAGTGAGTATAAGGGGATGGTGTAATGATCAAAGAATTTACAAAGAGTAAGGGAGGAGAGGATACTGAGGAGACAAGGGAGAATAAAAAGCTTATAGAAACTATGGATTGAAGGTCCCTGTTGGGTCAAAAGATTTTGGAGACCAGAGTACCAGAGAAAGTTAACTAGAAACAAGAGATTTTAGTCACATAGTAGGATTCAAAAAGTAGAGATTATGGAATAGTTGCAGTTAATTTTTAAAAAGTGGTGTTGCAGAGGTGCCTGAGTGACTCAGTCAGTTGAGCATCTGACTTCGGCTGAGGTCATGATCTCACAGTTCGTGGGTTTGAACCCCACATCGGGTTCTGTGCTGACAGCTCAGAGCCTGGAGCCTGCTTCAGATTCTGTGTCTCCCTCTCTGTCCCTTCCCTGCTCTCTCTCTCTCTTTCTCTCAAAAATAAACATTAAAAAAATTAAAAAAAATAAATAAAGTGGTGTTGCAGTGCCACACAAGTGGGTGAATAAAGTGGCACTGAGGTCACTGTCATTATATCAGCAGACTAGAGGAATTTAAGGAACTCAAAGAGTTTTATAAAGATCATACAGTGATCTTTGACAACTCAGAATTTACATAAAGGATGTCAGAGAGTGCGATAGTGAGCCAAGAGTTAAAAATCTTTAATAAGTGGGAAATGATCTGAGCATATTGATTAGATATGGAACACTCAAGGTGGCTACTGTTGGGAGTGTTGTTGAGGGTATGGCTAGGGAGAAGTTATCTGTGTCTCCTCCTTCAACCTTACAGATGAGGAAAGGCATTCCGGAAAATTGTATGTTTATGCCAGTATGTGATCCAGGCCTCTCCCCAACTGATCCGTGACAATTGGAAAAGGCTAGGGAAATCACAGTCTTATACTACTATGTGGATTCACTCTTGACCTCAGTTGTGGGTGAATGAGCTTATACCAAGTGTGAGACTCTACCTGAAAGCTTTAAATAGAGTTGAAACTTTAGAAGAAGGCAAACGTTATCATGAGGTTTCCCTATTCACCGTGATAATGTGGCAGAAGGCCTAGGGAATGCTGGGCATTGCTCTCAGGTCGAATTCCAAATTCCTTAGCATAATATATGTAAGCCTCAATATCTGCTTCTCCAAGCATTCTCTCTCTGCCTTCTTCACTCAATTCTGAAGCTCTACCTGATACCCACAGAACTGTTTGTAGTTTCCCAAATATTTCAGGCTCTCACATGCCTCAGGGAATTTGCACTTGCTGTTTTCTTCTACATAGCATTTTCTTAGATTCTTCACCTGACAATTCTTTCTGTCCTTCATGATTCAGCTGAGATGAAGCAACCCCTGACAATGTTTATACCTCTCTTCCTTCATTCTCTTCTTTTGTGGCACTTGTAACAGTGTTATGGATTACCTGTTTACTTCTCATTGTACAATGAGTGGCACTTTGTGAGCTGAGAAGTTCTCATTCACCCATGTATTTTCAGTTCCTCCCACTGGGAGTGGCTTATAGCAGATGATCAATAAACATTGGTTACTATAAATATATTTAATTTCCAATAGTAATAAATATTCCTTAACTTTTTAAAACTTACAATTCCAAAATTTCAGAGGTAATTCCCAGGCATCATTACCTCTGCAAACCTATCATTATTAGAATTCAACAGTGGCACTATTAAGAAATGATAAGAGAGGAAAACAAGTAAGTACAAACACATAAGTAATAGAAATTTAAGAGACCATGATTGCCTGAAGCTCCATGATTCATGTTAAGGATTGTTTTTAGCAAAGTTATCAAATCTCCACACACTGACAAAGAGTGTGTTTTGAACATAAATGTTATTTTTCTTCACAGGAAAATCTTCACTATTGCATACACCTTAGATATTTGGAGTAAATGGATTTTCCTTCAAAATTAAAACTGTGCTCAAAAAAATTAAGATTATTCTAGGTTCGTATTAGAATGTTTTAGTCTGTATTTTCTCTCTAATCATCTATGTAATCTGTTTAGGATTTACAACTAAATCTAAGATTTGTATAAGATACTAGAATTGGGACTATTCTTATTCATCATGTAATCCAACCATCACTGGAAGCTCATATCTCCAGATGTGAGCAGTACTAAGGTTTGACTTTATGGTGGTTTAGGCTGTCAGCCTTCTCAGTTTAGTTTCAGTGGCTCTGGATATGAGGCTGGACTCATGAATCCCAGAGATCCCAATTTTGAAAATCTTGTCGACTGAGTTAAAGCATTGTGTCTGCAGGAATCCCCTATAAAATGCAATGCTGCTAGGAAAGATAATCATTTAGACCCCTGGTCTATCATATTGTCTTCCTTTCTACCAGATAAGTCAAAAGGGAGGGCATGTGACACAGAAAAGAGTTGAGTGTAGATGTGAAGAAATGTGTTCCATGGAGTTAAGTAACTTACCTTAAGTTGTATATCTATTAAGAACTAGAGTTAAGGTGTATATCCAGAGTTGATCTCAAAGCCCACACTGTTTTCATTGCATAAACTTGACTAGAATGTAGAGGTTGCTCAAGGCAAGCAGGTCAGACAAGGTCCTGTATGAAGTAGGGCAGGGGGCAGAAAGGAGATCTTTGGCCACACAGGACAGAGAGCATCAGGAGGAAAAGACCAGAGAAATGGAAAACATAATATACAATTTCAGCCTTTATCATGTTTTTTCTTAGATCCTCAGAATTAACCAAAAAAAGGGAAAACCATGTTTTCTTGTAACTACTGGTCCAACCTTCTGAATGCTCTTCCTTTCCTGGGGATTAGAGAACATGGCTACATGCCAAGCCATGTTATCTCTCCTGCTTAGCTATCCCAAGTTCTCTTCCCTGGCTGAGATACAGGTGAGGAGGTGGATTCATTTCAGCTCAGATTTTCATCTTGGTCATTCAACCTACATTCTGCAAGTGGCATTATTTTACTTCTGCAGGCAGAGAGACAGTCAGTCCCTCCCTGGAGGACAGTTGACTAAGTGTGGAGAGACTGTTGGCATCCTTCCCCTTGTCTGGGTTTGTTTTACATAACGGCATGCCACAGCTCTTCAAGGAACAATGCTAGAAACTGCACCGGTTTCCCTTCCTGTGACATGTAATGAGGAAATGTAAGTACTTGCAAAATGCTGTTGCTCCAAGCTCAGCTCCCAGCAGGCAGATAATCAATTTTCTCCAATGCCAAGTTCCTTTCTCTTCTCTCCTCTCCCTCTTACGCCACATTACACATAGTAACCTATGACAGAGGATCACTGATAGCTTCCAGTTCTCTGGGAGGAAGGTTGAGGAGTGAGGGCTTCCCTCTCTTCATTTCTAAGATGCAGCTATTGAACAAGTTGATATCTAGAATTGCATATTTCTGTCGTTTTGGTTATTGTGTTATTTTGTCAGTGCATGCAGCAAAAAATATGTGCAACACTTTTAATGGAAATTCAGCATGGAAATTGAGAATCAGCCTCCTGGAATTCCATATTTTAGATCTGATGCTAATTGTGTGGTCCTGGATGTATCATTTTAACCCTGAGCTTCACTTACAGCTGGATTAGATGATCCTTGAGATGTCTTCTAATTCTAAAGTCTAAGCTACATGCATTCTCTTTTTCTATTAGTACATCTTTCACTTAACTCTAAAGCAATAGTTGTTTAAAGGAATTACTCTAGAACTAGGAACAAAGAGGATCTGTCTGTATTCTATTCTTTATCAGTGTCTTTTCTTAACAAGAACAATGGTCAAACTCTATAGAGGAGCCATGAGGGGTTGCAGGGAATGTTTATGTCACCACATTTTTTATGTCTTTCTCCAAAGATGAGCTATAGAAGAAGGATACCCTTTGAACCCTGTGGTAAGCTGTTCTTTTCTTTCAGAGATTTCAATTTGGTAACAGCCAAAAATAAGTAAAAGAATAGCCCTAAAATGCCTAAAATATGGTAAAAATGTAGTCCTCAAAAAGTTTTCACTTTGTCTCAGTATTGCCCAATAATTAAAAGCCTTTTGTAAAAGACTTCCCTACTAAAAATGTTCTAGGTTCATTGCATAGTGAGGTCAAAGGGCACTAGGGGTCTTTGGGCAGTTAGTGAGCCCCCCTCCCATCTGCATATCCACTCCTGGCAACTGGGGTCTCTCTCAGTGCAGGTCTTTGGTAGTTCATTTTGGCCAAAGTCATTTTAGGATTGCTATTCTATATCAAAATTTTAGGGTGCTCATAAAATATGGAACAGTTTTTAAATTCAACACTGTCTCAGTTATGCCACTGGGAAATCAAGGCTCTAATTCACTTCAGACATATCCTGCACCAGGTTCTACTTCATTTTTAATTTCAGATTTGAAAGTTAAATGTCAACAGTTCCTTTATTTATTTTTTTTATTTATTTTTTTATTTTTTAATATATGAAATTTACTGTCAAATTGGTTTCCATACAACACCCAGTGCTCATCCCAAAAGGTGCCCTCCTCAATACCCATCACCGACCCTGCCCTCCCTCCCACCCCCCATCAGCCCTCAGTTTGTTCTCAGTTTTTAGGAGTCTCTTATGCTTTGGCTCTCTCCCACTCTAACCTCTTTTTTTTTTTTCCTTCCCCTCCCCCATGGGTTTCTGTTACGTTTCTCAGGATCCACATAAGAGTGAAACCATATGGTATCTGTCTTTCTCTGTATGGCTTATTTCACTTAGCATCACACTCTCCAGTTCCATCCACGTTGCTACAAAAGGCCATATTTCATTCTTTCTCATTGCCACGTAGTATTCCATTGTGTATATAAACCACAATTTCTTTATCCATTCATCAGTTGATGGACCTTTAGGCTCTTTCCATAATTTGGCGATTGTTGAGAGTGCTGCTATAAACATTGGGGTACAAGTGCCCCTATGCATCAGTACTCCTGTATCCCTTGGATAAATTCCTAGCAGTGCTATTGCTGGGTCATAGGGTAGGTCTATTTTTAATTTTTTGAGGAACCTCCACACTGCTTTCCAGAGCGGCTGCACCAATTTGCATTCCCACCAACAGTGCAAGAGGGTTCCTGTCTCTCCACATCCTCTCCAGCATCTATAGTCTCCTGATTTCTTCATTTTGGCCACTCTGACTGGCGTGAGGTGGTATCTGAGTGTGGTTTTGATTTGTATTTCCCTGATGAGGAGCGACGTTGAACATCTTTTCATGTGCCTGTTGGCCATCCGGATGTCTTCTTTAGAGAAGTGTCTATTCATGTTTTCTGCCCATTTCTTCACTGGGTTATTTGTTTTTCGGGTGTGGAGTTTGATGAGCTCTTTATAGATTTTGGATACTAGCCCTTTGTCCGATGTGTCATTTAAAAGTAACCATTGTTTTTTGGGGCGCCTGGGTGGCGCAGTCGGTTAAGCGTCCGACTTCAGCCAGGTCACGATCTCGCAGTCCGTGAGTTCGAGCCCCGCGTCAGGCTCTGGGCTGATGGCTCGGAGCCTGGAGCCTGTTTCCAATTCTGTGTCTCCCTCTCTCTCTGCCCCTCCCCCGTTCATGCTCTGTCTCTCTCTGTCCCAAAAATAAATAAAAAACGTTGAAAAAAAAAATTTTAAAAGTAACCATTGTTTTTTGAAAACACATCTGCCCCTATGTTTCATTTCAAGCAATGTTTTCTTCAGCTTTTGTAGAGATGGCTCTAACTAAGCTTTGAGCACTGTGTGTGTATGTGTGTACAGGACACTGAATTCTGCACACTCATTTTGGATTTCTCACGTGGATTATTTTAGTCATCAAAACAATCAAATCAACCTTGATTGAATGACTGTTAGGGCATGATGTTTCCTATTTTCAGACTGTTCTAGTTCCTTGTACTTGATTATTCTGCTCCCATGATGAGCCCTGGTATATCAGATTTAGCTTTTCTTGTCCCTTATTGGGAACTGTGTTAATAGTGGCTGCCTCACGTAATTTCTAAATTGGGCACATCGTCTTGTGTTGTATTTTTATGATCTTACATGAAAAGAATCTATATTGGAAGTAAAACCTACCCCAATAATTTTTGGCCTTGAGTCTGCATTAAATGATAGAATTCATGTTCATGCAAAGAACGGCTGGGGATGTCTGCCTTCCTTACTTTATGTTTAGTCAGCACTGATCTCAGATAATTCTTTATTCAAGTACATTAAAGTCAATCAATCTGTAATGAAATAGTTATGAAAATAGATGTATATGTCTACTAAGTATAGTTTAATACTTTATTTTGCTAAAATGCCTTGGTATAATATATTTGATAAAATTTAGTATGCCTGAGAAGTTTAACCAGTTTTTCTTATTTGTTTTACTTGGCCAATTTTTATCTGTTTTTTGAGGGTCTAAGTTTTTTCTGTGCCTATAGGTGTTGTTGTTTTTGTTTGTTTAACAAAACTTTTCCGCTTCTAACTTGCCTGGTATTTATCTCTTAAGAAGAATCAGAGAAATATTTGCCATTGATATTGATGTGTAATACAGATGTCTTATTCCAGCAGGCTGGTTCCTATTCCCTCTCTCTTCATTGTATGACTACTATAAGAGTCTGTCTTCCATAATTCAGTTTATTTGAGATACACATTGTAGTGTACCTTTAATTACTAATGAAATTAAAATCTTATAGCTTGAAAACAAGATGAGCTGCATGTAAGCTTGGTGAATTTGACATTGTGGCAGATTGCAGATTGTTCACCAAAACATACATGGCAAACAATAAAAGAGAGAGAGATCTTCTCTTTTTGCAGAGCGGAAGTCTTAAAACATGGCCAGGAGTATCTTCCCTACCAATATGAAGATTAAATATAGTAATATTTAATTTAAAGCAGCTATTTTCAATTCTTTAATATCCTATAGCTTGAAAACTAGGTTTTGTGAATTGTTCCAATTACTTCTTCGTGCCATCAAATCCAATATGTTGTCAAAGAATTGGTTGGGCCAAAGGAGCTACAGATTAGTGTTAATAAATTCTACAAATCACACATCCTTTAGAAACTGATTGAAAACAAAGAGTGGTATTTTTTTCTTCCTTCCAAGAAGGTTATAGAAGGGAAGCAAGGGACTTCAATTTGCCATTATTTAAATACCAGATTCCAAGTAGGCTACAATTTTATGAATGTCAACATCAAATCCTCCTTGAGAGATCTCTTGGGATCAGCTGACAAGAAGTTCTTGCCTCAATGCTGAGAGAACAATATTTCTTGGCAAATAACAGCTCTCTACAATTAATATTTTTTCCTTCTTATTTGCAAACCATAAAAATGGTTACTCCACAGAAAGAATTGGTTAACTCTGAAGTTTATTTAGGAACTCAAGCATGGGAAAGGAGAGAGAACATCTAATTAAATGTTTAATGCATAAAACCATACTTCAATTTTACAACTCACAATTTAGTTATTCAAATGACAGTATTAATGAAAATAAGAAAGCTCTCGGAGGTAAATTGAGAGACCTAGCTTCTGGTGAAAGTTCTATGGTGTGACCTTTGGCAAGCTCTGGTATTCCTCAGAGGTTTACTTTCTCATCTGGAAAATGAAGGAACTGGCCTGATCTCTAAATTCTCTTTCAGCTTTGACACCCTAGGATTAAATCCAAATTCTAATTCGGCAATGAAAGTAGTAAAAACCCTCTATATAATGAGGCCAAAGACACTTTGAGTTTTTGGTGAGCAGAGCATTACACCATTGTTCTTGATGCTAATTAGACATGGAATACCATCTGTGAAAATAAAACAAGTGCCAACTCAAAAAAAAAAAAAAAAAGAAAAGAAAAGAAAAGAAAAGAAAAGACTTGGAGGGCCTTTAATAATCTCTTATATCAATCCCGCAATAGCAGAAGCCAAATATGAGGCAGATACCTACATACATTGGTTCACATAATTTCTCTCCTAGAACATTTGCTCCCAGAAGCCCATTTTGTTCAAAAACACAATTCTTTATCTTCCCTGTGGACAAAGAATGCTGAGCATCAACCCCCTAATCTAGACTATCCTTCATAAAGTGAAAGAGACACAACATTCCATGTGGCAAACAGGTCGATGCTAGAATTCATTCTCTGACATACGAAGCAAAAAGCCTTGAGATGTGAATCTCAGTATAATCAGAAAATGGATGTGGTTGCATGCTTTTCTCAACTCTTTATATTACTTTCTTTTATTAATCAAGTCACAACAAGGGCTTTTTGGTGGATAAAAGGAGATGACTCTGTCTCATGGTTGAGTAGAGGACACATGTCATCTCATTAGCCCTGGGGTGGAGTCTTGAGTAGATAGTGTCAGGTATTGAGTACAAGGCCTGCTGACCCCTACTAGGGGCATTCTTATGTCCTGGCTACACTGTGGCTTCTTAAGTTGTTATGTCTGCAATGGAGTCTTTTCAGGGGAAGGAAGACGATAGATTGTTCTGCTCTCTTGTCTTTGACTCCAAGGCCATTACAGTGCAAGAAAAGAGGTTCTGTCAGATGTACAGCTATAGAATTCTTACATTTAAAATCAGAGAAGGAAGGAATGGGACTAAGATTTGACTTCCTGATGGTGGAGAAAATTGAATGTTTATTGTAGATACAAATCAAAACCAACAGCTCTGATCTAAACTAGTTTTTCAAGGTCATAAGACCCTCTCAGTTCAGTGAAAACATTAGGAAAAGGAAAAAAAAAAATAACGGTAATAAAGGTCAGTAACATTTATTAAGACCTAGGATGCCTCAGTCCCTGTTCCAAACACTCTACAGCAATCATTCCCCTTAACCTTCACTAGAATTCTAGTAGGTACGGATGACTATTATCCCTATTTTTCCATGTGCTGAAGCTGAGACCAGACAAGTTAAGAAACCTGCTTAAGGTTGTCGAGCAAATTAATGCCAAACTAAGAAATAGCCAGTTTTTATTTTACTTTTTGTCAAATATTTCTTCATTTTTCATAGATTTTAGAACTCCTGTTGGTGAAATTTGAATATATGTTTCAATATGTAGCTTTAAACATCCCTAATAATAAATTTAATATTAAAAGAATAAGTAACATTTTATGTAGGGTCTCCACAAGATTCATTATCTAACTGATTTAGTTTTATCTTATAAAAAAGAAAAAAAAAAAACCAGAAAGGAAAATGGATTTACCCAAGATCACACAACAAGATCATAAACAGGTAGGAATTAGAGCATAGGTCTGCTGACTTTGAGTCTAATGCTTTCCCTACCAAAATAAAGCTTCCTTTCTCAGAGAAGTTGAGTGTTTTAGAACTCTATGTAGTTTTATATGATTTACAGAGTTTTAAAAACTATATTAGTAATGATTTTTACCAGACATCCTAAAAGTTATCTTGAATATCACAAAATGTAAAACTTCCAGGGTGAGAGAATTCCAGTGGAGGATGGGGGTGGGAAGCTTTAAAATTGACTGCTTGGGCATTGAACAAAGAGCAAGTGAGGTCAAGTTTTTAAGCTTACAGTTTTGCAGAGTATCCCCAGGAGTGATTTGACATCTTGGGGAACATTTTGTGATTTGACCTTTTGCAACCATTGCCTGCAGTTGCCTGAATTTGGATGTTCTTTTTCCAGCTGCTTTCAAAGCTGTTTTAGAAAGCTTGGTGTTCTGATAACATTAGGTTTCTCAACTGCTGTGGAGTCTTTTCTTTAAGAAAATGTCAGTGCCTGGGTTAGATTAATCAGGTCTGGCTTCAAACACAAAATTATGCCGGGCCCATCAGATGAATAAAAACAAGAAATTACAATATTTCTACTGACATGGTTATTTCTCCAGAACAGTTTTCTGGGTTTGAATTAAAGTCATTAACAACCTTTTGCTCTTTGCCTCCTGATTTTGAAACCATTTGTGGCATACATCTATAAATCCAACAGATAGAATTCTAATATCATCTTTATTGCTGGTAGCATTGATTTGGAAGATACATTTGTAATCACAGTCGGGATTCTTACTAATTTATCATGCATATCTAACTTTTGGCATCACCCAATTCAGAGGAGAAGTTGGTGTACAAGACCAATTACTCGTTTAGAATAGCTGGCTGAGAACAATTCAGTACCTAAAGTAGGGACTGAGTAGGACAAACTTCTAGATTAGCCTCTAAAAATTAGTCCTTGGCTTGACTCAGGAGACCTTACCAAATGGAGAACAGATGCAAGAAATTATTAGATCTATCCAGTAAGGAAACACCTAAGTGGGCATGTGTCTCAATTTTGCCTATCAGACAACAGAACGAATGAAGCAGAAGAAAGAGTGGAATCTTTACTTTCCAGTATTTTCCAAAAGTGTGGAAATTCCTGTTTAATAGGTGAGGGAAAATAGAGGAAACTGGCTGCCCGTGGCTAAAGACTCCATTCTTCATGAACAGACCTGTGGACCATGCCTTTCATATTGGGAAATCTTGTTTCTTTCTGCAGGTCACAAGTAGAATTTCTGTACTTTTCCTCTGTGAAGTGCAGTCTCATCATGTACATGTCAGGATGGAAAAATATAACATATTGACCCATTTGCTGTGGCCCTGGGATCACAACTGTGACAAATCAGTTATAACCTCTAATTACAAGGAGCATGAAGTCCTTCCTCATCTAGCACTTACCTGTGGTTGGCTGGAAGTAAACAACTGCTGCTTTTCTTAGGATTTCTCAAATATCCAGTGATACCTCTATTAAGCCAGTTTAATTTTCTTGTTCAAGTTGACAGATTTAACTATGCTATGGTGTGTGCTTCTTATGGGTATCTCTCTCCTGAGCCATTGACAATATTTCCAGTCAGCAACTTAGAGCCATGAGAGCTGAGTGGAATATGAATTCAAATTTTAAAATCTCCCCTACAATGGGACTTCTCAAAGAGAGAAATTAGGAGATCTGGTGGTGTCACAGTACATACATAAAAGGATATTTTGTCACCTTTGACTACCAAGCTATTGATATATAACTAGTCCATACTTCAGTTACATATTGAACAGTGAATCATTGAACAGATGATTTTTATGACACAAATCTGTGAACTATGTTCAAATGATGGTATTAATGATTTTCATGGACACACTGATGTTCATATAAACAAGAACAAGACTGAACGCTTTACTATTATTCCTGATGGTTGCAGGTAGCCTTTTAACAAAGGATAAAAAATACATAGATATCACCTCAGGAGGAAGCTCACTTACCAATGCCATTGAGATTATTTTGCAAAACAACTGTATCATCGTCTCTGAATTTTACAAAGCACTTTTTCTACAATTAGCAAATGTGGTTTTCACAACAGCCTTAGCAATAGGTATGATTATCTCTATTTTACTGGGAGAATGTAAACAACTTGCCCTTGTCTCTGAACCTTGTTAATGTCATTAGTAGTAACTTGAATTCTGGAACTGGATTCAGTATATTTCCTGCTACTACAACCTACTCTGAATTTACATAAAACATGTTTTAGTATCTAGTCAGAAGTTTGTAGGAGTTAGATTCAATTATGCTGAGAAATTGCATTCTTTTTGGATGGATCAAAGTGGCAAACACATTCATTTGTATCTTCAGCTTTAGACTTCTGAGCCAGAGTTGTTTTATTTATATAAATCCCGAGGTGAATTTATTTGCTACATTGTTGGAATTTGACAATGGACCCAAAACAATGAATTGTATTACAAAAGGTCACACTGAGCTAAGAAATTGTGGTGGCTTCTTCAGAGGGTGAGAAAGAGAAGTGATTTACACTAGTAAAGAGAATTTTCTAGGACAGAAATACAGAGAACTGAGTTATTAGCAAACACTTAGGTTCACTGCACAAATCTAGAGAAAACCACTCATCTCTGGAATCTTTACAAATATTAAGCTTCCTTCTATGTGAAGCTATTCTCCAGGAGGAAATCTCTAGTATGGTTAAGTTTCCATTCTCCTAAAAGTAATTTGCCTATCATAAAAGGTTCAAGAGCAAACGAAAAGAATTTTTCTCTTTGTGGTTTGAGCCCCCAGTTATCCAAACCAGCTTTCTGTATTAACTATATTCAATAATTGCTTGACTTTCTATTTGTGTGTTTGCATTTTGCTTTTTTTCCATGATCCTAGCCATTGGCTCAAAATAAACAGGCTGTGGGGCACCTGGGTGACTCAGTCAGTTAAGTATCTGACTTCGGCTCAGGTCATGATCTCACAGCTTGTGAGTTCGAGCTCCGTGTCAGGCTCTGTGCTGACAGCTCACAGCCTGGAGCCTCCTTCAGATTCCATGTCTCCCTTGCTCTCTGCCCCACCCCTGCTCACACTCTGTCTCTCTCTCAAAAATGAAGCTTTTTTTTTTTTTTTAAATGAACAAGCTGTTTACTATAAAAATAGTGTTGCTTTGGGAGGCAGAAGTTTGGGGTCTGCCACAAGATAGCTCTGTGTTCTTAGATAAAACACCAAACTTCTTTGATGGATCTCAACTGCCCCTCTATCTTTAAGAGGATAGAATAGGTTGATATAGATAAATTCTCAGACCCTTTCTCACCAGTTCTCTTTTGGAGTACTATTTCCTCCATGCTTGTATGTGCCAGAATGGTGTTAATAATATTACATAGATTATGCTAGTTTGTACTAATAAATTACATTAATGGGCTCTTTATTATGTGCCATGAATTATACCAGACACTTTACATACATTCACTCGTTTCAGGTTCAAAATAACCCTATGAGGTGAGTTTTCTTAGTATCCCTACTTAACACGTAAGGAACTTGAGACTCAGAGAGTTAAGGCACTTTTCCCAAATCGCACAACCAGTTAGTGACAGGACTAGGACTTTTGAACCAAGCCAGTCTGACATCACAGTCCTTAGAGCAGATGTTTTTGATGTACCCTCCTTCCCATCTTCTCTGAGCTGGTGTATCCATCCTCCAGGTGTTGTAAGGGGTGACTGCTGACAGCTCACCACTGTTCCTTCTCTCCAGAATTGCCTTTGACCAAGACAGAACCATCTCAACAAGGAGATTAAGACCATTACACTTTAGCCTGCAGAGTACACGTGGCTGCTGCTCTTGCCTCCAGGTGGCACTAACTCTGTGGTGTACTTGGTTCCAGAATCTCCTAGAAGCTTTCCTCCTTAGGGTGAAGCAAATCAATGCTTAGCAGTTTTTCCCACTGCCAGTTCTTGCTTCCTTCTCTCACTCCCCTTCTTCTGAAAGCTTAAACCCACAAGTAACTCAACCCAGCAGGAATTCTTGACTCCACCTCTGATTCTAGGGAATATAACTTGAAGCAGATGTCTTCAGAATCCTATCCTCTCTTTGCTCAGTGGAGAAGTCAGAGGGAGACTTTAAAAGATAGATTTAGCCTAGAAAAAAATTTAAAAATTATAAATTATACTTTAATTTTCCATTTTAATTTTTCAAATTGTTATTATTTTTCCATATATGAGTTTAAAGAAATAATAGATGGAATAAAAATGGCGACGTTTTGAAATGAAAACACACTATTAGACTTAATGGAGAAGACTGATTGATCTATTTCAGCAGCCAAGCCCCTTTGTTTTCTTCTCTCATTAATTGAATCTGGCTGAGAAACTCAAATCACCAATTGATTTTTTAATAAGCGTAATGCAGTCACTCTGATATAACTGATTTCCTATCCCTTTTTTCTTCTTGGCAAGTGGTTAAGATTGCTAACAGCTCACTGTGACCTTATATTCACATCTCCAGGGATTAAGTTCAGCAAGGTGTCCACTAAAAATATTTCCAGAAGCAATAATTTCTAAAGTGAAAGCTTAATATTTTTAAAGCTCATGGTGATCTCTGCCTTGTTCTTAAATGTTTTTGATATAGAGCTCACCCAAGATTTTCTGCATGACTTTCTAAGCTAAAACATTTATTCATTTAACAAATAATTGTTGAACTCATTCTGTGTACCAGGCACTGTACTAGATGCTGTGACTAAAATAGATGGATAGATATGGCTATTTCCCTCGTGGAACTCGTGAACTAATTATAGATTGTAATCCAACATTCACACCAATCATAGACTTTGAATTGTGATCAGTTCTCTAATAGTCATACCTACTGTGAGGTTTTACTGAAGACATTAGATCTATTGATTTCTTTGATGATGGGATAAATTAATGGACATCTGAAGGCAGAATGGAGTTAATTAAATAAAATAGGGATATTAGAATTTTAGCCAAGACAATCAGCATATGAAAAGATCCGAAGGCAAGAAGTAGCAGGGCCATTTAAGGAATCACAAGAACCCCAGTTGGAGTGCAAGGAATACTATTTAAGATGAGGTTAGAGGCTAGAGTCAGGGGAAAGACCATACAAAGTCTTAAAGGGCAAGTTAAAGGATTTTAGTGTGTACCGATATCATTGGATCCTTATTGAAGGGTTTAGAGGAATGTATATGTATGTGACATGATCAAAGGAGCAGGGGGTATTCCAGAAATTGGAGGTAACAGGGAAATGAAGACATAAGAATGAGCAATACCCCTTGGCAGAGTAGAAAGTAAATCAGGTTGGGTGGGCATTAAATGGAGAGATGATAAATGGTGTGAGATACAGCTGGGATCGTTCAGTATGGATCAAGGTAAAATGGACCAGAAGCATATGTTAAGCAGTATGGATTGTATACTGAGAAACATGAAGGGAATGGCATGAGCAGAAATGCATTTTAGAAAGATTGGTCTAAACTAGCACTGTCCAACTGAGTTTTCCAAGATGAAGTAGCTTTTCTAAAATCTGTACTACCGCAATATAGTACTTACAAACTGTGTATAGTTACTGAGCATTTGAAATGCCCTTGATGAACTGGAGGAATAGATTTTTGAATTTTGTTTAATTCTATATTTTACTTAAGGTAACTACCATCTTAGCACAAGTCTAGTCATAGTACAGAGCACGTGTGTATGGTAGTGTGGTGGTGTTGGGACATTGGGGAATTGGAATGAGGAAAAGGAGCAAGGAGATGAGCTAGGAATCCGAGAGAGACAGAGGAGGTCAGATCTTCCTGACAGAAAGATCATAGAAGTGTAAAATGAAAAATATTTAATTTACTTTGTCTAGGGCTTAAAGAACATGAAGGAAACAGTGAGGTTTAGGTTAAATTCAGATTATAGACAGCCTCTCATGCCAGACTAAGGGGTCTGGACTGTGAGGAGGAACATGGATCTCTTTAAGGCTCTCAAAGATTGGAATATTTATGCAGAAATTTCAGAAATGTTTCTTGCCAGAAACTTAATTACGGTACTGAGCACCTGACTGGCTCCATCAGTTGAGCATCCAACTCTTGATTTGGGCTCAGGTCATGATCTCACGGATGATGGGATGGAGTCCCATGTGGGGCTCCACACTGACAGCACAGAGCCTGCTTGGGATTATCTCTCTCCTTCTCTCTCTGACCCTCCCCCACAGGAAGGTGCACTCTTGCAAAATAAATAAATAAACTTAAAAAAAAACATGGCATGTTATCATGTATATGTTTTGATAGACACTTTGCCATTGAGTAGTGATGCCATATCCCTAGGTCTTTCTTAGCCTGAGGAGTCTTTGATGGCAAGGATTACAGGTTAGTCGTGTTTCCCTTCCCCTGACTTCACAGGATCTAGTTACTGAAAGAATGTTGAATGTAATTCCAGAAAAGTTAATAGGACTCTGAGCATCATTGGGAATGGTGGGCAGGTGATGGACACAGAAACACATGGGAACAACTTGTATAGAAGTTAGCAGCCATTTACCATTTAAATTTTGAAGTCATTACCTCTCCATAATACTCTAGACTCCATAAGCTCAGGGACTGTGATTCTGCCCAAGGTATGCTACTCATTCTTTTGAGCACACAACAAACCTGGAGAAAAACTTCATGCCACTTGAAAGGCAATATTTACAAAGCATTTTTTGGGGAAAAAGTATTTATTCTAGATATCTTGAAGTTAAATATGTTTTTGAAAAAGCTATTTCCATATTACCTTTCAAAAAGTGAAGTATACTCCCACCTAGAGTGTGCAGCTCTTTGTTTACATGTTGTCTGTACTGTAAATTATTTGTCCCCCAATGTAATAGGCTGAAAATGAAATACTTTCACTTGGCCTTTCACTGATCACTACCAAAGTTGAGACTCTTCATTTATCCATTCATTTGCCATTCATTTTGTTTAACCTAGTTAAAAATTTGGGTTTCTTTTCTCAATGATTAATGGGAATTGTTTATGTATCAGTGATATTAGCCTTTGATTTCTTATTTTGGAGATAGATTATTCGGTTGTGGTATTTTGCCTTTTAAAATTGCCTAAAGCATTCTTTAAAAAAATTTTTTTAAGTTGTCATCTGTCTGTCTGTCTATCTAGGTAAGTAAACTCTCTCCCCAACCTGGGACTAACTCACATCCCCAAGATTGAGAGTCACATTGCTCTACCAACTGAGTCAGCCAAGCACCCCTAAACCATTCTTTATAATATGGGAGTTGTACCTTTTTAAAAAAAATTTTAATGTTTTGCTTTAGTTTTGACACAGAGAGAGAGAGAGACAGAGCATGAGCGGGGAAGGGGCAGATGGAGAGGGAGACACAGAATCTGACTCTGGGCTGTCAGCACAGAGCCCCATGCACAGCTTGGACCCACCAACTGTGAGATCAGGACCTGAGTCAAAGTCAGATGCTTAACCAACTGAGCCACCCAGGTGCCCCATGAGTTCTTTTACATGTTAAAGATGTAAATTTTTTTCCATTATGCTTTTTATGTTTTATGCCTTTTTACAGTAAGATTATAAAGATATTCTCTTGTAGTTTTGCCTTGTGTAGGATTTATATCTCTTGTAGTTTTCCTTGTGTAGGATCACGCTTGGATCTTCAGTCCATTTTAAATTTATTTTTGTGAGGTGATTTACAGATCTAATTTAAAAACAAACTCCCCAAAGGAAAATGTGGCCAATCAACTCTCCTGCTTTCCTATGGCCAAAAGCAACCTCAGAGAAGGATACCACAGATTCAAGTATTTAATAAGGGGTGATAAAATTAGATCTAATGCATTGTCTCAATACATGTCTCTATCTTAACTATAGTCAAAAGAAAATTATCTTTTCCCCATTTAATCTATTTAATTTAGAATAAGTTGTGAGATTCCATTGGTCTTAATCTCCATATTCCCTAATAGAATGCTCTATGCATAGCAGTGATTCAAAAATGTTTGTTGATTTAAATAAAGAAGAGACTATGAAAAAAAAATGTAAAGAAAAGCATAGTACTAATAATGCCTTCAAGTCAATCTAGTAGAATAATATATACTCTATTCAATGATATTTAAGTGGAATAAGAGTCATGAGTGAGGAACAAAGTGAAGTATTTGTTTTACTCACTGTCCTGACAAAGTATTGATGATGTTGAGATAATATATGCAAATCATTCAGCCCCAGTCTCTGTACACAGTAGGTCCTTGTTACTATATGGTAGGTAACCAGAAAATACTTGTTTTCATTATTTCAGATGTTCATTGGGGTGGAAGACTTTTCTACTGTGGAATCTTTAAGTTTTTAGGAAATAGTTTTATATATGAAATAAAATACTAAACACCCTAATAAACGCTGAATTTTAAAGGTTTAATATGATTAACAACATAGCTTAAAAAAATGAAATTCATTATTAATTGACATTGATGGTCTCTTCATAAAACCAGACATAAGAAGCTTATAAAACAATAAAGAAAGAATGGACCTTAGTGGGTGTCATTCAAATTCTTTCCTCTCTTTTCAGTTATAGCTTGTGTCTATTATATGCTAAATTAGGACACAAACAGGGACTAAACTAATTTATAAAATGCTATGACCTTAAATATCATATGTTAGAATAAATCAGTAGATGAAATATATTTGAAGTGGGTGAAATAACCACTTTTGACTTGGTTGGCATTTAAACCTTTTGGGCTTAGGAATCACTGATGTGGCACTTTCAGAGGATTTGATTTTATAGGCTTCTTGGCCCAGAGTTTTTAAAAATACAAAAAGGGATGTGGCCTTAGAGATAAGACAGGCATCAGGCTGTCACTGTGAAGCTGCTTTGCTTTTAAATGGCCTGTTCCCAAGTTTGAATTCATAATCTAGTGGTGGAAAAGCTTTGGATTTGCTGGCAAAGATGAAAGATGCTCAGAAGCTATTACCTTAAAATAGAAATTGATAGATAAATAAGCTATGGAAGTTTAGATTCTGACCTGAAAGGAAGTGGAGAATTGAATTAGATAATTATCTTGTTAACTTCAGACAAAATTAAAGTTCACCTTTAAAAGAATCAGATCATTAATGCCAAAGTATAGATTCTCATTCACTTACATGATACAAAGTAAAACAAAGTTACTAATATTGTGTAGATTTATTTAAAATATTTTAATTTGTAAAGTCTCACTTAAACACGTGTTTAAAATGTGCAGAAAACTCTCAAGGACTCTGAAAATAGGGAGAAAAAGTGCCACTGAATATTAATTATTTAAAAAGAAAACCTTGCCTTGTTTTTCCTATCTAGCATATGAGAACTTGAATTTGCCTTTGGTATTCTGATCAAAGAAACAGGAAAGAAAAAGACAGACATTCCTAGGGATAATCTCAAATGAAATGTTTTTACTCCACGATCATAGCCTGTGTCTGTTATATTCTAAATTAGAAGAAAAGCAGAGACCAAACTAATTTATGAAATGCCATGACTTTACAGAGCTTAAGTTCAGATAAATCAACAGAGAGAAGCATAAACTAATCAAGACCTACTTACTATCAGTGAGAAATTCCTACCTTTATGTCTTCAGAAATAGTTGCTAAATAATGGCTACTCATTGATCTGTGAGAGGGAACTTGTGGTCAAATGGAAGCTGAATTTCCCAGTTAGTGTCTGGGTCACTGTCACTGACTTAACCAAGCCTGACTTGGACAAATGACAGTACATTAATCCACCAAAAGGCAGTGTTAGGAGGTTTCATAACCCCACTTAGGAAACTGCAGGATTAGAGGAAAGTCATTACTCCTTGGAGGAGTAACCAAGGGGGTTTCCTGTCTCATCAGCTTGGAAGGGTGTGGAATGACACTTGCAAGTGGGAAGGAAGACCTGGACTGAGGAGTCATAACTCATTCTGCTAAGTCAGTCATCTCTGCCTGAGGCTTCTAAAGTACTTGATTTTCAAATCAAATCTAAATCTCCTAAATAAGTAGAGAAACATAGGCACAAAGCCAAATAATTAAACCAAAACACAGGATTTGTATTTTGTTCTTTATGTATTCTATGACAAATTATAATTTAGTAAAGAAAAGAAACAAGATTTGAGAAGTGGTCTCAGGTTCATCTCCCATTGCAAGAGCAGACATAGTCTTTGAAACTAATATTCTCTAAGAGTATAAAGAAAATATAAATGTATAGTAACTGAAATGTGTCTCCATAGCATATTATCTAGTTAAAAAATGTAATTCCCTAAAATTTCACTTGGAATCATACAAAATGCAAGACATGATTCTTTCTTTTGATCATTCATTCAACAAATGTTACTGAATACCTATTTGGAGTCAATTAGGATGCTAGGTACTGATAGTGCAACGGTATGCTAAAAGAGACACTGTGAACTCGTGCAATAAATTCTAATAGGACAGATATTTATAAAAATAGCCACACATATGAATGAGAAACTAAGAATTGCAGTGTTATGAAGGAAAGCCATAAGATTCAATGAAACATGAGAAAAATGTCTCAGCATAGAAATTTGGTTATAAACCGGGTAAAATAGGTACTTACTGGTGTCAGTCACCAGCATATTGTTCTGTGGCTTGCATAGAGAAAGGTCCTGAGAATAAGAGGACATTGTTACAAATCTTAGGGTTCAATATAGGCACTGTTTCCTTCCCTACCCAGGAAGCAAAAAGTTTTATATTGTATATATTTAAGTAGGCATCCAAGGCACCATCAAAAAACACCTCAAAGAAAGAAATATTATCAATATGCTCGAAAGGTTTCCTTTCATCTAGTTGTCACATTACTTATGAAAGGATCAGAAGTCAGTTTAATCTGTTTTTTTTTTTAACCCAAATGGGCAAAAGATAGTTTTCAACATACCCCTTGTACAGAACTCTCAAATGTGTGAACATGAGAATTCAATATATGCTTATTTTCAAATGCTTTGCAGTTTTTTACTGAAGTATAATCGACATAAAATAACCTACTGGATTTAGGTATACCTCATGGTGATTCGGTATTTTTATACATTACAAAACGATCTCCATGATACATCTAGTTAACATCTGTTACCATATAAAATTATTACAATACTATTGGCTATATCCTTACGGCTTATGTTTTATAACTAGAAGTTTGTAACTCTTAATCACCTTTACCTATTTCACCTACACCCAACCCCTCCCCACTCTGGTAATCAGTTTGTTTCCTATATCTATGAATCTGTTTCTGTTCTGTTTTTAGTTTGCACATATAAGTGAAATTTGTCTTTTTCTATTTTACTTAGCATCATACCCTCTAGGTTCATCCATGCTACTACAAATGGCAAGATTTAATTTTTTATGGTGTAGTAATATTCCATTGTACATATATTACGTCTTCATCAGTTTATCTATGGATGGACACTTAGGTTGCTTCTATATCTTCACCATTGTAAATAATGCTGCAATGAATATAGAAATGAATATTTCTCCTCAAATTGGTGTTTTTGTTTTCTTTTGGTAAACAGCCAAAAGTAGAATTGTTAGATTGTATGGTATTTCTATTATTAATTTTTTGAGGAACCTCCATACTGCTTCCCATATTGGCTGCACCAAATTATTTTCTCAGCAACAGCACACAAGGGTGGTTGACTTTTCTCCACATCCTTTCCAATAACTTGCTATTTTTTTCTTGTCTTTTTGATAATAGCAAATCTGACAGGTATGAAGTGATATATCACTGAGGTTTTGATTTGCATTTCCCTGATGATTAGTGATGTTGAACATCTTATGCCTCTTGGCATTTGTAGGTCTTCTTTGGAAAAAATGTCTTAAGTACCACCCATTTTTTTCATTGGATTTTTTATATTAAGTTATGTAAATGCTTTATATATTTTGGATATTAACCTCTTATCAAATATATCACTTGCAAATATCTTCTTCCATTCAGTAGGTTGTCTTTTCATTTTGCTGATGCTTTCTTTCACCACTGAAAAGCTTTTCAGTTTGAAGTAATCTTGTTTATTTTAGCTTTTGTTGTGCTTGCCTGAGACTGGTCCAAAAATATGTTTAAGACTGATGTTGAAGAGCTTACTGCTTATGTTTTCTTCTAGGATTTTTGTGGTTTCAGGTCTTACATTCAAGTTTTTAACCCATTTTGAATTTATTTTTGCATATAGTGTAAGGTATTCATCCAGTGTCATTCTTTTGCATGTAGCTCCAATTTTTCCAAAACTATTCATTGGAGACTCATTGTACATTTTTGCCTCCTTTGTCATTGACTAATTGACCATATCAGCGTGGGTTTATTGCTGGGCTTCCTATTCTAAATGCTTTTCAGTTTTGATAAGTGTTTGCATGGTGCTATCTTTGTTCTGTTCCAGGAGATTATGTGGTCATGTCTGTCTACTTTGACCTGAGCAGAAGAATGGGATACTTCACCATACAGACCTACATCCCCTGCACACTCATCGTTGTCCTATCCTGGGTGTCTTTCTGGATCAATAAGGATGCTGTTCCAGCCAGGACTTCTTTAGGTGAGACACATTCCTTTGTGTTTTAGTGTTTCAAGTACCCAATATCAATAATCTTCATTCCCCTAAGTTGGTTTGCTTTTACCTCAGTCAGCAATTACATAGAAATGCTGTTATGTTATGCTGTGTTATGTCATGTTATGTCATGTTGAGAGAGAGGCAGAGAGATAGAGACAGCGAGCAGGAGATGGAGAGAAGGAATCTTAAGCAGACTCCTCACTCAGTGCAGAGCCTGACACAGGGCCCAATCTCATGACCCTGATACCATGATCCAAGTGAAGTCAAGTATCAGACACCCAACTGAGATACCTAGGTGCCCCTACTATTTCATTTTGAAGAAAACTAGCATTAAAAAAGTGTTTAAAAGTTTTCTAGTTCTAGTTTTCCTCAATTACCTTCATTTGCTTTCTTTGGTAAATTTTCTTAATAAATTTCAATTCACTAGGAAAAAAATCAAACTTCTAATTTCAACAGATTTTTGTTTTGGTCTCTGGGCAGCTATATTTTGGAGCTGCTCACACAAGCTCTTAAGAGCTCATTGTGTTTATTCTTTCCAAACGTTGTATTGAGAGATGTCACATTGGTAGACTGAAGTCAGCCAAGGTGAGAGTATTAACATCATGGAAATAGGCAAACACTAAAAATCAGGACTGCCTTTTTTTCCCCAGTAAATTGTCACACATTTACCAGTGCATAACTGATGTCTATTAATTCCAACATCCACAATTATTATGACATTTGAAGACATATACACAGCCATTGGCTCTGTGTAGAACAAATTTAAAATGCTATTTTTGAAAAAATACCTGTAACATTTTTGGAACGCCACCATTCACCCCCCACCACACACACACACACACACACATATTTTTAAGATTATTTGAGGTTGCTTGATGTATTGTACATGTGATATTACCTTGGATTTTCATACATCTTTCCTCATGTGAGGAAGAAGGTTCACATAGATTATTACAAAGCCACAGACTCACAGGGACATTACAGTCTAGGTCCATGAATGATATTTTCATACTACATAAAATCCCTTAGATAACTAAGAATAGAGCTGTCGAAAGATGAATTATAAAATCACAATCCTCTTTCATCAGCTCTGTGAAAACTAGAACCACATCTCTTGCTCAGTCTCTGGCTAGAGAGTCAATACAATTGCAATAGTCAGGAGCTTGGGTTTTAAAATCCAATAAATCTGGATTTCAACCCACATGTATAATATAACCTTGAAAATGCTCTTTAATTTGTATAAATCACAGTTTCTTCAAATGGAGAACATATATCATTTTCTGTACCTAACTTGTAGGGTTTTATTAGGTTACATAAAGTATTCTATGTAACACATATGAAATACAGTAAGGCCTTAGAAATGTTAGCAACTACAGGTGACTCTTGAATAATGTGAGGATTAAGGGCTTTGACTCCACCTGTGCAAAAATCAATGGATAACTTCTAACTCTCCCAAAACTTAAGTACTAATAGCCTATTGTTGACTGGAAGTCTTACCACTAACACACACATTGTATGCTACATGATCTATGTACTGTATGATCTTATAGTAAAGTAAGGTAGAGAAAAGCAAATGCTAAGAAAATCGTAAGGAAGAGAAAATACAGTACTGTGCTGTTTTTATTGAAAAAATCTGAATAGAGTGGACCCATGTAGTTCAAGGGTCAACTAGATAGTCATTTTCAGACAAAATGACCTGTACCAGGTTATTAAAACTGAGAGCAAAAGATATTATGGGAAGAAGACATCATTTGCATGTTATCCTCTTCTAAACCTAATTTATTTTCCCATCTGTTTCAAAATAATTTTATTTTGATTTTTCTGTTATATGGAGTACTTTATTACAAGTCCTATTCAAAAGTTATGAGATCTTGTCTGATACTTTAAGCTGAAACAAATCCAAAATATGTTGAGACTATTACTTTAGGACCATTACTTGTCACTGTGATTAGAATGCATTGCATTACATGCTCACATGTCTGTCTCTCACAACAGAATGTAAATGGTTTTTTTTTCATTCCCAGTATAGTGCCTGGTGCATAGCTGGTACCTCAGTGATTATTCAAGTAATGTATGCTCTTAAGAATGGATGGAACAGGGCGCCTGGGTGGCGCAGTCGGTTAAGCGTCCGACTTCAGCCAGGTCACGATCTCACGGTCCGTGAGTTCGAGCCCCGCGTCAGGCTCTGGGCTGATGGCTCGGAGCCTGGAGCCTGTTTCCGATTCTGTGTCTCCCTCTCTCTCTGCCCCTCCCCCGTTCATGCTCTGTCTCTCTCTGTCCCAAAAATAAATAAAAAACGTTGAAAAAAAAATTTTTAAAAAGAATGGATGGAACAAATGCATTAATGCATTTCAATCTACCCCTATCAAAGATATTTTAAGGAAAAGCTTTTAAATCAATCTCTTCTCTTGAAATTCAGACTTCCACTGGTCAAAACCCTTCTTAAGACCATTTGGTAATTCATTTCGACCACCCATTAAGTGAATGCTCATTGGCAAAGCACCATGGTAGGAGAAGGGATCTAGGTGAGTGAGCTAAGGAATGAGGGAGAGGCCCCTGAACAAATAGCAGGTAGGTGTTCCTATTTGTTAATCTTTGACTACAAGTCCTGCATGTTTAATATAGCACCTGTGCCCTTTCTGCTCTTTACAAGTGCATATAGAAGTTGAAATGACAATAAAAATTATTATCACATATTTTAGGGGTAAGCAGAGGGCTGCAATGTTAAATGACGTTAACAAAGTCACGGGACCAGCAGATAGTACATCTATCTGCACCTTGGATAATGGGACTTATATTTGCTCTGTGTGTGAGGCCTTATTGAAGGCTGTAGTGGGGAAAGGTGGGCCAGCTGAACTGACACAGTTTCTCTGCATTAACTTTGCTGTCTTCTCCTGATGTAGAACTTCTTAAATTTAACTGTGCATTTAAATCACCAGAGTGCCATTAAAAGTACAGCTGCCTCAGTCCAATCACAGGACATGTCGATTTCATTTTTGAAATCATGGCCTGGGTGTCAGGATTAAAAAGCAATTTTGCAGGTGATTCAAATGTGTGATATTACCTTTTCCAGTGTTTATAACCTAGAGTTAAGCCAGATGACTCTAAACCCCTGTGGATCATAAGTTTCTTGCTGCAGAATAGTGATAGGCAAGTTGTTTAGTAAGTGAGATAAATATACCTGTGTGGCTCAGATTCTGGCTGCTTTCTGAGCTCAGACCACAAGGTCATGGGGGGAGCAGTTATCTTGGAGCTTGTAACACTTGAATGTAGTTTGGTATGCAGGCGGTAGCTGGTAAACCTTAATCATGATTTAATGACGATGGATGAAATGGTAAAAATACCAGTTGGTATTTTTCACCTAAGTAACCTGAGGTACTTAAGTACCTATTTTTCACCTAAGTAACGTGAGGTAACATGTCTGAGAGCTTACTTGATGCCAAGACTGGAGGAATTGATAAAACTTGTGGATATTTTTCATCCATCCCAGGTAAGAGAAGTCTAATTCTTTGCTTGGCAAAACTGTGCTTAAAAACCACCCCCAGCTATCTTGTTGGTTGGTGAATGAGTTAAAACTACACTTGTCTGCCACTCATTGTTCTCTTTCCTGAGGCTCCCAGCAGAAACTTGAAAATATCATGGAACAGCTTCCTTAAGGTTCTTCTTTTAAATGGCTGTGATGAACTTCCAAGTAGCCTAAATAACATTTTCTCAACTTGCTTGATAAGTGTTTAACTTACATGTCAGATCTGTCAGATTTTCTGAAGTGAATTTATCTATGGTATCTACTATAAATACTGACATTTTCATTCCTCCATAGGTCAAGTGTGGCTTGAGGCCTGAATGTGAAGGGAAGGTCAGGTCCCAATTTAGTTTTTAAATTCTCCTCCCCCAAATATCAACTGTAATTAAGTAGTCAAGAACTTCTACATGAATTAATGCATAGACAACTAAAGTGAAGCTTTTTCAGTTTGAGAAGCAGACTATTCTTCTCTAAAATAAATATCTTACATTTACTGATATCTTACTAGGAATTGACAGTTAATGAACATTACTTAATCTTCATGAGAATACTGTGGGGTCTGCCCCTCTCCACACCATCCCAGTTTGTAGAGGAGAAATTTGGCCATTGCTGAAGTTCTACCATGGCAATATGGAAGACCCACAGTCCACATCATCCCAGATTAGGAATATACACTAGCTTCCAAGTGTCTGGGGCTTCATGCTGCATATTAGATACATATTTGTAGAGAATGAAAGAATATAACAATGTGGATCAGAACATAGCATTTTATTTATTTATTTTTTTACTTTATTTCTTTATTTTTTTTGAGAGCGAGACCGAGCGAGCATGAGTGGGGAGGGGCAGAGAGAAGAGTGAGACACAGAATTCAAAGCAGACTCCAGACTTTGAGCTGTCAGCACAAAGCCTGACACAGGACTCAAACCCATGGACCACGAGATCATGATCTGAGCTGAACTCAGATGCTTAACCTACTGAGCCACCCAGGTGCCCCAGAGCATTGCGCTTTAAATCAGATTCCACAGGCTTGCATCTCATCTCATCTCTGTCACTTACTACCTTGGACAAATTTCTTATTTTTTCGGTGCTTTTTTTCACCTGCAAAAAAAAAGGGATAACAGTGATAATCCTCATTGTGAGGATAATACATCAAGTGCCTGACACAGTACCTGGCCAAAGAAGGAGATCCATAAATGTTAGCTGCTTTTATGTGCAGTTAAAACTCTCTCCTCCAAGTCATCAATATGAAATCCTATTTTCAAATGTAGGGTAACTGTCTCTGTCCTTTCATGTATACACTATTCATTGATTGCTTCATTTATGAACTCAAAAGATATTGAGTCCAAGAACTACACTTGTCCATAAAATCACAAAGGACATTAAGATAGAGGTCTTTTCTGTTGTCTCAGAGTATACAGACTAGGAAGGGAGATGGGTTATTCCATAATAATAATATAGTAAAGAGGATAGGATTTATAACTGCAGTTCCCTGATTGTTCCTCCCTCTCTGTGAAAGGCTACTCTTTTCTGTGAAGTGATTTCAGCCAGCACAGATCTTTCCCCTCTTGAGAATTTCATAACAGAAAATCAGAGGAAACTTGATTTTAACTAAGACATAATGGCCCAAGAGAGCCACATGGTTCTCGTGACTTATTTATTCTATAACTGGAAGTTTGTACTTCTTAATCCCCTTCACCTATTTTGCCTATATCCCTCCCCACCTCCCCTCTGACAAACACCAGTTTGTTCTCATGAGTCTGTTTCTATTCTTGTTGTTGTTTGCTCATTTGTACATTTGTCTTTAGATTTCACATATAAGTGAAATCATATGGCATTTGTCTTTGCCTGATTTATTTCACTAAGCATAATACCCTCTAGGGTCATACATGTTGTCACAAAAGGAAAGATTTTATTTTTCTTGTAGCTGAGGAATAGTCCATGGTGTGTACATACCATGTTATCTTTATCCATCCATCAGTGGATACTTGGGTTTCTTCCATGTCTTGGCTATTCTAAATGCCACCGCAATAACCATAAGGGTGCACATATCTTTTTGAATTAGGGTTTTCATTTTTTTCAGGTAAATGCCCAGAAGTGGAATTACTGGATAATGTAGTACTTCTATTTTTAGTTTTTTGAAGAACTTCCATACTGTTTTCCAGAGTGGCTACATCAATTTACATCTTTAACAACAGTGTGCAATGGTTCCTTTTCCTCCACATCCCTGCCAAGACTGTTATTTCTTGTCTTTTTGATACTAGCCATTCTGACAGGTGTGAGGTAATATCTTACTGTAATTTTGATTTGCATTCCCCTAATAACTAGTGATGCTGAGCATATTTTCATGAGTATCTTGGCCATTTCTGTGAGTCATCTTTGGAAAAATGTCTATTCACATCATCTGATCATTTTAATTGGATTCTTTACTTTTTTAGTGTTTAGTTGTAGGAGTTCTTAATATATTTTGGATATTAACCCCTTATCAGAGATATCATTTGCAAATATCTTCTTCCATTCTGTAGGTTGCCTTTTTGTTTTCTTGATGGTTTCCTTTGCTATGCCAAAGGTTTTTAGTTTGATATAGTCCCAATTGTTTATTGTTTCTTTTGTTTTCCCTGCCTGGACAGACATATTCAGAAAAAAAAAATATTGCAAAGGCTGAGGTCCATGGGTTTACCAGCTATGTTTTCTTTTAGGAGTTTTATGGTTTCAGGTCTTACATTAGATCTTTCATCCATTTTGAGTCTATTTTTGTAGATGATGCGGGAAAGTGATCCAGTTGCATTATTTTTCACATAGCTGTCCAGTTTTCCCAGCACCATTTATCAAAGAGATTTTCTTTTTCTCATTGCATATTCTTGCCTCTTTTCCTGTAGATTAATTGGCCATATATGCATGGATTCATTTCTGGGCTCTTTTCTTCTGATCCATTTGCCTATGTGTCTGTTTTTGTGCCAGTACCATACTCTTGACTACTACAGCTTCATGGTATTGTTTCAAATCTGGGATTGTGATACCTCCAACTTTGCCTTTCATCAAGATTGCTTTGGCTATGAAAGATGTTGTCTGGCTCCACACAAATTGTAGGATTGGGAAAAACGCTTTTGTTACTTTGACAGAAATTGCACTGAATCTGTAGATTGCTTTGGGTAATAGGGACATTTTAACAATATTAGATCTTCCAAATCATGAGCATGTTCTATCCACTTATTTGTGCTGTCTTCAATTTATAATCATTTTCAGAGTCAGGTCTTTCACTTCCTTGGTTAAATTTATTCCTAAGTATTTTATTATTTTTGATGCAATTAAAAGGATTTGTGGTGGAGTCTTTAGGGTTTTTTGTATGTAGTATCATACCATCTGCAAATAGTTAACAGTTTTACCTATTCCTTACCAACTCAGATACCATTTATTTCTTTTTCTTTTTTTAAAAATTTTTTAATTCTTTTTTTTTAATGTTTATTTTTGAGAGAGAGAAAGAGAGTGTGAGCAGGGGAGGGGCAGACAGAGAGGAAGGCACAGAATCTGAAGCAGACTCCAGGCTCTAGGCTGTCAGCACAGAGCCCAACACGGGGCTCAAACTCACGGACTGTGAGATCATGACCTGAGCTGAAGTCAGATGCTTAACCGACTAAGCCACCCAGGTACCCCCATTTCTTTCTTTTTCTTATCTGATTGCTATAGCTAGGACTTCTGATACTATGTTAAATAAACGTGGTGAGAGTGGACATCCTTGTCTTATTCTTCAGCTTTTCACCATTATGGTGTTGGCTGTGGGTTTTTCATATATGGCCTTTATTATGTTGAGGTACATTCCTTCTATACACATTTGGTTGAGAGTTTTTATCATGAATGGATGTTGAATTTTGTCAAATGCCTTTCTGCATCTATTGAGATGATATGATTTTTTAAAATGATTTTTATCTTTCATTTTGTTAATGTAGTGCATCACATTGATTGATTTGCACATACTGAACCATCCTCACATCCCTGGAATAAATATCACTTAATAGTATTGAATGATCCTTTTAATGTATTGTTAAACTCAGTTTGTTAACATTTTGTTGAGAATTTTTGCATCTATATTTATCAGGAATATTGGTCTGCAATTTTCTTTCTCTCTCTCTTTTGTAGTGTCTTTTCTGGTTTTGTTATGAGGGTAATGCTGGCCTTATAAAATGAATTTGGAGCATTCTCTTCTCTTCCATTTTTTGAATAGTTTGAGAGGAATAGGCATGAAGTCATCTTCAAGTGTTTGGTAGAATTCATCTGTGAAGCATCTAGTCTCAGACTTTTGTTTCGAGTTTTTTTGAATACCAAATCAATTTCATTACTAGTAATTAGCCTGTTCATTTTTCAAATTAAAAAAAAAAACTAATGTTTATTTTTGAGAGAGAGAGAGAGAGAGAGTGTGAGCTGGGGAGGGGCAGAGAGAGAGAGGGAGACACAGAATGTGAAGCAGGCTCCAGGCTCTGAGCTGTCAGCACAGAGCCAGACACAGGGCTCAAACTCAAGAACTGTGAGATCATGATGTGAGCCAAAGTCGGATGCTTGATCAACTGAGCCACCCAGGTGCCCCATTAGCCTGCTCATTTTTTTTAAATTTTTTTTTTAACGTTTTATTTATTTTTGAGACAGAGAGAGAGACATAGCATGAACGGGGGAGGGGCAGAGAGAGAGGGAGACACAGAATCGGATAGCCTGCTCATTTTTTAAAAAATTTCGTCCTGAGTCAGTCTTAGATGATTGTAAATTTCTAGGAATTTATCCATTTCTTCTAGGCTATCCATTTTTTTGGCACACATTTTTCAAAATAGTCTGTTATTTTTTATATCTCTGTCTTATCAGTTATAACTTCTCTTTCAGTTCTTTGAGTCCTTTTTTTCTTGATTAGTCTTACTAAAGATTTCTCAATTTTATCTTTTAAAAGAACAAGTTTTAGTTTCTTTTCCTTTTTAGTCTCTATTTCATTTATTTCTACTCTGATCTTTATCATTTCCTTCCTTCTACTAACCTTAGGCTTCATTCTTCTGTTTCTAATTCCTTGAGGTGTAAAGATAGATTTGAGATTTTTACTTGAGATTTTTCTTGTTTCTTGATTTAGGCCTGTATTGCTATAAACTTCCCTCACAGAACTGCTTTTGCTGTCTCCCAAAGATTCTGAACCATATTATTTCTATTTTCATTTGTCTCTAGGTATTTTTTCATTTCCTCTTTGATTTCTTTCTTGACTCATTTGTTCTTTAGCAGTAGGCTTTGTGTTTCTTCCAGTTCTTTTCTTATAACTGATTTCTACTTCATTTTTCTATAAAGTATTTTTTTAAGTTTGTTTATTTTTGAGAAAGAGAGAACTAGCAGGGGAGGGACAGAGAAAGAGAGAGAGCGGGACAGAGGATCCAAGCAGGCTTTGTGCTGACAGCTGAGAGTTTCATGCAGGGCTCAAATTCACAAACCGTGAGATCATGACCTGAGCCCAAGTTGGATGCTTAACCAACAGAGCCACCCAGGTGTCCCAATCTCTACTTTCATATAATTGTACTTCTTAAATTTATTAAGACTTGTTTTGGGGCGCCTGGGTGGCGCAGTCGGTTAAGCATCCGACTTCAGCCAGGTCACGATCTTGCGGTCTGTGAGTTCGAGCCCCGCGTCAGGCTCTGGGCTGATGGCTCGGAGCCTGGAGCCTGTTTCCGATTCTGTGTCTCCCTCTCTCTCTGCCCCTCCCCCGTTCATGCTCTGTCTCTCTCTGTCCCAAAAATAAATTAAAAAAAAAAAAAAAGTTGAAAAAAAAGACTTGTTTTGTGGTACAATGTGTGTTCTATCCTTAGAGAATGTTCCATGTGCACTTGAAAAGGATGTGTATTCTGCTGTTTTGGGATGGATTTTTCTGTGTATATCTATTAAGTCCATTTGGTCTAATATGTCATTTAAAGCCACTGTTCCTCTAACGATTTTCCATCTGAATGATCTATCCATTGATGTAAATGGGCTTTTAAAGTCCCCTATTATTATTTTATTACTGACAATTTCTCCCCTTTATGTCTGTTAATATTTATATGTTTAGGTGCTCCTATGTTGGGTGTGTGTAGATATTTACAAGTGTTAAGCCCTCTTGTTGCATTGGTCTTTTTATTATATGTAATGCCCTTCTTTGTCTTGTTACAGCCTTTGCCTTAAAGTCTTTTTTGTCTGAAAAAAAAGTATTGCCATCCCAGTTTTTCCTACTTTCCTTTTCATGAAATATCTTTTTCTATCCCTTCACTTTCAGTCTGTATGTGTCTTTAGGTCTGAAGTGAGTCTCTTTTAGGCAGCATAAAGATGGGTCTTGTTTTTTGTTTTTTTTTTTAATACATTCAGTCACTCTGTCTTTTGATTGAAGCATTTAGTCCATTTACATTTAAAGTAATTATCAGTAGGTATGTATTTATTGCCATTTTTAATTATTGTCTTCTCATTGTTTTATAGTTTTGTTTTGTTTTGTTTTGTTTTAATTTTGTTTTAGGGACGCCTGTGTGGCTCTGTTGGTTAAGTATCTTACTTTGGCTCAGGTCATGATCTCATGGCTTGTGAATTTGGGCTCCACGTTGGGCTCTATGCTGATACCCGGGAGCCTGGAGCCTGCTTTGGATTGTGTGTGTGTCTTTCTCTCTGCCATCACCCACTCTCTCAAAAATAAACATTAAAAAATTTTTAAGTAATAATATTTTTAAATGTTTATTTTTGAGAGAGACAGAGCATGAGCAGGGGAGGGACAGAGAGAGAGAGAGGGAGACACAGAATCCAAAAAAGGCTCCAGGCTCTGAGCTGTCAGTACAGAGCTAGACATAGTGCTTGAACCCATGAACTGTGAGATCATGACCTGCGCTGAAGTCAGATGCTTACCAACTGAGGCACCCAGGTGCCCCTATACTTCTATCTTCTTTTGCTCTCTTCCCTCATAGTTTGATGACCTTCTTTAGTGTTATGTTTCAATTATTTTCTCTTTATTTTTTGAGGGTGCATCTATTTTAAGTTTTTAGTTTGTGATTACCATGAGGTCCATATATAACATCCTAAGTATATAGTAGTCTGTATTAAGTTGGTGGCTGCTTAAGTCCAAATACATTCTGAAACACTACATTTTTACTCTCCATGTTTATGTATATGATGTCATATTTAACATCTTTTTATTTTATGTATTCCTTGACTAATTTTTGTAGATATAGCTGATTATACTAATTTTGCATTTTAACCTTCATACTAGCTCAATGATTAATTTGCTAACTTTAATGTATATTTGCTTTTGCCATTGAGATTTTTCTTTCTTTCATAATTTTCCTCTAGGTATAGCCTTTTATTTTCCACTTAAGAGGTTCCTTTTACATTTCCTGTAAGGCCAGTTTAGTGGTGATGAAATCCTGTAACTTTCATTTGTCTAGGAAACTCTCTTTCCTTCTACATAATAGCCTTTTCTGGTGGAGTATTGTTGTTTATAGGTTTGTTTTTCCTTTCAGCACTTTGAGTATCATGCTACTCCCTTCTGGCCTGCAAAGTCT
Source organism: Neofelis nebulosa (assembly GCF_028018385.1). Lineage (NCBI taxonomy): Eukaryota > Metazoa > Chordata > Mammalia > Carnivora > Felidae > Neofelis > Neofelis nebulosa. Next base: position 53,695,316 of record NC_080782.1, read on the forward strand.
CAGCTGAAAAAATTAGCTGATGACTTTAGAGGGTTTTGCCTGTTAGGTAACTGTTTGCCCTGCTCTTGCTGTTTTCTTATCTTAAATTCTGCCATTTTAATTATGTGTCATGGTGTGGACCTCCTTGGATTTGCTTGGGACTTCCTGGACCTGGATGTCATTTTTCTTTCCCAGATGAGGGAAGTTTTTAGCTGTCATTTCTTCAAATAAGTTTCTATTCCCTTCTTTCTCTCTTCTCCTCTGGGACCTCTATAATGCAAATGTTAGTATGCTTGTGTTGTCTCAGAGATCCCTTAACCTATTCTCATTTTTTTCAAATTCCTTTTTCTTTTTGCTGTTCAGCTTGGGTGCTTTCCATTACCCTGTCTCCCAACTCACTCATCCGTTCTTCTGCATCCTCAAATCTTCTGTTGATTCCTTCTAGTGCATTTTTAATTCCAGATATTATATGCTCTGACTAGTTCATTATATTTTCTATTTTTTTGTTGTTGTTCTCATTGTGTTCACTCACCCACCTCTCAAGTCATGTGACCATTACTTTGAACTCTTTTCCAGGGATTTTGCTTATCTCCATTTTGTTTAGCTCTTTTTCTGTGGTTTTGTCTTTTTTTTGTTGTTTGGAACATATTCCTCTGTCTCCTCAGTTTGTGTAATTCTCTGTGTTTGTTTTTATGTTTCAGGTAGGTCAGCTATATCTGATCTTGAAATTAGTGGCTTTATGGTGAAGGCATCCCGTGGTGCCCCACAGCATAATATACCTTTGTTTCCAGAGCCAGGTGCCCCAGAGATATCCCCTGTCTGTGCATCTTCCTGTTGTGGCTGTACTGCTGTGGGCACATTGGTGGGTGGGGTCTGCCCCTCACACAGCTAGCAGAGAGGCCTATTTATAGGGGCAATAGACTTTTTGAGGGGTCACTGGCCCCAACTTAGGCTACCTGGCTGGTTATGTCAGGACAGCAGTCACTTTGGAGGGGTGCCTGCTGAGGAGGGTGGATTATGTGGGATGGACCTATTGAGGAATGAGGGGGTGGTGCAAGTGCTGCTCACAAAGAAGAGAATTTCAGAAATGGTCCTTGCAAGCATCCAGACATCTAGGCTGAAGCATGCCAAGAAAAATGGCGCCTGTCAGTACCTCTTTTCCTGGAGAAAGCTTCTGCAGATTTCTGACCCTCTGGAACTATTTGAAAATCAGTCATAAATATCCTTTTCAAACTGGTTCTTCTGTGTTTGAAAAGTTGGCACTTTTCTTACTGCTTCTTCAGTGCTGGCTCTTTAAAAGTCAAGACTTGGTGTCCTATAACCTTCTGGCTCTCCTGGAGTTAAGCCATGCTGATTTTTTTAAAAAAATGTTTATTTACTTTTATTTTGAGAGAGAGTGTTCACAAGTGGGGCAGGAGCAGAGAGAGAGAGAAATCCCAAGTAGGCTATATGCTCAGCATGGAGCCCAACATGGGTCTCTTATCTCACAATTGTGAGATCATGACCTGAGCCAAAATCAAGAGCCAGACACTTAACTGACTGAGCCACCCAGCTGCCCCAAGCCCTGCTGATTTTTAAAACCAGACATAGTGACTCATCTCAAGTGTAGGAGCCCAGGGCTGGGGGGCGCAGTATGGGGTTTGATCCCATTGTTCCTCCATGCTTCTGATATCCCTCCTACTTGTTGGTAGCTGCAGCAGTTAAGTTCCTCAACATATCTCTGTTCCTCTTACCCTTCTTGATGTAGCCTTCTTTTTATTACTTTAGCTGTTAGAGAAGATCTGTTCTGCCAATCTTCAGGTCATTTTCAGAGTGAGTTGCAATATAGGTAATTGTTACACTTTGGTATATCTGTGAGGTTGGTGAACTCATGATTCTTCTACTCCACCATCTTCTTTCTATATCATAGCCTTTAAAAAACTCATTAATCAGAACGTGTCACTTAGCACATCTCCTCTATTTAACAGCATTTAATGGATTCCCTTGTATTTTAAATGAAATGAAAACTCCTTTGCATGCTATGCATGATAAAACTTCTGTTATCCCAGTATCACCTTGACACCCCTGCTTCTCCCCAGATGCTAGGTATTCTATTTTTTTTTTTTTAAAGACATAGTGTCCCTTCCTCAATATCTTCCTTTTACTCTGCAATTAGCTAAAAGTTGGTGTCTTCTAACTTTTTAAGCTCCTCAACTATCACCTCTTCAAAGATGCCTTTCCTTAGCATTCCATCGAACTAGGTTTTCAACACCTATGCTGTTATCCATGGCATGAACCATAATTTGTAATTATACTTTTCTTTGCTCACTTGATTTATAGTGTTCTTTGTCACTAAAATGTAAGGTACATAAGCTCAGGGAACATGTTCATCTTATTTTTCAGCATATACTCAGTGCTTGTCATAGTAATTGATACATGGTAGGCAGGCAATAAATATTTGTGGGCAGAGTGAATGGATTACACCTGTGCCTCCTTTCCCTTATTGAGGTTGCTTTTCAGCAGTCACAAAATAAATTTTGTTTCAGTAGTGACTCAGTTACCCAACTTGCTGATAAGGTCACATGGTCTGTTTTACTGTACCTTTCTTCAGGTATCACCACTGTCCTGACAATGACCACCCTCAGCACTATTGCCCGGAAGTCACTCCCCAAGGTCTCCTATGTCACAGCAATGGATCTCTTTGTATCTGTTTGCTTCATCTTTGTCTTCTCTGCTTTGGTGGAGTATGGCACCCTGCATTATTTTGTCAGCAACCGGAAACCAAGCAAGGATAAAGACAAAAAGAAGAAAAACCCTGTATGTATCATTTCCCATTGGGATCATGGAGATTTTTATGTAGAAGCCCACCTGGTTTTGTTTTTGTTGGGTCTTAGTCTGTCTGCAGACTAAACCTCAGTGATTTGGGTTCCAAAATGAAAACAGAATGTATGAGTTTGGCTAGGACATAAGAATTCATTTTGGTCATTAGTTATTTGGGAGAGACCTGATTCATGAAGGAAGACTCCCACTCTTTTCATTTCATGGGAATTATAAATATTCTGACACCTGCATTTATTTTCTATTGATTGTCACCTTTCTGCTCCTTACAATAACATTCTTAAGTTATTGTTATTTTAAAATAACATTTTCATTCAAGGCTTTCCACTAGGAAGCCATAATGTTCTTGAAACTTCAAAGATCACATTTTTGCAAGTAATTGTCTCTGTGCATGTTACCACCAGAGTACTACTATTGGTTTCAAACCAAAATGTATATCATTTTGTTTTTAAATGAAATGATACTCTGTTGTTTGGGCAAGTTACTTAGCCTCTGAGTGTCTTTGTTTACTCATATACAAAATATGTATTTCTTTATAATAATTACCTCAAAGGGCTACTGTGGCAATGAAGGTAAAAAGCATTACATGGTACCTTACAAATGGAAGTCCTTACCTTTAATAGTTGATGATGATGATGGTTGATGTTGATGATTTATACACTAACCGACAAGGATTGATTTCAATGATTTGGAAAAAGGTAGGATGACTTCACCTTGCCATCAAACTTTAAATAAAAAGGCACAGATAAACAAGCCTAAAGCAATTATCTTTTAATATGGATGTTGAAGAGAGCAAGTATACCCATTTATGCACCTGAATGTGGCCGGCTGGCTCATAGGAAGCCCTGTGGAAGTTAAGGTCCATTCCCTTCTAAGTCAGGGGCAAAGGAAGTCACCCTAGCTTCCTCAGTTTATAGCCCTTCCTTGTCTGCTGTAAGGGCCATGAGGGCCTTGATAGTGGCTAGTTATCTGGCCCACCAACTTAGGGGGAACTAAATTATAATGAGGAAATATAGCTGATTCTAGGTTGTATCCTGATGGATCTCCAGGAAACCTGGTGAGATTCTACAAATGGCATATATTTACTTGAATGTAACAATTTGCAACAGGTAAAGAAAAAAATCATCATTATTCTTGGTAATTAAAACAGAAATGCTTATCCTTAATTTCCCAACTATTCACTATGCTTTATGCAGTCCTTTCCTTCCCTTTCTGTTTTGCTTGTCTTTGCATTTTTTCTAACCTTATTTTATTTTTGTTGTTGTATTTTTAAAATTATTATTTCTCCCCATTCTTCACTTTCCATTATTTTTCCCAAGAATAAAGTTCTATACCATTCAGCATTATTACCTTCCAGCATTAATAAGGATGTGAGGGTGTGCTTTTAAACAAGAGTCCTTCGGAAAAAGCCTTTATGCCCTAACAGCTATATGATTGCAGAGGAGATTAAAGAAACAGAAAAAAAATTAAATTATCTGAGAATTTCATGGACTTCCCTATTTTAAGACCATCAAGTGATTTATCAAAACAGGAAAGAGACCAAGCTGTGAAGGAAAAGCTGAAACCTTATTTTTCCATTTAATATGCTCTTTGGTTCATTCTATTAAGACTTACCTATTAAGGCTTCTTTGACAATAATTAGAAAATAAAAATCACAATACTTCTATGCAGGGAAGCCAGGCTATGGAAAGCTTCCTCACAAGTGGACAACACTGGCTTTTATAGTTAAGTAATTGTGGATTAATTTATTAAAATCCCCAAATTCCATTTTCCAATGTTAGGCATATACTTTATTCCAAGTTCAGAATTGTCCTTCTGTGTTTATAATTTCAGTTCATTTTACTTACTGTGTTTTTAAAATGTATTTTTAATTTGTCTTATTTTGTCTTTTTCTTTTCTTTTTTCCTTCTTTTAATTAAAAAAAAATGCAATTCTCTTTTCTGTCTACAAACCTAAAGCTTCTTCGGATGTTTTCCTTCAAGGTATAATGTTTTTGGAATGAAAATTCACTGCATGCAACTGCTGAATTTAATTATTAACGCTTACATGGTGTTTCGACTTCTTTTGTTTTTTAGTGAGTAGACCTTTAAGCATTCTACTAAAGATAAGGGCTTTGAGATGAAGAAAGCTTTATAGATTTCCAGAGTTGAGTCATCAACCCTACACTAATTCACAGAAGTGTTGACCCTATATGAAGCTCAAAAGCTGCAAACTCTATGAGATGTCCTTAGAAAAGAGGGCCTCTTTAAACATCAAAACCAAAACTTACCCTCTCTTCCCAGATAAAAATAGGATCCAATTTCACTGACAGCACCTAACATATATACTATATATGTTCTTAAAATGTAACTCTGTAAATCTGAATTCAAAATAAGATTTGTTTTTTGTTAAGTAAATTTAATAATCTCCATTGGTCTGAACCCTACCTGTCAGTTTTATAAAAATAATACTCTGTGAAATACTTTAAGTTAAAATATCCATCCCTTTCCTCTAGAATAATCCAGAATGGCTCTATCATGCAATACTGCAATGATATTTCTTTTCCCAGTTGAATTCTGATAATTTTCTCAGAGACACTGGGATTTGTGTTTATAATATCCAAAACAAACTCCTCCAAATTAAATTAATCATTGAGATTTATAGTTATTTCATAATTAATATGATAGCAAAGATCAAATTATCATTCAGTTTATTGATATTAGTTTCTTCTCAAATGCTAAAAAGGTGGTAGCATTTTTTTTTTCTGAATGTTGACTCACATATAGGTAAACATTGCTGATGTTCTAAAGCTTCTAGATGGTAAATGTTAGACAAAGCACTATATGTCTTTAAAACATAAGCCATACCATTTGTGGCCTATACTTAGGAAACTCCTCCATTTGTATATATTTTAACATTTTCTTTTAATAGCATTTAGTACATTATACTTTGCTCAGTGTAATGGGGTTTACCATTTGCCTATAGGTAAGCATGACACAAAATTTGAGTTCAAAATTAATGCATTTTATTTCTCTGTTCTACTCACATGCAACACCATTAAATGCCTTCATGTAACCAATCTCACATCTAATATTTACTAGACTAAGATTCCATGTAGTTGTTTGATTTAAATCTTTAAACTTTGAGTTCTTTTGGTGTTCAATCTTCTTGCTATAGCTATTAGCTTGATGGTATTATTTTCAGCTGCACTGCTTAAGCTCAAAATTTGAAATCTGCAAATGTGCTATCCTTCTAAGTTCAATTTTACCATTGTAGATCACGATGTCATAGCAATTTCCTGAGTACTCATTTTCAGATTCATCATTCACATTGGTGACATTGTGGAGACTTAATCTAGGATTTATCAAGTATATCTAATTCTTCTTCCCTACCCTTGTCTCAGGCTCCTACCATTGATATCCGCCCAAGATCAGCAACCATTCAAATGAACAATGCCACTCACCTTCAAGAGAGAGATGAAGAATATGGGTATGAGTGTCTCGATGGCAAGGACTGTGCCAGTTTTTTCTGCTGTTTTGAAGATTGCCGAACAGGAGCTTGGAGACATGGGAGGATACATATCCGTATCGCCAAAATGGACTCATATGCACGGATCTTCTTCCCCACTGCCTTCTGCTTGTTCAATCTGGTTTATTGGGTTTCCTACCTTTACCTGTGAAAGAGGTATGGGTTTTATTGATGTAGGTCTTATTCACTAAATCTCATGGAGAGGAGATGTCCTTTCTAAAGTCCACTTAAATAATCCCCTGTGTGGTTTATGATAATTTGAATTTGTTTCTATGTTCTAACCTGCAAAATTGTATTAATGTCATATTGTTTGCGCCCAACTCTCCTGTGGTAAGTGTAATTTGAACTCTAATGTTTGCTGTGTTTCAAACCTGCAAGGCAGAGTGAAATTAGAGCAAGAACACTGAATTCAACAAGATACTTTCAGCTACAACAACTGAAATAGTGAAAGCCATGACTGTTTACAGTGGTGGTGTCCTTAATCAATTCAAAATACAATTAGATGCAAAATGTCCAAAACTGTACCCTATGTTCATTTGGGGGCAGGTTGTGGTAAATTTGATCCCAGTAGAATATCTCCCTCATTTGAGAAAAATCACAAGTCACTTTAAATATAAGAGCCTAGACTAGAAATCTATTACACCTCTATCCCAAGATAGGAAGAAATTTTCCTCCACATCACATGTACAATGATGTAAATATTTCAATAACGTAGAATGCTTCAAGTTTAATGCATGCATCTCTTTAGAGCCAAAATAAATGGAATGAAGTTAACATCACAAAGCATTGTCTTTTATTCTGTGTCTTTGGGCAATAAAAGAATCATGAATGTAATGATAAGGGTTTGGGTTTGGAATTGGAGGGAGGAATTTTCTCTACCTTCTCCCTCATGCATGAAGATTCAAACAGCTTTTTTTTTTTTCTTTTCCTTGTAGGACATATTAGAACACTTTAAGTAAAATATAGACTGAATAATTGACATTTGCCACTTCTAAATATGCCCAATGTCATAAAGTAATTGTATGTGCTTGCCGCTATTTTTTCTTCCTTTTAGGTTGATAGATTATAACAGAATTTATTCTCCATCTCAAGATCTGCTTCTAGTGATTGTGAGTGCCTTGTGGGCAGAATCCTTGTCATTTCCTCTTTAGGTCCTCAGCACCTTATATAGTGCCTGGCACATAGTTGGTGCTCAACAGATAGGGTTTGAAGTAAATTGGCTTCATATGCTTCTGTGAATCTCTCTGAGCTGGCCTGGAACCAGTGACTCATCTTTTGAACACAGGCATGGTCAAGTGATACTTGATCTTGTGAAAATGAACAAAAGGATCCAAAGAACTTTGCCTAAAATAAATTTTTGATAATGAACAATAATAGCCAAAGTCCATACGCCTTTTAAAATAATACTTAAGTCATATGTTTATGCAAAAAAAAAAAATGAGTCTACTAGGGCATAATTAGAGTTTGTATATCTTTTTCCAGGTTTGGGGATGAGTTAGCTTTGACCCATCCACAATTCCACTTGAAGACATAGGACAGGCAAGAGCAGGATTCATACCTGACTAGTGTTCAGAATGTTGTTTTCTATGGTCTGTAAAAAAAAAAAAATGCACTGAAAATTAACTTCTAAAAATAAAACAAGAAATGAATGACTTACATGGAGGTTGAACCTATGACTGTGGCTTCTTTCAACTAAATGATAATCACATGAAGTGGTTGTCCCAGACTTCAAACATGATGAGTTGAGCTCCACCTTTAAGTACTCATCCTGAATCCCCTTTTTTCTAAAATAACACCCTTTGTCAGTTCTTCTTTATAGCAACCATTTCTTAAAGTCAGAATTCAATCATAGCCAGTATAACTTGATAGATAATCTAAAAAGAGTAGAAAAGAAAGAGTGGCTTTGTTATAAAGCTATGTGAAGTCCTCATTGAGTCATCTGGATGAATCTTGAAACACATCTAGCTGCCAATTTTACAAATCTTTAATATATCAGTACTCTCATATATAACCTCAAAGACATGTAAATAGAATTAATTATTTTCATGTTTTGAATTGTTAACAATTTAATGTTGACTCTGTAGGAGAGTTGTCGGCAAATTTTCAATGGTGAGAAACACATTATTGTCAACTTGAAATGTATTCTGTAATGGGGACACACACACAAAAAAGCTAGCTTTCCAATGTATGCATAGTACTGGCAGTATGAATATATGTTATATATAATCTTAATTATTAGCTGCTCCCCATCTGTGTATTTCAAAACCTTTTCACAAAGGGAATTGCCTAATATGTGGACTTTTCCAATAAAAATGCTGCATTCTAATTGATGGTGGCATGTCAGTGGTCTGGTTGGACTTGTTTGTCGTGAAGACCGTGACTTCTCTCCAGTAGCATTCCCCAATGCCGCTTTCCTTTTATGTGAGCTTTATTTGTGAGCAGTGTGATCATATTATGCATGGTGATGCTCCTCACTTCGAAGAAATTAAGAGATATATTTGAGGTGTGAAATGGAAATGGAAGGAAGTAATAACATCAAGTAAGTAAAGCTCAAGCCTTCTGTACCTCCAAACTTGCGGTGTGGTTAAGAATATGGACACTGGTGTCAAACATAATTGGGATCCCGACTCTACCATTTGCCTGTTGTTAGACAGTTATTAATTCATCCTTTATAATCCTCCATTTTATCAGCTAAAAGGTATAATAATGCCACCTCATGTAGTGACACTCAACAAATGATCAAAATGTCTTCTTTCACTTCCAGGGCCTCCGATATTCTGCCACCGTGATCCTCCCACCTCCATCATATAAGCTGTCTTTAAAAATATCCAACAATACTCACATATGTCTTAATGTGACTCTGCAGCATGAGGTTTCATTTTTAAAGAGTATTTGTATTGCAAACATTCCTTTAAACTATAAAAATCTGAGAGTCTCTTATTGAAGAAATCTTACAGATTACTTTTAAGGCCAAAGAACCTTTCCCTGTACCCCCAAACGTAAAAACATAGGGAGATATGCTCCAGAGACAGTGTCATATTTTATTGAAGTCCTCTGAAATTCTCAAAAGAAAGTAGCATAATCCTTTACAAGCACAGCTGCCCTAACCTTCCTCTGCCTGCATCCAATTTAGACATCTTTCTCACCTTCTAGACATGTTTAAAAAACAATTTCACTTAGGTCTTGTTTTCTGTCTAACTCAATGCCTTTATATTTAGCTGAGTGCGTATTCATTGTATGGCCTTCAGCCCCCTTTTTAAGTCTCATATTATTCTGACTAGTAGCAACAATTTTTGTCTGTGATGAAGGTCAAATTAAATTAACCAAATGATGCAGTCTTTGGGGATTGTGTCAAAAATTGCTGTCTGTATGCTTTGTCACTATGAATTTTTGTCAAATGTGTAGGAGAAAGGATGACCTAGACCAAAAGCTCTGCTATGTTTTTTAGTGCTGGTTGAATTGCCAAAGGTCACACAGCCAGTTAATGGCAAACCTGGGAGAGGCATCTGACCATTGCTCTTTCTACTGGGTCATAGAGCATTTCAGGATTTGGAAGTAAAATTCTATAATACTTTATCTTTCTGTTAATACTTGAGGATCCGCCAAACTTGAGGATGCCTTTCTTTGATCTTGACCTCGCTTTGAATATTTTATCGCAATGAGACAGAAATTTTAGAATATGTAGTAAAAGAGATAATGTGATAAATTTTGCATTTCTTTTATTCTCTTTCTAATGTAATGATCAAACAATATTCGGTGTTACCTGCTGCTTTCAGAATGCTGTTTGAAAGAAGACATCTCCAGTTATCTGGAAAATTCCAGACCCAGAGTTGGCCTTTGTCCCTTAGGACTTGAGACAATAGACAACTAAAGATTTTCCTATGGCTCCTCGGTATAGGCTCATTATTTGTATTATATCAAGAAAGTGCTACAACTGCTTTATTGTTACCAGTTCTGACAGTAAAAATCATAGGCCAATTATAAATCCAGTTGTAACTTTCTTCTGCAATATTTGGAATATAAACATTTTCCCTTTTTATTTTTAGAGCAAAATGGAAAAGCAGAGGCTGTTTCAGTTTACCTAGGTTCAAATCCAGGCCCTCTCAAGACCTATTATTCCTGAATAGGGGATAATAATGGCTTATAACTAATAATTTTATTGTAAGGAATAACTGAGTTAATACCAAAGAAGGACTGCATGTTAATAATTTTCCTCAGCACAGAAAAGAAAGGGCATGATATCTTAGTCTATCTTGCTTAAGAATATGGATTATCATTTATGAAGTTAATTACATATACCCACTTTGTTGGAATAATAAACATAGATAATAAACAATACATATCTTTACTGACATGAAATACTTGGGAAATTCATGTATATAAAGAATAGAGCCAAGTACTAATAATTACTCCCAAGTGGAACAGTGTATCATTTTAATTACCATAGATGATACATATAAAGACACAAGTGTAGCTATCTTTTAAAAAGTAAAAAAGATTTCCCTTAAAAACATGGAAATGTGTAATGGGATTGCTAAATAAACTTAAGTGACATTATCAACAAAGGTGTAGTTCCATCTTAATATAGTACATTTTTATAAGTCAATAAATTATTTTGTAGCTAATTTATAAAACCCTTAAAGAAATCAACATGAGGACTCAATCATAATTGAGGACTCTTGCCATTAAAAGAAAAACAAAATGTCACCGGGCCTGGGATAGAGAATTCAAGTCACATCTTGGGATGTTCCTAACTATTCTTATCTTGGGAGACTCAGTCTCATATGTAAATGAAGGTAATTGGTCTCTTCTGACTGATGTTAATTCTATCACTCCTCTGCTAATGTTACTGATTATCATCTAACATTCAGACCCTCCTAAACTCTGTCATATCTTCCACACAGTTGTCTTGACTCATTTGTCCTATTTCCTCCTTGAGTCTTTTCCAAAACAGTGACACATTGCTGGAATGCCTTTCTCTGTTCACTTTCTGAAGATTGCTAATTAAAGATTCTACCTAGTCCATGGAGACTTTCCAGTCTGACTAAAGTATGATAGGCTATTTTCTTTTTTTTTTTTTTTTTAAATTTTTTTTTTTGTCAACATTTTTTATTTTATTTTTGGGACAGAGAGAGACAGAGCATGAACGGGGGAGGGGCAGAGAGAGAGGGAGACACAGAATCGGAAACAGGCTCCAGGCTCCGAGCCATCAGCTCAGAGCCTGACGCGGGGCTCGAACTCACGGACCGCGAGATCGTGACCTGGCTGAAGTCGGATGCTTAACCGACTGCGCCACCCAGGTGCCCCTAGGCTATTTTCTTTTACTTCTTTCAGTATTTGATGGGAATTTTGAGTAGCCTTATCCTAATGTTTACCTCAGCTAAGTACTTATATTTATTTAATCATCTTAGTAAACAAATTTTAAATGAACAATTCTGTAACAAGAATCTGATATAAATAATTCAGCAAAATTTGCATCTTAAACCAGGTTGTTTATCTTTTATCTCCCTGCTCTATGAGTTTGCCTCTTATTTTTTTCTGTCACTTGTATTTTTTATTGGTCTGAAAATAAGTCCCTCATCAAAGAAGTTTTGATTAAGCATCTGTAAAATCAACTTAATATAAAGCTTTCAGTAAACACATATCAAGAGCCTCACATAGGGCACTGTAAGTATAGGAAGAAATAAATTTTAAGGCATTCTCTGCTTCAAAATGCCCTTAATATGATAGAGAAGTCAGATAAGAATATAAGTAACTAAAATGGAGCTGCACTAAATAGTTGTAGGTAGAGGAAATTACTATTCTAACTGGGTGAAACTAGAAAAGATTTTCTCTGTAATACAAAGCATTCCACCATATGTAAGGAAGGCTCATTACTGCTTTAGAACTTTCTCTCTGAACACTAATGAAAGCCTTGTAGAAGTTTTGAAAAAATATGAAAAACTAAAAAAAAAAAAATTATCCTAATCCACTAGCAAGAGTTAACCACTAAAATCATCATTTATATTTTTCCTTCATATAGTGAGACACTAGCTAGCTAGTTAACTATATAATAGAGGTATAAACATGGATACAAACAGAAGGATAGGTATAGATATAGATCTGTTTTTTAGCCTGATTTTTTCACACAGTTATGCATGTATTTATGTACATATATAACAAACAGTTTCTGGTATTCTATTTTTATATCAGAGAGCAATACCATAATTTATTTAGCCAGTCCGTATTCTGAAAATTTATGTTATTTCTTAACATAATTTCTGAAAATTTTATTGTTATACACAATGATACAATGAATATCTATATTTATCTCAGGCACTGAGATATAGGCATTTAACAGTGTCTTAGCAGAAATCAAGATGGCACACTCAAAGGGGATAAATGAAAAATTAATGAAATTATTCACAAAGGTCCACCAATAAAAGGATGATGTAGTATCATGGGAAAGCCATTATCATCTGAGTTTCCTATTGCCATTACATCAAATTACCACAAATTTAGTTATCTAGAACAGCACAAATTCATGATCATACCTCAAAGTTTGTAGTCTCGCTGGCTAACCTAAAGGTGTTCTCTTGGCCAAGTTCCTTTCGGAGGCGCTAAGAGAGAACTGGTTCTTTGCTTTTTTCAGGTTCTAAAGGCTTCCTGCATTTCTTGGCTGATGGCCCTTTTCCATCTTCAAAGCCAGCAATTATATCAGTCCAATTTCTGATTCCTTCATCATAACTCTAGCTCCAACCTCCTGCTTCCCATGTATAAAGGCGATTGTGATTACACTGGGCCCACCTACATAATCCAGGATAACCCACTCATCTCCATACTCTAAGCTTAATCACATCTTCAAAGTCCTTTTTAATAAGTAAGGCCTCATATGCACAAATTTCAGGGATTAGAACATCAACATGTTGGGGACACCATTATTCTGCCTACCACACCACTCTAAGTCCTGAAAGTACAAGAGGAAGGAGCAGTATTGGAACCTAGAAAATGCCATAGAACAGAAGCTACCAACAGGAGCTGTGGCTTTAGATAGATGATATAGCTACTGCCAAACAGTGGCCAGGCAGGGAGGAAGGGTGAGAACAAGTACCTAGAATTCTCTCCTCTCCTACCTAAAGCATCTCATTGGTCAAACCAAATGGAAACTAGAGAGCATGGAAAACCAGCTAGTGTGGACTAGAGAGATTAGCCTCGTGGGGTATACCTCATGGTGAGAAAGCCTGGAGAACAGGTCTAGAGAAATTGATAGAAATTACCCAATAAATCTCTCCAAAAATTAGTACATGTGGTGCATGACAAAGCCTCTTTATTTGTACAACAGTCATCATAACTCTGATTATGAAGGTTAAATTTAGGGGGTGCTTGGGTGGCTCAGTGGCTCAGTCGGTTAAGCATTCAACTTTGGCTCAGGTCATGATCTCATGGTTGGTAAGTTCAAGCCCTGCGTTGGGATCTGTGCTGACAGCTCAGAGCCTGGAGCCTGCTTCAGATTCTGTGTCTCCCTCTCTCTCTGCCCCTTCCCCCACTCATACACTGTCTCTCTCTCTCTCTCTCAAAAATAAATAAACATTTAAAAAATTTAAAGGTTAAATATAGGTCTTTTCAGTTGATGCCTAGTCTATGAAAAAAGTAGTCTTTAAAAGGAATTTTATTGGACTACTAAAAACTGATATATTTTATACCGTGTATTCTGTTCAACATGAACAACTTTCCAATTGGCTTTATAACAGGTAAATGCCTTCAGGAAACTGCTTTTGGAGAGTTAATATAGGCTAATAGCCATGGCCCTCAGGTGAGCCCCATGCAAGGGTGCCAAGTCAGTGATTTATAGGGCAAAGCAGGCTGGAGCTACTTTAACAAAGTGTGGACCATCTGAGCCAATATTTCGCATCTGCTCTCACTCAGTTTAAAGAGAGATGTGGCTTCTGAGTTAAGGGGTCCCCAAGGGTATAATTCTATAATGGGTTGAAGCTAAAAATAGCAAAGCCAGAGTCCTATTTCTGTAAATAAAATGACTATAGGGACAACAGAGACTATTAGCACAACTTAACCTAAAGAGACTATGGATAAAACCATATGGAGAACGGATCAACCCATAGACCCTCTGAACCCAACATCCAACAGGGTATAAAACTATGACTTCCTTACTGAACAGGGCCCTGACTTCCTTGAAAGTCAGGAAGAACCAAGTCCTCATGAAGACCAGATGTGAACCCCGCTGAACAGAAGAGTAGTCCAATTATATTTGGTACCGAAATTTGAGTTCCTTTCCTTCTTTAAGCTTCTACTGACTCTGTCTCTCCCCTTTTACTCTTATTTTTTTTTCCCAAAATACTTGATGCCTTTGTAAAGTAAGGAAGTAAGGATTCAAGTGAGTAAGTGTGTTGAGTACTTACCATATGTCAAGCACTACACTGTGTTTTGGAAGTAACAACTATTGGCACAGGCTTTGTCCTTACAGAGTTTACACTGTATTGCCCAAAATTTTTTATTAAACTTGAAATTCAACAGGTGGTGTTAATTATTAGTGTAAAACGGAAAGATCTAATCACAAAATCCTTACCTCTTCCCAAATCATATACATATATATGGAGGATGCCTTATGCTGGTTTTCTTTCATTAATTTTCATATATAGTTGACCCTTGACAATTCAGGGGTTGGGTACTGACCTGTGCAGATGAAAATCAGCATATGTCTTTTGACTCCCTCAAAATTTAACTACTAATTGCCTACTAATGTTGACTGAAGCCTTACTGATAACATAAGCAGCTGATTAACATATTTTGTATGTTATATGTATTATATATTGTATTCTTAGTATGAAGTAAGCTACAAAAAAGAAAATTTTATTTAACAAATCATAAGAGAAAATACATTTGCAGTACTTTCCTGTATTTATCAAAAAAATCTGCATATAAGTGAATGCAAACAGTACAAACTCATGTTATTCAAGTTTCAACTGTATTTATGTATTTTCTATCTATATTTATTTATATTTGTAAGATATAAATAGAAAAGGAGACTAGAAGGTGGTGGATTATTGGGTTTCCCTAGGAGAATATATTTTTTATTAAAAAACCCCCACTAGAATATAATTATTCAAGGCACTTGTTAACAACATTAAGAAAGACTATTCAAGAGAGACTACTGCAAGGAGGATTCTGCAGTAGGAGGAAGAGGTTGGGCTCAACCACAAGTTGAATACAAGGACAAGTGGGGATTTATGGTCAAGGAGTACAGTAGGGGTCACTGGATGGAAAATTACTAAAAGGAAACATCAAGGCTTAGAGGGATATGTGCTAGACTGACTCAAAAGGATTCTTGGTGAAACTGGGCAATGCAAGGATGAATACACAGTCCAAAAGTTGAGCCTACTTGAGATAAAGGGCTCAGAGAAGCTGGCTACGGTTTGCTCAAGGAGACAATCTTTGTTAGTACCTAACAGTAATGAAACAGTGTTTCTTTCAAAATTGTCCTTTTTGGCATATATATGCAGTTACGTAGCCGACATGCATTTCTTTTGAATGTATATTGGTTTTTAGGCACAGTGACATTACCCAAGGACTGAACACTACAGAATCTTAAAGTACTCTGAAAAGTGTTTTATATTTAACTGTTGACCTCCTGTGCTCACTTTGGCAGCGCATATGCTAAAATTGGAACAATACAGAGAAGATTAGCATGGCCCTTGCACAAGGATGACACACAAATTTGTGAAGCATTTCATATTTTTATGATCTCACTCATATGTGGAATTTAAGAAACCAAACAAACATCCTGGGGAAGAAATGAGAATGGCAGATCAAGAAACAGACCCTTAACTATAAAGAACAAACTGATAGCTATCAGAGGGGAGGTGGGGGTGGGGGTGGGGATGGGTTAAATAGGTGATGGGGATTAAGAAGTGTACTTGTGATGAACACCAGGTGTTGTAAGCATTGAATCACTAAATTTTAATTTTTTTTAATAAATGTTTTATTTATTCTTGAGAGAGAGAGAGAGAGAGAGAGAGAGAGCAAATGAGTGAGGGAGGGGCAGAGAGACAGGGAGACACAGAATCCAAAGCAGGCTCCAGGCTCTGAGCTGTCAGCACAGAGCCCAATGCGGGGCTCGAACCCACGGTGTTGTGAGATCATGACCTGGCAGAAGTTGGAAGCCCAACCAACTGAGCCACTCAGGTGCCCCAGAATCACTAAATTTTATACCTGAAACTAGTATTACACTATATGTAAACTAACTAGAATTTAAATAAAAACTCAAAACTAAACTAAACTAAAATATATAGTTGCTCACCTCCCTAGTTTGTCAGTGGGGAATTGGTAAATTTATTAAAGTGAAAAAAATTCCTGGGATGCCTGGGTGGCTCAGTCGGTTGGGCGGCCGACTTCGGCTCAGGTCATGATTTCACAGCTCATGAGTTCAACCCCCGCGTCGGGCTCTGTGCTGACAGCTCAGAGCCTGGAGCCTGCTTCGGATCCTGTGTCTCCCTCTCTCTCTGCCCCTTCCCTGCTTATACTCTGTGTGTGTCTCTCTCTCAAAAATAAATAAACATTTTTAAAAATTTTTAAAAACTAAAGTAAAAATATTCCTGCTACTACCATGAAAGCTAGGGCTTTCAAGCTTTTATTGAGCTATGGTAGAAAATGATTTTACATTACAAACTAATACACCTGCACCACGTACAATATAGTGGCCAAAAAAAAAAAAGTACTGAATTTGAAATTTAGTAGGTAAAAACCATTAATGCAGAAGTGAAGATCTGATCACAAAATCCTTACCCTTCTCCAAACTTGTAAAATGTATACATGATGTGGCCTTTCCTGTAAAGCTATAAGCATCCTAAAAGTGGGGGCCACAGTTTTTACCTCTGAATCTTTATTAAAATATAGAAAATCCTTATCCATAATAGGCAATAGAGAGATAAAGGAGAATTTTCAAAATAAAGGCTGTGAAATGAATGCCGCTCACTATGATTTGTGAAATTGTCACTTAGAATATTCACAATGTATGTATATTTTTATTTTTGAAACAGATTAATCAGAGTACTATTTTTAATAGCTTATATATTGAAACCACTCAAATGCCTATCAACTGCAGAATGGATAAAAAAAAGCTGTAGAATATTATCACAATAGCATATTCTACACTACAGAATTTACAAGAATCAGACAAACTACAAGTAACAACATGAATGAATCCACATCTATAAGACAGAGCAAAATGCCAAACTCAAAAGAGGATATCTATAAGTTCCATTTATATAAAATTCAATAAGAAAAAAACTAATCTATAGTGATGGAGTAAGGAGAATTCTTATGGGAACAGGTAGAGGAGAAGATTCCTGAGCACAAGAGAGGCTTCTGAGAACTGGTAATAGTTTCTTGACCTGCACTCTGGGTACATGGATAGGTCATTTTGTGAAAATTATTGATGTGTCCTTTTCAGTATATATGTTTATTTTTTAAAAACTCAAAAATACTAAAAGGGATACAATTACATACATATTTTTTTCTGTATTCATTTATATCTATCCATAAACACAATCAATCTACCATAAAAATGAAAATAGGCCTGTTGGCTGTTAAGCATGGGCACAATATAAAGAATCTTGATAGAAAATCAAATCAGGGATGCCTGGGTGACTTAGTCGGTTGGTTAAGCATCTGACTCTTAATTTAGGCTCAGGTCATGATCTCACGGTTCGTGGGTTCAAGCCCCACATTGAGCTCTGCTCTGACAGTGCAGAGCCTACTTGGGATTCTCTCTCTCCCTCTCTCTACCTCTCCCCATTTGCATGCTCTGTCACTCTCTCTCTCAAAATAAATAAACTAAAAAACAAAGAGTAATAAAAATAAAGTAAAAGAAAAAGAAAATCAAATCAATTTTATTCTGACTCTGTTTTTGAAACTAACCAGTACTGTAACCTAAAGATAAAAATACCAGACTCAGAATTTCCTCATGAGAAATTTGCACTACATTAATTCCAGGTTTACTGTTTATATATTATATGTTATGAGTAGAATTTCATATAAACATCCTAAATACTAATACTTCCTTTGAAAAAGAATGAAGGATATGGATGTAGTTTCTTGACTATCAGCAGATCCAGTTAAGTTTATTTAGGTTTATACTGGTTCACTTTACAAAATGCATTTTGTAGGTCAGTCAGAAGTTTTAACTACGTAATCATAAGCAGAAAAAATTAAAATAATATATTAATAGTTGGAAAATATTCTGCATGATGTATGAACAGAATAATCCAGTTGTTGTGTAAAATATACCTACAATGTATATCTCACCCATAGAATAGCCTTCATTTCTTAATTTAAGAGAATCATGAGCCCTCATCAAATTAATTTTTTTAATTGAAAAAAAATTTTTAAAAATTAACACACAGAGGGTGGAGGGGCAGAGAGAGAGATACACACACAGAATCTGAAGCAGTCTCCAGGTCCAAGCTATCAGCACAGAGCCTGATGCAGGGCTTGAGCTCACAAACCATGAGATCATGACCTGAGTTCAAGTCATACCCTTAACTGACTGAGCAATCCAGGTGCCCCTAAATTTTTTTAATTGGGGTGAAATACATATGATCTTTCCACATCAACCATTTTATTTTCTTATTTTAATTAATCTTTACCCCCAATGTGGGCTCAAACTCATGACCCTAAGATCAAGAATAGCATACAGACTGAGCCAGCGAGGTGCCACCAAATGAGGAAATTCTAAAAGCTATTCCCCTGATGTGTGCTATATACATTTGTCAAGAATTAGTTACATAAAAATTAACTGCCTTTGTGACACGTGACCTGAAATCACTGTTTTCTCTACTCAGTTTTAGTACTGAGTTGAGTTGTGGGTCCATTTCCCCTGACTGGAGTCACATGCCCTCTAGCTGTGCCTAGCTCTCAACTGCTTTGAAAGCCAGCTCCCAAAAAGAGTCATCCAATAAGAATAAAGTCTTTTGCCACCCATATGAGAAGGCATTACAAAAATCATTCCCATTAAAAGCAAATCATGACCTGTAATTTCTCTGGAATCCTAACTCTTGGCCCCCAAAATAAATTTTTAGTATGTACCCTAGCATATTTTAAGTCAGGAAATCATAAAGATAACTTCCAAATTTGGTAGAAAGCTAGCATATGTACTAAAAAATGGATGGATATAAAAAAATGCTAATAATATTTATACTGTCTGGAACATTAGGGACTATTGGTGCTTTTTAAAAAAAATCACTCTCTGAGTTTTCTAAAATCCTTATCTGTGCACACGATTTAATAATCAGGAAAAGGATATATTACTGAACTAGAAAATTGCCATGATAAAAATTTGGATTTTTAAAATACATTATATGTGGTCAGTATAAGAGAGAGCTTTCTTAGACAACAAGGAATTCTACCTAAAAAAAAAAAAAATCACTACCAACAAAGCAGATGACAGTGGTACATACACAATTATCCAAAACAAACAAAAAGGTTTTTTAAATGCTAAGTGTTCTAAAAACCAGAAATAGAGCGCATCCACTTTCCATTGTTGTTTAAACACATTCCCACAGTCCTTTCCTCAAAGCCCTTCCTGTTTCAGATGGTATTTCAGAAAGCTATTTGAAGACTCAGCTTCTTCCACACCCACACCTCCCTTTAAATTCCATTTTTTTTTAATACAGAAAATGCTCATGGGAAGCACCAGAATAATAGCTCTGGAGATTGGAGCTCCTTTATAGTTCTATCATTAGTGGAGTCAGGTGGGAGCAGTCAATCTATATTCTACCATCCCACAGTGTGGTTTTAAATATTTCTGAAGTGACAGGGTCCCAAAATTGGGTCATGGTGGCTCTTGTCCAATTAGTCACCATCACTCTGCTCTGAGGCTGATGAAAGAACATTGCAACATTCCTCTTCCCTGATGTGGCCTGGGTATAGGTGATTAAATCATATGCCCTGCATTGCATAGCACCCACACAGATAATAAAGTGACGTGTTTGAAGAGGACACAGTGGAAGGTACATGCTGATTTTTTTAAATATTATAGGATCTCCCAGCTTACAAGGACCTTACAGATCATCTACTTCATTCAGTAAGACCTTCATTCAATTATTCATTCAAAATATTTATTAAGCATTTACTAAGTGCTGGAATTAATGCTCCATGCTGAGGACAAAAAAATAAACAAATCACAGAAGCTTGCTTCCTTCTTAAAAAGAAATATCTATATATCTATACAAATATATCTATATCTATCTGTCTATAGAGAGAGAGAGAAATAGAGAGAGAGAGGCTTACTTAATAAATATTTTTGAGCACTCTCTATGTGCCAGACACTGGGAGACATCAAGTCTAGTATAGTAAACAAGGCTGTAGCAAATGTTACATGCATGAAGATGAATGAATGAATGAATGAATATGGAGACCTATATTCATCACCAACATCCAGTGTTTACTGGACCTACTTTCAAATGCCAGCTCCTAAATTTCTTCGACTGAGGGCTTTTGGATCACTGGAATTAATTTTGTTGTCTACACAGCACACTAAAAGCGTCAGGGAGTTACTACCTGCTCCTCTACTCACCTGCCCTCTTCCCTTAGCTGCCTTCAGCTAGTAACTGGTGGGAGCTGGTGGTTAGGGTGATTAACTACTCAGGTTTGGCTGGGATTGAGGGGTTAATCAGTGCTACAACTGTAACCTTCAGTGCAACCAGGATGATATGTGAATACACAAACTTTCTCCTAGAATGGGGTAACTCTGAAGCACAGGTTTTACATTGGCTCCCAGAGTACCTCAGCATATTAAGCTCCATTAACCTAAGCTTCCGAGCTCTTCATTGACTAGTTTCCCTTCCTTGTCTCACTTCTTTACTCTGCCTCCAGTGTTTTCTGAGATCACCCTCCAAATTATTTGCACTTGAATCCTTCCCTCAGGCTCTGCTTCTGAGGAAAACTAATGTCATGATGCCCACCATTGAAGGGATATAAAGTGCACAGACACAGGTAAGAAAATGAGTTATGATAATACAGTGTGATAAATTCTACAGTAAAAAAACAACTATGCTGGGAGAACACAGGAGGATCTTGGCAGGAGAGAGAAGACTTACAAGAGGAAGCTCCATCAAAGCTGAATTGTGAAGGACCCATTGAATGGGGGAGGAAGGATACTTTTTAGGCAGGAGAAAAAAATCTTTTAAAATCTTAGAACTGAAACAGAGCACAGCATGCTCAGGGATCTACAAATAGTGTCCAATGGCTGGAGCTTAAAATGAAGTGAGTACTTTAGGTAGAGGAAGCCATAGATTTAAGGAGATGCTAGGTCACAAATGACCTTGTATGCCATGGTAACGAGTTTATCCAGAGGGCAGTGGAATGGCATTGACAGACTTTAAGTAGGCAAGGAAGTGACATGATCAGATTTGACTTTAGAAAATCACTCAGACTGCCTTGTGAAAAATGGATTGGAAGGGTCATGACCTGAAGCACAGACACCAGTTAGGAAGCTGCTGCATTGATTCAGGGGAGGATTAATTATGTTTCAAACAGTGGGGATAGATAGAAAGCCCTGTCTTTTTAAGGTATTAGAAAAGTAGAAGTTATAAGATTTGTGATTTATTAGGTATGATCTGTAAGCCAAAAAGTCCAGTTTCTTGCTTGTGTGAATTGATGGAGAAGTGGAAAATCATTGTGATAGTGAATTAAATGGAAGATTTCAGTTTAGGACCTACTGGATTTGAGTTTTGGTGGAGAATATTTATCCTCAGAAGAGGTATAAGAAATGGTGAGTGGTGTGGTATTAGAATTTAAACACTATTTCTGGATTGTAGGATTCTAGTTACATGTGTTGAGAAATTTATTAAATATCTCTAAGCCTCAGTTTACTCTCCTTTAAATGGGGACGTTATTTGAACCTCTACATAAGGCTGAGATAATTCATGAAATGGGTTTAATGGAGAGCCTGATTCACAGTTATTGCTCAATTATTATGATTCTTGTACTTTAATAATAGTATTATCCAGGTTCTGATATGTAGTAGATAGTTGGATACTTAGACCGGAACCAAAGAGACAGATAAAGACTCGAAATATAGCCTAAATTATTAGAAAACAGTAAATGAGGGGCTCCTGGGTGGCTCAGTCGGTTAAGCGTCCGACTTCAGCTCAGGTCATGATCTCTCAGTTCATGGGTTCGAGCCCCGCATCAGGCTCTGTGCTGACAGCTCAGAGCCTGGAGCCTTCTTCAGATTCTGTGTCTCCCTCTCTTTCTGCCCCTCCCCCACTCACATTGTCTCTCAAAAATGAATAAACATTTAAAAACAAAAAACAAAAAACAAAAAACAGTATACCAAGATCAGAGACTGGATAGGATTACTAAGGGAAATGTTTAGAATTTTAAAAAAAAGTTAATATAAGTATAGGAAAACAAAGGAAAATCCCATAAAAAGGCTCAGAAGGACCTAGAAGAAGAGTGTGGTGTCACAGAACCCCACCTCCTCTAAAAGAGAGTGCAATGCAAGGAGAGGTTAATGAACAGATCAAGTTCTGCACAAAGTTTAACTAAGACCAAGATTGGGAAGTTTCCATTGAATTTAGTAGCAAAGAAATCAATGGTGATTTTATCTACAACAATTTTAGCTGAGTGGAGGTGGCAGAAGTCAGACTGTAGTTGTCTAAAGCACAAATAGAAGGTGAAAGAATGGAGACAGCAACTGCAGACAACTCCTTTAATACACTTGGTTGTGAATGGAAGGAGAGAGATAAGAAAATAGCTCCAGGGGATTTAAAAGAGGTGAAGGGAAATTTTTATCTTTTGAATATAGGAGATGATTTTACATGTTTAAATACTGTTGGAAAGGAGTCATAAGCAAAATGTTGAAGATAAAGAAAATAAATTGTGTCCCTAATGATCCAGAATCTTAAGGGGACTAAATGCAGTGGGATCGTGCTCATCGGTGAAGGAAAATCATCTTTAAGATCACGACTAACAGAGGAGCAAAAAATTGAGGCAGATGTGATGAGATGTGAAGATGGTCTGTCATGAAGACTATAATGTAACTGATGGACCATAAGGTCTAGGAAGGAGAGTGAAGAAAGTAAATACTCATGGAGATGGTTATAGTGAAAAGTCACAGAATACATCTAAATTATACAGATTACCAGACACCAATCCAGATCTGTAGAATCAGAATCTGAATATTGGGCCCAAGATTGTACTTTTAAAAACTTTCCAAGTAGGGGTGCCTGGGTGGTTCAGTCAGTTAAGCTTCTGACTTCGGCTCAGGTAGTGATCTCATGGTTCGTGAGTTCAAGCCCAGCATCAGGCTCTGAGCTGTCAGCCTGCTTCAGATTCTGGGTCTCCCTCTCT
Organism: Neofelis nebulosa; assembly: GCF_028018385.1. Lineage (NCBI taxonomy): Eukaryota > Metazoa > Chordata > Mammalia > Carnivora > Felidae > Neofelis > Neofelis nebulosa. The sequence continues at coordinate 53,718,968 of NC_080782.1, forward strand.
CTCTCTGCCCCACCCCTGCTTGTGCTCTGTCTCTCAAAAATGAATAAATGTTAAAAAAATTGTTTTAAAAACCTTCCAAGTAATTTTTATAAAAAAAGTAGATTCAATTTATGAAGCATTTTGAGAAGCACTGACTTAGTTCGCGTTAAAGAATAGGTTATATCCATATACATTCACACACACACACACACACACATACTTATAATGCCTTAATAAAGGCATTAATTGTAAAGGCATTATAATTGTAATTATAAAGGCATTAATCTCGTTTATAAGGACTCCATCCTCATGACTTAGTCACCTGTCAAACATCCCACCTACAATTACCATCATATTTGGGATTTGATTTCAACATATGAACTTTGGAGGGGCACAAACATCAGTGTACAGCAGTCAGTCATCTGCCTCTCAGCTAGAACTACCCCAAGGGTGAAGTTATTACAGAGAAAGCCCCATTTCTTGCTCTACCAGTTGCTTTGAGATGTCTAAATTGTTGTCAGTCTCTAATAAAGGCTCTGCTAGTTACTGGATATTTATTACATGATGTTAGATTGCAAATATGGAAGTTATACACCAGAGATCTTCGGTGTAGAAGTTAAGGGACACCTTAGAATATTAATGAATAGATTTTAGGGATTCTATAAATCCTCTGAATTTAGGTGCATTTTTTTTCCAAGTCAAATTAATCAAAGAAGAACCTACATGCACTACCTATAGTCAAAGAACTGGCAGCTAGCTGTGTTAATCCTATTCTTATTCTTGATTTTCCTATCTACTAACATTTGTCTCCAAAGTGGCTCATCAATTTAGGCTCCCACCAGAAAGAATATGAGAGAATAATGTTTTTTCTTATTCCTGATGATACATATCACTTTAAGACTTCTAATACTTTTTCTAATCTTCTAGGTGTGAAATTGTGCTGCTTTGTTTTAAATTGCATTTTTATTTGTGTTCATGGGGTTCAAAACCTCTCCTTATGTATGTGATCATTCAAATTTCTTTTGTGAATTGACTATGCATATCCTCTGTATATTGTTCTCCCTTTATCTCTTCTTTCATTCTTTTTTTTTCTTTTTCATTCTTATTCATTTGTAGGTGTTTATGCTGTGGTGAGCATATTTTGCCTTTGTTGTCAATGCACAGATGTTGTATTTACCTTCTCTCAGTCTACCCACTATTTAAGCTTTATGATTTCTAAAGCATAGAAAGTTTTTAATTCACAGAAGTGTTTATGTACTTTTCTTTCAAAAAGTCTTCCTTAAACAGTAGTTAAAAACTATATTTGTATATCTTATTATAATAGTTTTGTACTTTTATTTTTACATTAATTATTCTAGTTAAAACTTATTTTTATATGACTTAAAGTAGGACCTAAGTTATTTTATATGCTTAAACTTAATTAACCCAACAAAAATTGTTCGCTAATCAATTATTTGCCACATTAAAGTGCCTACTACTTCTGTCATAAAATAAATTTATCTATCTAGCTATCGAGCTAGCTGTCTAGCTACCTATATAATCTTTCCTGATTATTTGGACTGATTATTATAAGCATGGTACATCCAGGTAATATATTATCATGCAGAAGCTAAAACAATGATGTGGATTGAAGCTCATTGACATGAAAAAATCCGTAATATATTGCTAAGTGTAAAAAGCAGAATATAAAATTACATAAACAGATATAGATACAGTCACCAAGTTGCATCTGGCATGTATATTCCATATGTAAAATATATATATATATACACACACACACCATATACACAGATACATAATAGATGTAAAATTAAAAAATATAGAAGGGTTTACTAAAATCTTGAGAATGCTCATCTCAACACAACAGTCATCTTTGAGGTATGAAGAAGAAAGAGAAGAAGGGCAAATGAGAGAGAAGAAGAAAGAAAAGAGGGAGGGAGAATGGAAAGATTGACAGGAGGGTGCAAGGGAAGAGGAATGGTAAGAAGAAGAAGGCTTACTTTGTTCTTCCTACTGGTATGTATGGCTTTAATATTATACAACACAAACGATTTATTTGTACCACCAGAAAGAAAAGAACCATCTATATAATTAGATGTGTATATCTCAGTTTCCATAATCATACTCATGGCCATAACTATGTATTATCAAGCCAAAAAGGATGGGTCCCCCTATCTCATATATTAATAGAACACATGCTGATGCATTGACTGCATTAATTTTGGAGAATTGTACTGAAAGGCAGGGGAGATGTTATTTGACCTGGTGTGTTCAGAATGTCCTCATCGATGAGGCAACATCTGAGTAAAAACATGAACTGAGTGGGAGTGAGAGTCTTGAAATAAATCCATGGGAAGAGTATTTAAGGCAGAGGGAACAGAAAGATCACAGTCTCCAGTCTCCATCTGAGGTTACTCCAGGAGCAGTTTGGCTGGAGATAGTGTGCCAGGTGGGGAGGCAACCACTGGGTAGATGAGGAAGGAACTAGAATCCATTAGGACTTTGGATCTTAATTTTTTTGTTGATAGGTTTGGGCAAGTGTGATGGGATGGGAAAGAAACTGGTAGGAAATTCAAAAGGTGTAAAGTAAGGGACTAAAATATGTGAAAAAAAAAAAAAAAAACCTCATAGAGGCAGGTGTTATGGAGCCACCAATTTTTATTAGAAGCCTATAAAAAAGCCCAACAACTCAAAATAATCCACCTTCTGTTTGCACTCCCATTTACTTCACTCTTGTGATTATAAGGATTTCACCATTCTGTCACCTTTTGTTTCTCTACCTAAGATTTTTTGAGTTGACTGTTTTATTATCAATGACTACTTGTTAAATTTAGTGCATTTGTATCCTCCAACATAATAGATTCCTCTTTGAATAAACGCTGCCCAAACATTGGTAACTACAATATTCATTTTGTAAATAAGGAAAGGGGAGACACAGAGCAGGAAAATTAACAAGTCTAAGGTCACTCAGGAACTTAAACATTTTTGAGAGAGGGTCCCAAGCAAGTAGAAAGAATAATCCATCCTGTGACATGACTTTAAGCAGGAGTCTTAGTTCCTTTTCAGACCAAGAACTTCTCTCTTAATCCTGGGGCATGTTTTAATTCTAAACTCCTCAACCAAAATGATGGATAACCCTGGTCCTCATTCCCTTCTTGCTGCTTAGGTGTTGTTTACTCTTTATTTCTGTCACCTATAGATTTTCTTTTCCTTTTGTAATTCCAACTTTGCTTCCAAAATAATTTATGTTACCAGAATTTCAAGATGTTTATAGCTATGACTGTGCCAGAATCAGAAGTCAGTGGGTTTATACAATTGAGGAATAGTATTTTCTCCTATATGAAGGACGTAAAAAACTAGATTCATTTGCAGTGTTACAACATTAAAATAAAATTGCAAGCAAGCATGTAAGTAGAACACAGGCTTTTTTTTTTAATTATGCTACAAAGACCAATTATCTTATTGTGTTAGTGTAACACTCTTATGGTATCCTTCTTCTCCCTTTATTTTTATAATAGATAATCTCATCAAAATTGTTGAGAATATCTGATTTTTCTCCTAGTATGTATATTATTTCTGCTGGTTTTGAGCTAATAGCCCCCAATTTTTTATATCAGATCATCAGCCCATGTTTTCAGTTGAAAATATTATTTTAAGTTATTGTACTTTAATTTTGACATTAAGATCACAAAAGATAGAACTTTTAGTAATGTTTCTATGTAATTTCATGTTGAAAACTATTTTACAATCCTTCCCCTTCTAATATGTATATTAATATAATTTCTATTTTTTTTTTTTTTTTGTATTTGCTTTTTAACCAATAGTTCAACTGTCCATCACTATCTTAATCCATCTTCATTTTCAGGGATCAAATTTCTTTTTTTTTTTTTCAGTCTATTTATTTTGAGGGGGGGGGAGGATAGAGAGAGAGAGGGAAGGGCAGAGAGAGAACTAGGGAAAGAATCTCAAGCAGGCTCTGCACTGTCAGTGCATGGAGTCCAACATAGGGCTAGATCTCACAAACCATGAAATCATGATCTGGGCCAAAATCAAGAGGTGGACGCCTAAGCAACAGAGCCACCCACCTGCCCCTCAGGGATAAAATTTATAAACATTGAAATGCAAAAATTATAAGTGTGCCATCATATGACAAAGTATTTGCTTGTAATATAAACCAACATCAAAAGATGTAACATCATCACCCCTAGAGAGGTCCTTCACCTACCTGCCCAAGAAATTCTATCTGTCATCTCCCCAGAGACCATCACTTTTGTGACCTTTTCACAATAGCTGAGTTTCACCTGTACTAGAAGATTATATAAAAGGAAATACACCATGTGTATTATTTTATGTAAGGCTTCTTTCACTTGGGTAATATTTTTAGGATTCATCCATGATTATTGCACATATCAGTCATTCCTTTATATTTTAAGAGTAGTATCTTCTTGGGGCGCCTGGGTGGCGCAGTCGGTTAAGCGTCCGACTTCAGCCAGGTCACGATCTCGCGGTCCGTGAGTTCGAGCCCCGCGTCAGGCTCTGGGCTGATGGCTCGGAGCCTGGAGCCTGTTTCCGATTCTGTGTCTCCCTCTCTCTGCCCCTCCCCCGTTCATGCTCTGTCTCTCTCTGTCCCAAAAATAAATAAATAAATTAAAAAAAAAAAAAGAGTAGTATCTTCTTGTATAAATATACCTAAATCTGTTTATCTATTCTTTGATGAAAAATTAATTTTTTTCTAGTTTAAGGCTACTACAAATAAAGCTGATGTGAACACTTTTTCAAATCACTTGTGGGCATATGTTTTCATACATCTTAGGTATATATCTACTAATGAAATTGCCAGGTCATAGGGTAGATATATATTTAATTTTATAAGAAACAATCACAACTTTTCCCAAATATATTCTAATACTTAACAGTCCCATAAAAATGTATGAGCATCCTGGTTGTTCCATATACACGAAACATTTATTGTTATCATTTAATTTAATTTTAGTTATTCTAGTGAATGTATTCTTGTGGTTCTTTTGTTATCTTTCCAAAACTGTTTGAGTGGAATTGGAACTTCCAGGAAAATACGGCATGATTACTTTGGGATTTTGCATACCACCTGCAAGAAAACACCTATGTCAGAGGACTATACTAGTTTGGAAATACAGCACCAAGAGCTAACTTTCTTGGAGAAAACTGTATTCACTTCAGCCCAAGTAATGCAACACCAGATGGTTTAGTCAAATTGATTGATTATATGTAATTTCATTGAGAAAAGCAATTTTAGAGAATAAAACTTCAAGGAAGCAAGGCACATTTTGATTCACCATATTGCAATGTCCTTGTTTTTATTTATGTTTTTAATGCTTATTGATTGATTGATTGATTGATTGAGGTGGGGGGGAGAGGAAGGGAGGGAGGGAGAGAATGTGCACATGCAAGCAGGGAGGTTCAGATAGAGAGGGGGAGAGAGAATCCCAAGCAGCCTCTGTACTGTCACATGGGGCCCAACAGGGGACTCCATCCTACAAACCATGAGATTGTGACCTGAGCCAAAACCAAGAGTCAGAGGCTTAACTTACTGAGCAACCCAGGTACCTCTTGAGTCTTTTTTTTTTTTTTAACATTTATATAATCTTGAGAGACAGAGAGACACAGAGTGTGAGCAGAAGAGGGACAGAGAGAGAGGGAGACACAGAATCTGACCAGGCTCCAGGCTCTGAGCTGTCAGCACAGAGCCTGATGTGGGGCTTGAACTCATAAACCACGAGATCATGACCTGAGCCAAAGTTGGATGTTCAACAGACAAAGCCACGCAGGTGCCCCGCTTCTTGGCTTTTAATTTAACCATATATACAATAATTTTATATATCTCTGTTACAAATAACCCAGAGTATATTAACTAAATTAGATAAATAAATTAAAAATATTGTAATCCTTACCATATTTTTCCTGATTACCTGGTTGTTTTCCTAGCTTTTTAAAACCATAAAGCATGAAATATACAGTTGACCCTTAAACATCATGGGTTTGAACTATGTGTATCCATTATATGCAGATTTTTTAAAATAAATACAGTAGAGTACTGTAAGTGTATTTTCTCCTTCTCATGACTTTCTCAATAACATTTTATTTTCTGTAGCATACTTTACTATAAGAATCTAAAATATAATACATATAACAAAAATATGTGTTAACTGTTCACGTTATTTGTAAGGCTTTTTAGTCAATAGCAATTAGTAGTTTAAGTTTTGAGGGATTCGAAAGTTATAAATGCGTATTTTTTTCTACTGCACAGTATTATTGGAGGCAGTTGATTCAGTGCCCCTAACCATCCTGTTGTTCACAACATGTAGTTCACAAGGGTGAACTACATTGCCTGGCATTATAAACTATATAATAACAGTTTATCTACTAGGTAAAATTTATAAGGATTACCAAATTGCTTCTCATAAAATCAAAAGCCCACTTTTTAAATGGATTGCTGTGAATTTTTGTCTTATTTAAACTATCTTTCACCATTAATGCATGTACTGTTAGCACATGACTTCTAAAGAGATGACAGAATGGGAGAAGATATTTGCAAATGACATATATGATAATTTGGGTTAATATCCAAAATCTACAATGAACTTATCAAACTCAACACCCAGAAAAAGCAAATAATCCAGTTGAGAAATGGGCAAAAGACATGAAAGACACTTTTCCAAAGAAGACATACAGATGGCTAACAGACACATGAAAGGATACTCAACATCACTCATCATCAGGGAAATCCAAATCCATACTACAATGAGTTATCACCTCAAACAAGTCAGAATGTCTAAAATTAACAATACAGGAAACAGCATGTTAGGATGTGGAGAAAGGGGAATGCTCTTGCAATGTTGGTGGGAATGCAAACTGGTGCAACCATTCTGGAGAATATAATAATTTATTATATTAATATAATATATTATTATATATTAAATTATTAATATATATATTATATAATATATGTCATCAAAAAGAATGAAATTGCACCACTTGCAACAATGTGGATGAAGCCAGAGAACATTATGCTAAGCAAAATAGCATAATAAGTCAGTCTGAGAAAGACAAACATAATATTATTTCACTTACATGTGGAATTTAAGAAACAAAACAGATGAACATATATAAAGGGGGAAAATGATGGTTAATAGAATGGAAGTGAGTGGTGCGCTGAGTAAAATAAGTGATGGGGATTAAGGAGTACACTTGTTATGATAAGCATTGGGTGTTAAAGGAAGCGTTGCATCATTATATGGTATACCTGAAATTAATGGAACACTCTGTTAACTATACTGAAAATGAAATGAAATGAAATGAAATGAAATGAAATGAAATGAAATGAAATGAATAAAAAGGAGGCAAGAGGATTTAATTTTTTAGTTATGTAGAATGTGGTTATTTTTCCTTCATTTCATTCTAGTACTTTTCTTACCATGAGAGTTTTTCATGTAGACTCTTAATTAAATCAATGGAAAAACAGTAGAGTATAAACATAACATCCATTTAATGGAAGGTCAAAATCAACCACTAGAGTTTAAGGCTTCACAAATGATAAGTATTCAGACATAATTTAGACACTTGCTTATTATTCTTTGCTTCTTTTCTGTGACATTAAAGTAGAACCAGCAATAGTCTGTAATTGCTGAGTTCTACTATGTACTGTTAATTTTTTCATGGTAATCTTTTTATAAGCATTTAATTTCCTTTGTTGACTTTTTGGAATTTACTTTTAGGAGAATGTCATCTGAAAACCTAAAGATCTTGGGCGTGTCCATGCCACTTTGCAGTAAGAAATGGGACTTTTAGTCAAGGCATTAATCTTTTCTGAATTCCTATTTCCCTTAATAACTTTTCAAAAACAATCATTGTCTTATTTTATAAAAGCAAACGTGCAAGATGTTCTGCTTATTTCACATAGATAGGATAGACCACTCCACCCCAGATTTGATTGGATGTTGAGACTGATAATGTTACACATGCACCAAGATGGCATGTAAAGTTTTATTACACATAATGAGACTTTCTGGGAAGAACAGGAGTAGGTTCCTAACTGGTCCAAAAATGAAACTAGAGAAAGATTGGCTTACAGGTGGCTCGTTGGTAAGGCTGGGGAATGTTGGTTAAGATGCACAGCCCAGGTATTGTATGATTTGAACTCTGGCTCCAAAGGAGGGAGTAACCAAGCTTTATTGTAACATTTCCTAGATGTGGTGCAGAAAGAGAACGGGCTTAAAAGCCCTCAGCCATCACACATCAAAAATGGAATTAGACTCCTTACACAAAAAATACCCTATGCTTGGCAGAGCGTAAGGTACATAAGGTGTGCCATGATATTATTCTGAGTGCATGAGTGGGTATTAATTCTAAGGTTTAAAGGTCTAAAAATAGTAATTTAAAATGCCAGAGAAAAATAATATTTGCATGGGTGCTATCTCAGGGTATGGATATTCAGGATCCCCTTCCTATCTCTTCCTGAGACCTTATACCCAGAGCACCCATATGCCAAATGAATGTGAAGGCTATGTAACTGGGCATAATTCTAAATCAAGAAGCTAATTTTTTTAATAGCTTTTGTTTTGTTTTTGTTTTTTTCGCTTTGCCATGACTTGGCCAACATAGTCTTAATGGAACTTCAGCTTCTGTTGGGTACATTTTTATAGGCAGAATATGTGTTGTTATGCTATTACAATTCTTTTTTTTAATGTTTATTTTTGAGACAGAGAGAGACAGAGTGTGAAGGGGGTAGGAGCAGAGAGAGAGACACACACACAAAATCTGAAGCAGTCTCCAGGCTCCAAGCTGTCAGCACAGAGCCTGACACAGGGCTCGAACTCATAGACTGTGAGATCATGACCTGAGTCGAAGTTGATTGCTTAACCAACTGACCCACCCAGGAACCCCCAGCTATTATCATTCTTGTTGCTGAAACACAGATGGAAGCCTGACTCGTCCATGTCTTTGTTTAGAATCATACCTCTCTTACACAGAAGGGATTGTGGACATCCGTTCAACTCTCAAACACACTCAGGCACATGAAGAGGAAAAAAAAAATATCATTATTTATGGATCTTTATAACAGTAACCTTATAGAATTCAGTTGTGAAGAGAAACACATATTTACCGCATCTAACTTCCTCATTTGACAAATTAGAAAAATGGGATAGAATCTTATTCAAATTATTAAGTTACAGAAAGCAGGAAAACAGGAGAAATATTCCAACTCCACTGTTTATATAACCTTGGAGAATGTCAGTGTCAACCAAATCTAAAGATGTTTTTTTCTAGAGTTTGGGTAGATGCCCTGAGAGTGTTTCAGTAACATGAAAAGTTGATGACCAATTTCTCATTATTGTCATCATTATTCTCATTATATATTCCCAATTATTAAGAGCGCTCATACCTCATAGGATTGGTGTTAGAATTTAAAAATGTAATTTTCATGTTGTGCTTAGCACAGTGCTTGGAACTTGGTAAATATTCTGTTGCTGCTCCCAATATTTCCAATACTGATAACTACCATTACTTGCTCTAACATTATTAAGCACAGTTTGTTTTAAATTTAAGATTAAAATTACATTGGTACAATATTATTAACTAAACTACAGCCCTTACTAGAATTCCATCAGTTTGTTCGACAATGTACTTTTCTAGAACTGCTTTGGCCTGGAATTGACAGAGTTGCTTCTCAGAGCCAGAACTCATTATATAACTCTAACCCAATGCAAGGATTAGGACGTGAGGGGAGGACATGAATATTTTGTGGGAACAAATAACCTTTACTTATCATTTTCTTTAGACGGTTGAATGACCAAATAAAATTTGTCTCTTCAAAGATTCTAGGGACACATTTAGTCAGCCAGAGGACTCTGACTCTTAACAACCTGTGCAAAGTGGGTGTTGCCATACCTGGGGAGTCACTTATTTTTGCTCTCGCTGTCTATTGAGAGCCTCAACATAGACTGTGACTATTTGAAAAGGCTCATGGTCAAAGTCCATTTATATCATTTTTCCCTCATCAGTTCTCTAGCTCACTATGAGGCACAAGTCTGTGGTCCCACATCTCCTAAAAATACTCATGGAGTTACCTAATTTTCTATACGGAAAATTCATAGATGACCATTTCCCTGAAATGATCTCTTTACAATGACTTTGAATGAGATGCTTGACTACTCTGAGGCTCATTCGCCTCTTCTGCAAATAGAGATAATAATGCCTCAGAGGGTTAATGTAAGGATTATATGAAATAATATATATACAGCAAATAGAATGCTTGAGCCATAATACACATTTAAGAAATGAGAAATGCTAATACTATTACTGTGACAGTATTTCATGCAGTACCAATTAAGCAGATAATTCAGTAATGTTCTTCTCTGACCTTTAGTCTTTTTAAGGTTAGTGTTCTAGAAGATTCAGTTTATATAACATTATTAATATAACACTAAAATTGAATTTTAAAGTGTTTTATAAACTCCCCCAAAACTAACTGGATCAATGTAATCTTTTCCTCTGGGAAAATAGAATTCAAAGAGAAAATCAGAAAGTTCAGGATTCAATTCTCAGTGAGTATTCCATTTTAATACTACTTTCCATTGGCCTTTTCCCCCTCCTAACAATAAATTGTGTTTGTTTCTATAATGTGTCATCTCACACTATCTATAGAGAACTGGAAAACTGTGATATTTTTAATATAGGTTTTTTTGCTCCCCAGAAATTGGGCTAAAAGAAGGTGAGAATCTTATCAGAGTTGCCGACAGAGAAATGTTTGGTGATAAATCATCTATCTGAGCATGTACACTGGACATACAAGATATCTGAAACTGTCAAATTGAATGTGAGTATGATTAGAATAAAGTTGCTCTATGGCAGGGCCTTGCTTAAATAAAAATGACAAGTTCTGACAGAATTTCTGCCTAGTGTGGATGAATGACTGAGCAAGCAGCATTGAGATGGTTTCTGAAGCAGTCTTTTTGTCAAGAAAACAATATAAAGTCAAAGTTTCACTGCTCTATACTGTCTGAAGACAACACTTTGGAAATGAAAAGCATGACACTTTTCTAGAAGCCACACATTCTGCACACTCCAATGGCATGGTCCATCTCTCATCTCCTTTCACTTCTGGCTGGACCTGGGCTTTGATCAGTTCTAGTTAAAACAACACTGTGTTTTTCACAACTACAAGGGAAAGCTAAGATAAAAGGACAACTGCACTCTGGTCTTCAGGGTCTAGTCATTCTCTCCATCAATGCTTTTCCCAAGAGAGCAGTTTGCCTTCCCAGGAAAGTCATATACCTTCTTAGAGAAGAGGCAGCTGTACTGCCATTGTAGTGGCTCTTGATCCCAAATCTACTGAGAAACAACCATATAACTTGAATAAGCCTTGTGCTCTCTTTGAATCACTTTACTCCATTAAAATAGAATAATACTCTCAACAATTATTAGGCATTGTAACTATTAGACATTATGATTACTCACATGCTACATTTTAGTCACTATGATAGACATGGAAAATATTTAAGATGCACACTCTGCTCCTAATGGCTTCACAGTCCATCTATTTACAGAACAACTGGAGATTATTTAAGTCAAAATTTAAAATAAAAAATATATGTCAATGCAAGGATTCACCATGATATTTTATCTATATATACGTGTGTGTACATGTACATAACACAGACACACACACTGAGAATGAGAAGAAGACACTGAGAGACTGATTAGGCATCACCTTATAATTATTATCATTTTTGGTATGATTATATATGACATTTGATTTTGTACTTATTGTGGTTTCCAGGAGGAAAATTCATTGCTTTTATAATAAAATAGGCAAACAAACATTATTTCATCTGTATTCAGAAAAAAAGTCATTCTTACAAGGATACAGTTTTGTAATTTCTCTTATCATCTGATGCTCATATTCACTAGTTAATAGAAATATGACCTCTCTTCTCTCTTGAAGGCTATTTTCCTATAATGCAAGAGTAGAGGAAATAGGGAAGGAATATGATAGAGATTTTATTTCAAAATCAGACCTGATGGATGGTGCTGAAGGAATGAAAGAAGTTGCCTTGTTCAGTCTGATGCTTAATGTCGATAATCATGCCCACCACATAAGAGATGCTAAGAAAACTCTTTGCTACAGCAACATAACTATCAACTCCCAGACCCAAGTTTTGGCTTTGACAGATGAGTCAGAGGAATGTGTTTTTTTTTTTTTTTGAAGACTTAGTTATCAAGAAAATAGGAAGATATGCCAAAGACTGGGAGAAACTATTTGCAAAAAGCAAATTTGCTAAAGGACTGTATCCAAAATATATAAAGAATTCTTAAAACTCAACAATAAGTAAACAAACCAATTTAAAAAAAAAAAAAAGGAGCCAAAGACATTAACAGATACCTCACCAAAGATTTACAGATGGCAAATAAGCATATGAAAAATGCTTCACATCATATGCCATCAGGGAAATACAAATTAAAACAACATGAGATACTATTACATGACTATTAGAATGGCCAAAATCCAGAACACTGACAACTTCAAATGCTGGAGCAACAGGAACTTTCATTCATCACCGATGGGAATGAAAAATAGTATAGTTACTCTGGAAGACAGTGTGGTAGTTAACTTATAAAACTAAACATACTTGGGGTGCTCAGTTGGTTAAGCATCTGACTCTTGATTTTGGTTCATCATGATCTCTCAATTCATGAGATCAAGTCCTACATCGGGTTCTGCACTGACAGTGTGGGATCTGCTTGGGATTCATTCTCTCTTTCTCTCTCTCTAAATAAATAATAAATAAATACTTAAAAAAAAAAAAAAAAGACTAAACACACTCTTATCATACAGTTCGGCGATCATGCTCCTTGGTATTTACCCAAAGAGAGGAAAATTTAAGTCCATACAAAACCTGCATATGGATGTTTACAGCAGCTTTATCTATAACTGCCCAAACTTGGAAGTAACCAAGATGTTCTTCAGTAGGTGAATGGATAAACTATAACACATTCAGACATTGGAATATTATTCAGTGCTAAAAAAAAAAAAAAAAAGAAAGAAAGAAAGAAAGAAAGAAAGAGCTATCAAGTAAAACAAAAGATTTGAAGGGATTTAAATGCATATTATCAAGTGAAAGAAGCCAATCTGAAAACGCTACATACTAAATGATTTCAATTATATGACATTCTGGGAACGACAAAACTATGGGGACTGTAAAAAAATGAGTGGTTATATGGGGTGAGAGAGGAGGGAGTGAGGGAGGGATGAATACATTACAGAGGACTTTTAGGACAGTGAAACTATGTGGTACAACACTACAATGATAGATACATGTCATTATATATTTGTACAATACATAGAACGTACAACAGTGAACTCAAATATAAACTATGGACTTTGTGCAATTATGCCATGTCAATGTAGGTTCATCAATTGTAATAAATACAACACTCTGGTAGGGGGTGTTAATAATGTGGGTGGTTATGCATGCATGAAGGCAGAGGGTATGTGAGAGATCTCTGTACCTTCCTCTCAGTTTTGTTGTGAACCTAAAACTGTTCTAAAAAAAAAATCCTAAAAATGTCTCCATTAATTATGAGATAGCTTTGAAGACTGAAATCTTTTAGTAGAAACACTTTATAGAAAAAGCCCTTAAATTGGATAAGAATAAGTTTCCATATCTGCTCTCTTTATGAAATATCTCTCTGGTCATCTGGGGATCAATTGAAAGCTAAAGACAACAAAACAACAAACTTTTAAAATCTCACAGCTCCACAGGTTGTTGGCAGGCCTCAGTTCCTCTTTGGCTCTTTGCCAGAGGCTTTGGTTCCTGGTCCTGTGAGATTTTCTTTTTTTTTTTTTTTTTTAATTTTTTTTTTTAACATTTATTTATTTTTGGGACAGAGAGAAACAGAGTATGAACAGGGGAGGGGCAGAGAGAGAGGGAGACACAGAATCTGAAATGGGCTCCAGGCTCTGAGCTGTCAGCACAGAGCCCGACGCGGGGCTCGAACCCACGGACCGTGAGATCATGACCTGAGCCGAAGTCGGACGCTTAACCAACTGAGCCACCCAGGTGCCCCATCCTGTGAGATTTTCTACAGGCTGCTCACAGCATGACAGCTTTCACTCCCCAGATAAAGTAATCCAAGAGAGAAGCCCCAATGCTTTTATGGGTTATATCAGAATCACACACCATTAATTACTCTATTTGTTAGAAGCAAAATACTAAATCAAGACCAATTCAAGGCAGAAGTATCAAACAACTGACATTTTTAAAACCACCACCAGTAGATTGAATCCTGGGTGTGTGTGGGGGGGGGGAGAGGAGTCAGGGACATGAATTTGGCTCTGGCAGTAACTAACTTACACATCCCCTTACCAGGACCAGGATAAGTTATATGCTGACTCAATTAATATTGCTGAAATAGATGTCCCTAAGCTAAGTGTGCCTTCTGTGAAGGGCCTGGTGAGTATTGACATGGACTTAAGAGTACAAAGAGATCAGTTTTCATTTTGTTGGATGGTTTCACTAACACGCATGCAATCCAAAAAATATGATGAGATTTTTTTCAGTCCTTTATTTGTTCACCCTTGCCTTTCCCAACTGGTGATTTTGAGCGTCCCAGAGGAAACTGATATGCCCAGGAAGAAAAGGAAACCAGAGATATTACTTTAACTCCTGGTCTCACAGCCAGAAGGAAAACTAGATTTATTAAATAATAAAAGAATGCCTTTTTAAAATTGTTTTTCTCTCTCAATATTTGAAAACATTCACAGTAAAAATTACTATTTTAAGAAGATTTTACAAAAATTGAACATGGATTTATCAAGCAAATATTGTGCTTTCTGGGTGCTAAAAATATCTAGCTAAGAATCACACTATTAGTTTCCTACTTTATGACTACATAGCACTTCACAGTTTATAGATAATTTTGCATATATGATTTTATTTCAGCTTCATGAAAAACCTGTGGGAGAGGTAAAACAGGCATTAATCTTTCCATTATATATACATGTCGTAGACTCTGGGTCTGGAGTTCTTTCCTATCCAGCAAGAAAGTGGGATGCAGGATTAAAATTGCAAGAGATGGCTAATGTCCAGAAGAAGACAAGAGCCCAATTAAGGGTCCTTGCTCTTGTTTTTATTAGGATCAGAAGGCTTACAAACATGGTGATAGACATACACAAAGAGACAATGAAACTGTGAACATTAAGTCATGGGCATGAGGGAAAGGGGGTTTCAAAATATGTGGGGTTATGGGTTTGGGTTAATACAAAACAAAATCCTGGAGCCTGGCAGAAGGTTGTTTACAGCAGATGTGAGGCACCACCTCTGTTTACCTAAACTGGTCTAGGGGACAAGAAAGACAGAGCATGCTACCTCAGGGTCAATAAGGCACCTTTCTTTTACTAATTAGCTCTGCTCTGGGCAACTTTCCCTGCAGTATTCTGTAGCCCTATTTACCTGTTTACCTAATTTAGTCCTTCCTTCTTGTGAAAGCAGATTTCTGCTATTATGCTAAATTGGGGGGGGGGGTGCATTTCCACCCTGAGTACCTAATCTTGCTTACCTCATATACCTTTGTCCTATACTGGGAACTTTGCCCCACTTTACCTATTCTTATTTACCTAATCTTGGTTACCCAAACTTGGGTGCGTACATCCTATGGCTTTCTAATTCTTTATGCCTTGTAAACCCATCAGGGAAGGCTCAGGGAATTCCTAAGCTTATTCCCTGTATGTATATGTATATGTATATGTATATGTATATGTATATGTATATGTATATGTATATGTTATGTATATGTATATATATTAATCCTTTTATCATATCCTTTTACATATCCATTATATAATGAAAGACCGACCAACCACACCAGAAACCAGGTTTCTGAGGCTACACAGCTGACTCTCAAAGTTAATACAAAGCTTCTACCTATTTGAAATAAGAGGAAAAAACTATAAAGAACTTGTAGGCTTGGTGAATCACAGTGCTGTGAAACGTTTTAACTTTAAAATGAACATTTCTTCCTGGAATCTCTCCTCTATTTGCTGAGAAACTAGTGCTTCTTGACTATAGTCAAAGCATTGCAAAATAAAAAGAAAGTAGTTACAAACACCTTGTCCAAATCAGTCTATGAATTTATCCAAGTGATTCTTAAAATTGCAAAAGTATCAGAATTACATGAAGGGTTCCTCGAAACTATATGTGGTAGACAGGTACAACCTCTTAACCGGGTTGTCTGTTTCAATAGCTATGGGGTGGAGCCCGGTTCCCAGTCTATGCTGATTTTTCTGGTCTAGGGGATTTTACACCAAGAACCCCTAGTCTGTCCTATTAATTTCTACCCACGTTATGTCCTCTTCTGTTGGTCTTTGACACCACCTTGCGTCAAGTTTCCATGCATTGCCCTCTGGTACCTTTAGCACTGGTCCTACCTTTGGCAACCTTCTATTTTATCATCTAAACTGGACACTTTTGAGAATGAAGGAGACACTAGTAATAAATACACATATCTAGACCCTAACATCATTGCTTTGACTCAATTCTCTCCACATTGACACATACTGATACATAAAATATAAATATAAATATAAATATATAATTTATATTTATAAAAATGAATCATGCTGCTTTTCCTGGGAAAGTTATGAAATCCCTCTAGTCCCTAATTACGTCATCTGTAAAGCTGAGATAATAACATCAACCTCTTGGTGTACTGTGAAAACTTAAGGAAATGCACATTAGATGTTAAGCCCAGTTCCTTGTACATTGTGGTAGATTCCCTGAGGAGCATTCTTTAAGATGAAAGAATGGATTTATTCCCTTAGCTGCTGCAGAAGACAGCTGGCAGTGCTTCTAGACCTCAGGAAATTGCCTTAGCAGAAGCACACTGCTCACCCAAGGTCATACCTCCCCTAGAGCAGTCTACATCAGTGATGTATCAACATGGGTTATACAGGCCTAATCCCTTGTACCAATTTAGGGGCAATTCCAAAAGGCCATCCCAGCCCGAGGGGGCCTTCTTGGTTGGCTGAGGCATATATGCTGAAACTGCTTCATACCTCAACTTTTTTCTCCACCCCAAACTGCCTTCCTCCCTTCCATAAGTACTGATCCCAACTGATGTTTGGCATGCTAACTCTGTCTCAGAGTTGCTTTGCAGAACCCATACTTGGACATACATAACAAGTATTCACTGAGTATGGGTTATTATTTTTATTACTACTAGTAGTACAACAACCACTACGACTTTCTCTGATTAACTGTCCATGCTAGTGGCTCCCTTGGGCATTGTTAGATATTCCACTACCATTTGATCTATGACAACTACTGAAACTATTACTCTAAATTCTGTAACTAAAAAAACTATTATTCATAGAGTTTATACACTAGCCTTATAGTTTATACATAGTGATAAATGCTTTATAGCAAAGTATAATTAAAGCATGCCCTCACTAGGAGGCTGAGCCCACATAATGGCAACCACAGGACTGATATAGTGGAAAACAACTGTGCAGTTCTTTAACCTGCATTTAATTAATACTCACTGTAACTCCTAGAGGTGACTACTGTTGCTTTCCACATTCTGCATTTTAGAATGTCTTGTATATTCAGTGTGGACCACAGGGTGTGTATGTGACAGGTGTGCAGGTGTGCACACACATGGACAGAATGTCTTATGTTGAGCAACTTTCAGTGTCTCCAGTTCTGGCAGCAAAATGTGTCTCCAGATATTGCAAAATGCTCCATGGGGAGAGGGGTAAAATTGCTTCAAATCAGAAACCACTGATTGAGATGGTTAAGGGGCAAATGAACATTGCCAATGATACAAACACATCACCAATAGTCCAAATCATTTGTCTCTATCCCAGGCAGTGGACTAAGGCCAAATACCTGGTGATCCAGCCCCCATTTAAACATTAACAACTATGTATTGAATTAATTCTCAATGTATTTCCTGGCTGAAAAATAGTACTATTATTCAGTGGCCACACAAGGCTATTATAAGTTGATAATGTTTCTATACGCAGCTCTTCCTCCACTAGCACCTTGATCAATGTCATGATTGCCTCATATCCATGCCCCTCTTGTATCCTATACTGTTTCACAGTAACTACATGACTAGACAAGGGAAGACTTACGGGATCCCAGTTAAATAATCTTCCACAGTCTCTGCTGTCATTATGTTATTTCCCCATCCAGAACACTTCTTACAATCAAGAGCAGATTACACATCCTTAACATGTCTAAATGCTACAATATATGCAACATTACCAGTTACTGATTGTGTACTTCCACAAAAGGACCCACCTACAAATCTAATCAGTTACTGTCTAATCAGAGTTTTTTTTTTCAAATTATGTATTTTTTTTTAATCACACTCATAGGTGTTTCCCGACTAAAAAGTTTTGGCAACCTTAGTTAGCATAAAATCCTCAACACATCTTAACCAGTGAATAAGACCTTTAGTCCTCTTTTGGTAACTTTAGTCTCTGACCTAGTCCTGTGTGTTCTTGAAGAGAGTAAAATGTAGTTGGAAAGGTGGCATCAAAAATATCAGGTCTACATTGGTCCAAATAGCACATACCTCTCAGCCAAAGGGGTTTAAGATCTTCATGGCATGCCTCCTGTTTGCCCAAAGGAGATTGCAAAGCTAGCTAGGGATTTTCTTTTGCTATTTCTAGATATTCAAATTGTGTGTCCTTCTCATGGCTTAAAAGTGAGGGATAATATCACCTATTAGGTGACTATTTTATTATCTGGATGTTCATAATCTCTATTATTAGTCCAGGCTGGAGTTACAATGGTTCTAAGAAAAGTTATTGCTTCTCCTACAGGCTTCCTTCCATGAGTGCTTATCACAAAATGAAAACTCATCCTGGGCAGACCACTGCTTCATATGTATGTGAAAACTCATTCTAGTAAGTCTTGATTTGTTTTTACATGTTCTTCCTCTGTGTCTATGTCTTTGAAGAAGGTGGTTGTGGCTAGGGTGGCTTAGGGCATAGAGTTGATCATTAACCAACTAAGAGAATTCCATTCCTTCTTATCCAGCAAACTTAGTGTAGTTCCCTCATCTGCCAACCAGCTGAGTCACATTTCTATAATCTCACTAGGCTTTTGCCCAGATTGATTTCTAATTTCTCTCTTTCTGTACTTGTAAGAGCAGAGAATTATTTTCTGAATAACTAATTGCTCTGAAATACTCTAGGAAGTATTTCATCTTTTGACAACCACTAGTTGGAGGGAAGTGCCATTGATTTGCCAGTGGTGCAGAAGAATGAGCAACATCCACCATACACTCTCATTAGCTTCACAGTCTTCTCCCTACTTTATCTCTAATTCTAACTACCAAAGCAACCCATCAGCCATCTCAGGAGTAATTATTCAGAACTAGTTGTTTCCGTGGTTACTGAACATTTTAGCAACCATATCCACTCCTACCCTCCACAGTACCATACCTGACCAACAAACACAAGGAGTCCAGTTGTCATTATTACAAAAGAGCATTGTGACTTTACCAGCCCAAGGAGGGTGACAAATTTTTCAAGAAAGCTGAAAATTCACCTAGTAAAGAAAATTTAAACCTAAATAGATTCACAATTTATTACTTATACAGACACAGCAATAACAAGATCAGCAATGATGTCAGCTCCCTGTGTCACAGGATGACACTGAAGCAAAAGGGACCAGATGACATGCAAATGAGTTATGGGACACCTTGTTTCTGAGGAGTCAGTTACACACTGCAATTAAGCAATTTTGTAGTTTGCAGTTATAAACTAAAAGGGGACAAGGCAGAAAGCTCCCTACCCTATCAGAATTACAGAGACAGATGAGAAACTGCCCCGTGAAAGCCTCCCTCATGATAAGGAATTAAGTGACAAATTGTCTGGCAGCCGCTCCTCACAAAACTGTTTATCTTTACCTGGTCCTGGAAGCTCACAGGGCATTCTGCTAAGGGTTATGTCAGTTGTGGTTAAGCCTTGCCTAGTGGCTTATATTGTACAGGGTCATCAGAGAACCAGCATAAAACAGTTCTTCTAGACCCACCACTAAGAAAGTTGGTCCACGTTTTAGGAAACCAATCTTCAAACCACTCTTGATTCAGTTTATCTTTGCAGGGCTCATAGCTGCAGGCCTAGCATATGCCTAGTGGGATGAAGGGCTAAGAATGATCTGGTTATAGAATGTTTCAGTCTTACGTTTCTAACCAGAACAGTATATTCCACAGGTTATTTCTAAGTATCCTAATCATGTAGCATGTTAGGTATTAATGTATACTACTTAAACATAGAAAGGCAGACGAGTAATCTGTTGAAAAGGATTGTCTTATGTTCTCATTATTCTTATCAGAAAGAAAATATTTTCAGGTATTTTAATCACAAAGTGTTATAAGAAGGGAAAAAGGTATCTACTCCAACCATTTTGCCATCTGGAAAAGGTTCTCTGTCTTACTGTCATTCAAGGAGATAAATTATGAACCAAATTATCACTATGTTCTTCATTTTGTCTGTGTTTTCACAAAGCAACTTGGCTCATAGGCATATTTTTCCCTCTAGAAATGTAACTTGTTTGAAGAGAAGATCTGGTGTCTTCATAGAATTCAACAATGAACTGATGACAATCTAGCATTTGAGACAGGTTATATTTGAGATAGTATAATGATTATATTAACTATTTCTTCTTTAAGATATTCTAAGCTATAGCCCAGGATGATGCTGAGTTGTGACCAAGAATTAGTTATGACTAATTCAGAAAATAGGACATTTATGTTAGTATTTACCATTCTATGATTTGCTAATAGATGAAAGGTTTCTCAAGTAGTATACCACTACTGCTATATAAAATGACAGTAGGTGTTATGTGGAATCATATATTAAATATTAATATATGTTTATTTTGTGGTCATCTTTTGATGTTGAAATTCTTTTCAAAACAGGCTAAATTACTAAGTATAAAACAGTATATCAACCTATGAAAATAAAATATCCTTAAGTGTGTTAAGATATGATTGGAGTTTGAAGAAACTAAGATAGAAAGAAAAACCAGGGGTGCCTGGGTGGCTCAGTCGGTTAATCATCCAACTTCGGCTCAGGTCATGATCTCACAGTTCGTGAGTTCAAGCGCCACGTCAGACTCTGTGCTGACAGCATGGAGCCCGAAGTCTGTTTCCGATTCTGTGTCTCCCTCTCTCTTTGCCCCTCCCCCGTTCATGCTCTGTCTCTCTCTGTCCCAAAAATAACGTTGAAAAAAAAAAAATTAAAAGAGTGAGGGTCACAAAGAAGAAAGCCAGCTCAGCCAAACCAGTCTAGATCTCCCTAACCCCAGACATGATGCAAATGCAAGAGAAATAATAAATGTATTTTAAGCCACTGAGTTTGGAGATGGTTTGGAATGCAGCAATAGCTTAACTACTCACTTGATAAAGAACAAAAAAAAAAATGTGTATTTCTACTAGCTATTTTGGTATAGTCTGTAATAACTTTCTAGCTTCATATCTACTATTCCAATGCTTCCTCATGATAATGCCATGAAGGCAGCAGATCTAATAGAACAGCCATTCTACAGATAAAGAAATTGAGGTTCTGCAGAATTCATTATATTTCATTTGGTCACTCTCATGACTAGATTATAAAAGAAAAAATGTTTAAATCTAAATTAGAACCCTGAAATAATTCATTATCATTGGGACTATATTACTGGGAAGCAAATCATTAAGTTTGATATTTCTCCTTGATAACTGATTTTTTTTTTTTCAGAAATTCTATTTAGGGAGATAAGTCCATCTTGGTCTGAAAAGTAATAGAAAATACTTATTAATTCTCCTACCTAAAAGCATTCAAATTATTTCCATTAAAAAAATTCATGTAAAATATATAACAGCTAAAAAATAATTGGTATGAAAATATGGAATATTTTCCAATATACTGTGTTAAATTAAAGTAAAATCCAGGACAATATGTATAAATTGGTAACATTTATATGAAAAATACTATATATTTTATGGATTGATTTATTTATATAAATGAATATACTGCATGAGTGTAAATATAAATAAAAAATGGCTAGAAGTTTTCCCAAACTGACCGACAAGTAGTTACCTCAAGGTGTAGGAAATGCCTAATATTGTAGGTAATGGGGGAAGTAAACTGTAGCCTTAGAAACAAGTTAAAATTCTTTTTTAAAGTTGTTTTACTGTTATTTGTTTTTTTTGTTTTTTTTGTTTTTTTTTTCAACGTTTTTTTTTTTTTTTTTTTTTTTTTATTTATTTTTGGGACAGAGAGAGACAGAGCATGAACGGGGGAGGGGCACAGAGAGAGAGGGAGACACAGAATCGGAAACAGGCTCCAGTCTCCGAGCCATCAGCCCAGAGCCTGACGCGGGGCTCGAACTCACGGACTGCGAGATCGTGACCTGGCTGAAGTCGGACGCTTAACCGACTGCGCCACCCAGGCGCCCCTGTTATTTGTTTTTGAGAGAGAGAGAGAAAGAGAGAGAGAGAGCATGAGCAGGGAAGGGACAGAGAGAGAGGGAGACACAGACTCCAAAGTAGATTCTAGGCTCTGGGCTATCAGCCCAGAACCCAGTGCAGGGCTCGAACTCACAAACCATGAGATGATGACCTGGAGCCAAAGTTAGACGGAGCCACCCAGGTACCTCACAAATTAAAATTCTTATAAGGAAAATCCATTTATCTATTACCTGTGCAACAAAATATTAACATAAAATGGAAAATTATTTGGAGGAGTATTGAATTATCTGAAGCCAAAGGAATGTTTCTACATTTGGATCTAAACTAGGTTATATAACACTGCAAATTCACTGTGTTAAGACAGACTGAAAATCATGTGCCAAAAGGGGGAACAGAAAATTTGAAAAATTTCCTGTATTAATAATGATCATTAAGAGATAAGAAGTGCCCATTAGAGAAACACACCCTTTTCTTTTTCAGACAGAGAGATACAAATTTATTGTTCTGAATATTTCTCTCACACACAATGACTTCAATGCTAAAAATAATATGCAAAATTCATGTTAAATTTTAAAAAATACCCTACTCATACTTTGTACATCACTTGTGCACAGTGTCAAAGAAAGCCTATATTAATATCTCATTCTTAATTAACAAAATATGAGCTTACATAAGCAGATCAATTTGACTGCATCATTCACTTCTCCTTGCCATGCAAGTTCCATTGATGATTCATGAATGAGGGCAGCAAAGGGAGAAGTGCAGTGATCTAATAAAATTGACAGATGAATATCTCAAGCATTTTTTAAAAGGTTACCACAATAATTTTTCTTCTCTGTTGTTTTTAGCCTTCCTTTCTGTCTCCAACTCACCATTCCACTCTACTTGTCTCCCAACATATTTAAATAATATTTTTTTGAAAAAAATGTTAAGTTTATTTATTGATTTTGAGAGAGATAGAGTGTAAGCAGGGGAAGGACAGAGAGAAAGGGAGAGAGAGAATCCTAAGCAAGCTCTGCACTATTGGCATAGAGCCCAATGTGGGACTGAAACTCAGGAACTCAGGGATGAGGACCTGAGGCGAAACCAAGAGTCAGATGCTTAACCCACTGAGACAATCAGGTGCCCCTTTAATAAATAATTTAATAAATAAGGTAGGTGACACTGACAGCAGGAAATAGCCAAAACTAACTCTTGAAGTCAGAGAATGAAAAAAAAAACAAGGATGAGGGAAACCAATGAATTAGGTAGGTGAGTCAGTGGAAAATATTATTCTCCTTTGTTCCTCTGTTATTCTGAATAACTTATTCCTATTATTTGTTACTTGTTTGATTTCTTGAAAATCCCAAGATTTTTTTCTAATATGTATATTTGTTCATCACACTCTTGCCTAAACTTTTCTCATATAAAAGACCCAATTTATTCCTTATTCACTGAAGCTGTTACCTCCATTTGACAGCTGAAGATGCCAATAAGGGTCTGTCCATGTTCACAGAGCAGTTTTACACCAACACCCTTTGGCACATTCTTCCCTCAGTCACCAAAATGTTTTTTTTAAAAATATATGTCTGGTCATATAGGCTTTCTAGTTTAAATCTTCCAATAGCTTTCAGTGCTCATCACACAAAATCCAAACACCATGCATTTAAAGTCCTATTGGGGTCTCATCCTGCAAACTTCTTCAGTCTCATCTTCCACTCGTCTCCCACCATTCATTACATACTTCACCTACTATGTCTTTCAGTTGTTCAAAACTGCAAATTCCATTCCTGCCTGGAATGCTTTCCTTAAATTCACATAGAAGTGACTGCTCTCATCATTCAGGCCTCAGACCAACTATTACTCCTCCCAGGGTTTCTTTCTAGATCACCACATTCAGTGTTACTAGACTCACCAGAAATAAATGGATTGAGAATAAGAAAGAGCTCAGTTCCATACTGGCAATCAGAGTATGTATTTTCCAAGAAAGCTACAAAATTCTAAGCTATGGAAACAACAAAAGTCTGCTACTAAGTGATTCAAGAAATTCATCTCAAATTGGGCAAGTTTTTAACCTGGGGTCAAAATAAATAGTGAGTATGTGATGTGGTTGAGGAAGAAGAATATATGTACAGAATGTGAAGTAAGGGGTCTATAAGCTTTGTGGAGATAAAGGATGCTTTAAGAGGTGAAAATAGGTTGAGAAGGTTAGATGGTAACTGAAGAAGGACTCTGAATCTTGACTACTGGGCATAGACATGAGGTGATCTGATTTGTTAAGCATCCAGGTTTTTGAAGACAGTATGCCACTGAATGCTTCTGAGAAGAGTAATGATTTAGTGAGAAGCATTTTGAAGAACATTTGCCTTCTCTGTGTATGGCAATTATACTAATTACAGAAAACATACAACAGAAATAGTAAATATATACTTATCAAAGCAATGAACCTACAACTCAGTAATGTTTAATTTGGCTATTCAACAATGTTACATGCAGTGCTTGAGACCACTGGTGATCATACTTAATAAGATAATTTTCAAATCAATTTTCTTCTTTTCTTTCCTTTTCTTTTCTTTCTTTCCTTCCTTCCTTCCTTCCTTCCTTCCTTCCTTCCTTCCTTCCTTCCTTCCTTCCTTCCTTCCTTATGGGATATTGTGGAAAGTTAGTTAAGATTTCAAGGAAGAATTTCCTTTTGAGAAAAATCTGAACTTTTCAGGCTGTTTTTTAATGTATAATTTTGCAAAGAAAATTCTGTGTATATAATCAGAAGATCTAGGGCACCTGTGTGGCTCAGTTGGTTAAGTGTCTGACTCCTGATTTCAGCTCAGGTCATGATCTCATGGTTCATGGATCAAGCCCCATGTGGGGCTCTGCACCAACAGTGTGGAGCCTGCTTGGGATTCTCTCTCCTTTCTCTGTGCCTCTACCCCTGCTCATGTGCATGCACTCTCTCTTTCTCAAAATAAAGCACTTTTTTAATACAAAGATTTATTTATTTATTTATTTATTTATTTATTTATTTATTATTTATTATTATTATTTCTTTGAGGTGAGAGGAGCAGAGGGAGAGAGAGAATCTTAAGCAGGCTCCATGCTGGGCATGCGGGGCTCTATCTCACAATCCTGAGTTCATGACCTGAGCCAAAATGAAGAGTCAGTCACTCAAATGACTGAGCCACCCAGGTGCCCCAGAAGATATATTTTTAAATCTCAGTTTTCCCATTTACTAATCCATCACATTGATTAAAATATATTAAATATATTTTTTAATCACAAGCAAATGGGGAAAATATGAGATAACTCATCATGTTTCTCAAAATCGTGTTTTCCATTTTATGAGATGCCCTTCAAATGTCCAGTACACAGAACAGGTGAAGCATACCAAAGGAAATTACGCTGTCTGAAGTTTATATAACAACACCATACCAACACTTTACTAAATGTTGAGATAAAATTGGGATCAAGAATAGGCCCAGCCCTCAAAAAAAACTATAGTCTATAGTCAAAATATTTTCTGTAGTCCAGCTATATAGCATCTTCACTATAGGTATTTATATACTATTTATTTTTTGGCTATTTAAAGCTATTTTATGGGCGCCTGGGTGGCTCAGTCGGTTGAGTGGCCGACGTCGGCTCAGGTCACGATCTTGCGGTCCGTGAGTTCGAGCCCCGCGTCGAGCTCTGTGCTGACAGCTCGGAGCCTGGAGCCTGCTTCCCATTCTGTGTCTCCCTCTCTCTCTGCCCCTCCCCCATTCATGCTCTGTCTCTCTCTGTCTCAAAAATAAATAAACGTTAAAGCTATTTTATAAGTCATGGAATGAGTTTCTGAAATCAAACTGATGTTATTGAAGTATTTAAACAAGGAGGCTATCAGACCCTGGTGGCTCTAATGCCGTGGTAACTAATCTATGTAAACAAACCAAAACCTAAGCTAGAGTCAACACACTTAAATCTGAGAAAGTAAAACTTAAGAACAACCAATCACAAAAGCACCTAGGCTTTCCGAAATCAGGCAACTGTTTAAGTTTAACCAATCAACTCATTTATTTGCTTTGCTTGAGTTCTCTATAAAAACCTTGCCCCCAGCTCCTGTCCTGCGAGCACTGGTAACCACTTTGGCTTTGGGTGGTGTTCAACTCAAATCAGGATATGTTCAAATAAGGTCATGAAAATTTTAATTGCTTCCGTTTATCTTTTAACAATGGTAACACAGAGCAGAACTGTATTTCTCGAAAGTCAGATGATTTCTTTTCATTCGAGATTAATTGTTCTATTATAAACACCACATTTGACAAGTATTAGGCATTTCAACCCTTTGCTTTCTGGGTTTTGAGCTTGTTTATTTCTCTTGACGTATGCAAATTACACTCTCAGAAATCATCAGATTCTCCTTTTCTCTGTAATATATTTTCTGGGGACTCAAATGGCACAGTGTTTTCCCAATGTCATGGTGATAAATGATAAATTACAGAACTAGATTCACCAAATTCTGAAAGTGATTTCACAGTTCATAGAAGAGTGATAAATGAAACTTTATAAAAGGTTAGTCAATACCTCAGCTCAGCTGTAGATAGCTCATTATGGATACTTGCCAGATACAATCATGCTCATAACTCTGTTTTGTTTTGTTTAAGCTTCTCAGCCAGGGAAAAGTGTCATGGGTTGTGACTGACACATGTCTACAGACATCAGGTAGTTTTTCTCTTTACAGGGACAGGTTGGTCAGCTTAAAACCCCAAAGAATGTCTGTAGTATTTAACTATGTGAGGTAGGGAGAAAATAATTCTCTTCATCCCCCAAGACATATACCAGTAGTTGTTTTGCAAACGTCATTGCTTTCTTAGAAATATTTAAAAAAAAATTTTAACATTTATTTATTATTGAGAGACAGAGACAGAGCATGAGCATGGGGTGAGGTGCGGGGGCAGCAGAGAGAGGAAGAGACACAGAATCTGAAACAGGCTCCAGGCTCTGAGCTGTTAACAAAGAGACCGATGTGGGGCTCAAACCCACAAACCATGAGATCATGACCTGAGCGGAAGTCGGAGGCTTAACCACATGAGCCACCCAGGTGCCCCAGAAATATTTTAAATAGATCACAGTCCAGGGTTCTTTCTGGAATGCTGCAAAAGGAAGCACCAGCAATTGGAAATAACCCAAGTGGGGTTGTAAAATGCAAGGTGACTTAATATGCCATAAAATCTGTCAGTTCATGTATCATTATAGGGGGTGTGGGGGAGGAGAATAGTCTGCATCAGTGGTGGTAATGTGGGATAAAGCAGCATTAGAATCAGCTAGTAACTTCTTAGAAATGCAAATTATCAGGCTCCACTGCAGATTTAGTGAGTCAGAAACTCTGTGGGCGGGACAATCTGGGTTTTAGCAAGGACCACTGTTCAGTCTAGCTCTGTGATACTCAAGTGTTGCCTGAAAACCAGCAACATCAGAATCCCATGGTAACTTGTTAGATCAACAGAATTTGGGTTCCATCCCAGTCCTACTGATTCAGAATCTACATTCTAATAGGATCTCCAAGTTATCTGCCTGTACATATGTGTTGGAAAAGCAATGCTTTACAAATATGACAAATGCATGGGGTGAAAATTTCACTATTTCTGCCTATGAAACAAGGTAAGGTCACTCTTTTACACTGAGGCTAGAGGAGGGCCTAAAAAAAAAATTATCTCTTTCTCAATACAATTTTCTGTTTAACATCACCCATCCATTCATCCACGCATCCATTCCAGCAAACATTTGTTGAGCATCTTCTACATAGTGGGCATATTAATAACCACTGATTTTAGGAGCAGTGCCCTAGAGAAAATGAGCTTACAATCTCAATGTAATCTGGATGGAGATAGGAATTGAAGCTGATTTGCTATCCTTGCTGTAAATAAGATTAAGAAGGACATTCCGATGAATAAATTTTTATCTAGATTATTATATTATAGTTATTATTATTTTTATAGTCATTATTATAGTTTTATTCATGTTCACTAATGCATATTTGTACTTTCACAGCTATGGCACAAAATATTCCACAAGATCAATCTTGCATGCTATGGATCAAAATTATAGTTCTGGCATCTAATTTGTGTCATGGGTAATATGTGAGGTAGAGTGAAAACTTAAGCTAGTATTGCATGTGTGTTGAGAGGCTGCAGGAGAAGCAGCACCAATAATTGTTGACCTTACTGAGGGGTGAGGGGATGAGTTTTGTGGATTCAGGTTTCCATGGCTGTTTAATGAAAATCTACCTAAGAAATTTTAACTTAATGCTAACCTAAATGAAATATTTGGGATTATATATGTGCCGTACCAAGAGTCTCTGTTATAAAAATAATTCACAGCCAAAATTCTTTAAATGGTGGATTCACTTTATATATACTTTATATATATACATATATTCATATTAATTTAAATTTTGATTATATATTTAAATTATTTACCTTGTAGTGAGAGAAAAAGCACTATGAAGGAATGGTGGGACATTTCAGTAAAAGGATTTGAGTGAAACTTCTAATAGGATTTGAGATTGTGCCAGTTGATTCTATGGCAGATTTAAGGGAACCAGGGCCAATTCTGGGTTGCATGTTGTCAAAAACCAAGGATGATTTGGTGATTGCTTACATTTTTTTTTTACTTTAAAAAAAGTGGCAAAATACGCATAACATAATATTTATCATTTTAGCCATTTAAAAATCTACTTTGAGTACATTCACATTGTTGTGCAACCATCACTCTAGAACATTTTTTTTTTTAATTTTTTTTTTTTTTTAACATTTATTTATTTTTGAGACAGAGAGAGACAGAGCATGAACGGGGGAGGGGCAGAGAGAGAGGGAGACACAGAATCTGAAATAGGCTCCAGGCTCTGAGCCATCAGCACAGAGCCTGACGCGGGGCTCGAACCCACGGACAGTGAGATCGTGACCTGAGCCGAAGTCGGACGCTTAGCCAACTGAGCCACCCAGGTGCCCCTAGAACATTTTTTATCTTCCACAACTCAAACCCTGTATCCATTAAATAATAACTCGCGATTCGCCCCGTCACTCTAGTCTCTGGCAACCACTGTTTCCATGAATTTGCCTACCCTAGGTATTTCATATAAATAGAATCATATAGTATTTGACCTTTTGTGACTTACTTGGTATAATGTCTTCAAGGTTCATCATGTTGTAACGTGTCAGACTTTCCTTTTAAAGGCTGAATAATGTTTCGTCATATGTCTGTATCACATCTCATTTATCCTTTCATCCATTGATTAAGAACTTGGGTTGTGTCCGACTTTTGGCTATTGTCAATATGCTGTCATATACATGGGTGGACAAACATATGTTCAAGTCTTTGCTTTTACTTCTTTCGGGTATATACTCAGAAGTGGAATTGCTGGATCATATGATAATCCTACTTTTAATTTTTGAGGAAATGCCATACTGTTTTCCGAGTGGCTGCACCATTTTATAACCCCAACAGCAATGACTAATAGTTCCAAATTCTCCACATGCTAACAACTGTTATTTTTCATTCCTGTTCTGTTGTTTTTATAATAGCCTACATCCTAATGGATGTAAAAATGGTATCCCATTGTAGTTTTGATTTGCGCTTCCCTAATGATTGGTGATGTTGAGCATCTTTTCATGTCCTATTGGTTATATGTGTATTGTCTTTGCAGAAATGTCTATTCAAGTTATTTGCCCATTTTTTAATTGGGTTATTGTTGAATTGTATACTTCTTTATATACCACGGATATTAACCTTTTACCAGATACAAAATTTGAAAATAATTTATCCAGTTCCCTACATTGACTTTCACTCTGTTGGTTGTCTTTTAATAGGCAAAAGTTTTTAATTTTGATGTAATCCAATTTATCTCTTTTTCTTTTGTTGACTATATTGGGTGTCATATCCAAGAAATCATTGTTAAATGCAATGTGAAGCCTTTTTCATATGTTTTCTCCTAAAAGTTTTATAGTTTTAGCTCTTGTGCTTATCTGTTCTATCCATTTTGAGTTATTTTTTACATATAGTGTATAGTAAAGGTCCATCTTAATTTTTTTTCCAGTTTTCTCAGCATCATTTGTTTCAAAAGATTGTCTTTCCCTCATTGAATTAGCAACACTGTTTAAAATCACTTAACTATATATATCTATATATATGTATAAATATATATATTTATTTCTGAGATCTTTATTATATTGGTCTACACATCTATCTTTATGACAGTATCAAACTACTTTGATTACTGTAGCTTTAAATTTTTTTTTTTTAACGTTTATTTATTTTTGAGACAGAGAGAGACAGAGCATGAACAGGGGAGGGTCAGAGAGAGAGGGAGACACAGAACCTGAAACAGGCTTCAGGCTCTGAACAGAGCCCGACGCGGGGCTCGAACTCACGGACCACGAGATCATGACCTGAGCCGAAGTCAGAGGCTTAACCGACTGAGCCACCCAGGCGCCACTGATTACTATAGCTTTATAATAAGTGTTGAAATCAGCAAGTGTGAGACCTTCAGCTGGTTATTCTTTCTCAAGATTGTTTTGGCTGTTCGGGGTCCTTTGAGATTTATATGATTTTAGGATGGATTTTTCTGTTACTGCAAAAATCACTGTTGGGATTCTAAAAGGGATTATATAAATATGTATATCACTTTAGACAGTACTGACATTTTAAAAATATGAAGTCTTCCAGTCCATAAATACGGGATGTCTCTCCATTTATTGTTGTCTTCTCTTTAATTTTATTCAGAAAGTTTTTGTGTTTTTCAGTGTACAAGTCTTACATTCTTGGTTAAATTTACTCATATGTATTTTATTATTTCTGATGTTATTTTTAACTAGAATTATTTTTTAATTGCCCTTTCAGATTGTTTGTTGTTACTATACAAAAACAACTTATTTTGTGTTCTGAATTTGTATCGTTTACCTCTGATGAATTCATTATTAATTCTAAGAGGTTTTTGGGAGCAGCTTTAGGTTTGGGTTTTTGGGGTTTTTTTAGGGTTTTCCTCAAAAAATATGCTGTCATCTGCAAACAGATATTTTATTTCATCCTTTCCAATTTGAATGTTTTTTATTTCTTTTCCTTGCCTAACTTCTCTGAGTAGGACTTCCAGTGTTGTGTTGAATGTAAGTGGTCAAGATGAACACCCTATTTTTTTATAATCTTTCACCATTGAGTATGATGCTAGCTGGGCTTTTCATAAATGGTATTCATTATGTAGAGATAATTTCCTTCAATTTCTAGTGTTTTGAATGTTTTTATCATGAAAGGCTGTTGAATGATGTCATGTATTTTTCTGCATTATGATTCTGGTTTTTGTTTGTTTGTTTGTTTGTTTGTTTTCAATCTGTTATGTAATGTATTATCTTGATTGATTTTCAGATGTGAAATACCCCTGCATTCCAGGAATAACTTCCACTTTGTCAAGGTGTATAATCCTTTTAGTATACCTTTGAGTTAGGTTTGCTAGTATTTTATTGAGGATTTGTGCATCTATGTTTATAAGGAATACTGATCTGTAGTTTTCTTTCCTAGTAGTGTCTTTGTGTGGTTTTGGTATTGGAGTAATGCTGGCCTCATAAAATGAGTATGGAAGTATTTCCTCCCCTTCAACTTTTGGAAAGAGTTGTGGAAGATTAGTTTTATTTGCTCTTTTAACATTTGGTAGGATTCACTTGTGAAGCCATGTAGTCCTGGAATTTTCTTTGTTGGGTAGTATTTGAATTCTGATTAATTCTCGTACCAGTTTTAGGTCTGTTCAGATTTTCTATTTCTTTACGATTTATTCTTGGTAGGTTTGTTTCTAGGAATTGTCCATTTAGATTACTCAATTTGTTGTTCATAGTATTCTTTTACAATCCTTTATATATTTATCAAATTAATAGTAGTCTTCCCTCTTTCATTTCTGATGTCAGTTGTGTTAATTTTGTTTTCTTCTTAGTCTAAGTAAAGATTTGTCAATTTTGTTGCTATTTTTGAAGATACAACTGTTGGTTTTATTGATTTTCTCTATACATTTCTATTCTCTATTTTGTTTATCTTTTCTCTAATCTTTATTTTTTTCTTTCTGCTAGTTTTGGGTTCAATTTGTTGTTTTCTCAGTTCCTTAAGGTGTAAAGTTAGGTTGACAATAGAAGACCTTTTTCTATAATATAAGATTTATAACTATAAATTTCCCTCTTTACACTGTTTTTTCTGCATCCTATAAGTTCCAATGTGTTTCATTTTCATTTGTTTCAAGATATTTTCTAATTTCCCTTTTAGCTTATTCTTTGACCCAATGGTAGTTTAAGAGTGCACTGTTTAATTTCTATATATTTGTGGATTTTCTACTTTTTCTTTTGTTATTGATTTCTATTTTCATTCCATTCTGATCACAAAGATATTTTGTATGACTTTAGTCTTCTTAAGTAAGACTTGCTTTATTGGCTAACGTGTGGTCTATCCTGGAGAATATTCCATGTTCACTCAAGGGAAATGCTTTTTCTGGTGGAAATTCTTTGGTGGACAGTTCTGTATAAGTCTGTTATGTCCAATTGGTCTCTAGTGTTGTTTAAGTCCTCTATTTCCATATTGATCTTCTGTTTGGGTGTTCTATATGTTTTTGTAAGTGAGATATTGAAGTTTCCTTCTGTTATTGTAGAGTGTAGATATAACTTTTATAGCCTTAATTTTTTTTATCAGAATTTGGTGCAAGGATTTGGAGCAAGGATATGTGAGGGATCGGAGAAACTAATTTTGTATGGTATTTTTAAAGTTATTATTTATTTCTTCTTCTTTCCTGCTGCTTCAACATTCCCACAAGCATGCTGTGAGCACCTTACACAAGTGATCAGATGCACCAGAATGATAAAGTTGGCC
Source organism: Neofelis nebulosa (assembly GCF_028018385.1). Taxonomy (NCBI): domain Eukaryota; kingdom Metazoa; phylum Chordata; class Mammalia; order Carnivora; family Felidae; genus Neofelis; species Neofelis nebulosa. The sequence continues at coordinate 53,752,298 of NC_080782.1, forward strand.
CCTGCTAAAAGTTCTTCCTGATCTCCCCTAACCATGACCTAGTAACATTTGAACACACCAGTGAAATCCTCTCAGGCCTTTCCTTGTGTACTCCACTCTGACCGTTAGTAAAGGCATCTGTTCACAGGCCCTTGCTCTCTATTTTCTATCTAAATTGGTTGAGCTGGCTTCTTGGTTGGCACTTCTCCTGTGTGACTTCCCTTTTGGCATGCAGTGACTTTAGGACCTGTGAGTATAATAGCCTTTGTTTTTCTAAACCCCTCTTTTGTCCTCACTTGTGGTCACGCATGAGTGACCATCACCTAAAAGAATACAGAAAAAATTTCTAGAACCCAAGTTGATCATAAACTTAACCAAATGAATCGCTGTACAGGAGAAACTGATACATTTAAGAATTAAAAATCTAGCCTAAAGTAACACAGTAATTTATAGCAGAGTTGGATCTAAACGTCGATGCTTTTCTCTCGATGTAAATTCTTCTTTAATACCAATTTTGTTATATGTATATTAAATTCCCAGAGTTATACACTAAGAAAAATTCAGCTGTCTTACCCGGGTTCAGTAGTAAAGAGATTTGTAAAGGATTAGTTGGTGTGTGCCAAAATTATTTTAAGGAGTGGGCAATACATATCCACATGACTGTGGTCTAGAATAAAAAGGTCTTGTGGGGCACCTGAGTGGATCACTTGGTTAAGAGTCTGACTCTTGATTCCAGCCCAGGCCATGATCTCCTGGTTCATGAGATGGAACCTTGAACTCTGCACTGATAATGCATAGTGAATCTATTTAAGAAAAGTATTTAGTACTTTGGTAATACTGAATATTGTATAATATTTAAGAAATTAAACTCTGGGGTCAGATTCTAGCATAAATTCTAACTCTGCCACTTAATTTCTTTGGGCCTTAGCTTGTAAAAAATAGGGATACTAATATTTACCTATAGGATTACTGGAGGATTAAAGTTGTTAATACAAATAAATTCTCAGAACAGTGATGGAAATAGTGTAGGCACTGTATGTTAGTGTTAACTAGTTGCAGTATTGATAATACATACAAAAATTATGAAGGTTGTACACAAACAAATGAAGACTGAAACTGAAGCCATGTCTATCACTGTGTTGTAGGAAAGAGTTACCCCAAGAAACCTAGAGAGTAGGCAATTGCATAATAAATATGATGAAGGACTTTGATGGTCCTGGTTTTTAGTCTAATCTGCCATTTATGAATGATTTACCATGGACTGGTACTTAATTTTCCCAAACATGGACTGTCTTATCACTTGTTTAGATACAACAGAACCTTCCACATATGGTTGTTTGAAAATTAAAGGAGGCACTGCAAATAAAGAGATTAACATACAACATGGTTAACAGTAAGGGTTCAATAAATGTTAAGAAAGTATAGGAAGAGGAGGAAAAGGAAAAAGGGCACCATCCCCCTGAGAACAGAATCTAAAATAATTAAACACCTTGTAAGACATTTATGGGAGGCAGGGGGAAAGACGTTGGGAACGTATTCCATTCCTGGATATTATGATGTTGCTAATGGATGAGTTCTTAAAGTCATTAGCTATAAAGTTCACTAAAATTCAAAAGGAATTATCCAACTTACCCCTGGTTTGGTGATGTATCAGATATTTTAATCATATATTTCATCAACAAATATACATTATCAATATTTATTACATGTTGAACACTGTGTCAGACTTTGAGGGGAGAATAATGAGAAATGATTCTTTACCTTGCAAAGCTCACAGGATTATTTCAAATAAATTTATTAAATTAATTCTCCTGAAAAAATAATTAAAAAAAACCTCTCCAATCAGACACTGTTATATTTTTAGGAAGAAAGAGGGCATCTTCCAACCCAGTAATTACTGACCTTAACACATATTCAAAACATGAATTTAATGGCAACAGAACTTACTTAAATTATAATCAACATATATTTGGCACTTAAAAAGGTAATTTCTATTAAAATAAAATCAGCATTTATATTCACTATCATCACTGTCAAGTTGTATCAACCACATTGTCAATCCAATTTTCCTGTCTACAATTTCTTTGCCACATCTTACATCCTGTGTCTACTATGAGAGTAAGTCTGAGCCAGTAGGCATGCCTCCAAATGCACTTATCTTCTACTGCTGGTTCTTATTAGTGCTAATTTTTTCAGAAGATACCCAAATGCTGTTCCAGCTCAGCAGTGATTTTCAATTCCTTAACTCATGCTGGGCAACAAACCAAGACTCCTAAGTTACTTCTTCGCCAGCTATACTCACAACTGCCTCAGATGCCATGGATATTTCAGCAGTTTGGCTCATTTTCTTCAAAGGTGATTGTAATAACCTGTCTTTTAACCTATTCAATGGCTTCTAGCAACAAGTTGAACATCACCTCTTCTGCAGATTTCCCAGCTACATAGCATCATCTTGGGGCCTTGTAGAGACTCCTGCTGACTGCCATTTATCTCCCTCCCTGTTGCCACCCTAATTTTACTGAGCATCACCCAACTTGATGGCTTCTTGCACACTGTATAATGGAAGGAAGAGATATTTCTGCTAAAATGAGTGAAGAAGATGAGTAAAGATACATCAAAATTAACGTCATTTTTCTTCCTTTCAACCAGTCTCCTTTGCTATACTCAGCTGAAAGGGTAGCACTGATTATTGTAATTAGTTATTTTTTTATACCTGTGGTCAAGGCAGATTCTTATTAGAGAACCTAACATCCTGGAGATAGTAAGCTAGTGAGAGACAATTAGCTGTTTTCATCATTATTCTTTTTTTTTAAACTTTGAAACCGACCTCATTCCACCAAACTGCTAAGTAGCAGCAAATCTCTCTTTTGGACAATTACTTTTCCTTACTATTTGGGTAGTTATTAGGACCTCTCCAGTTATATATATGGGCCCCTTCTAGCACTCTAGGGTTGATTTCGATTATGGGGAAAAAAAAACAACAGCTTTGAGCTCAGATGGACATGAGTTCAAACCATGGTAATATGGCTCCCAAACATTATTCCTTGAATAGAATTAGCATCTTCCTTAATTCTAGTTTTCTAATTGGTGAAACTGAATAATACCTATTGTATAAAGCTATAAGAATAAAAATGAAGCAAATACATGTATAATATTAGGCCCTTAGGTGTAATTAATATATTTTAGTTATTAATGATATTGATATTTCCTTGCTTTTTTATTCATTCAAAAAGTAATTATTAAACACTATTGTTTGTCAGATAAGATTATTCTACTTTAAGGGTAGGACTATGCATTCTTATATCTGTACCACATGGGTTTTACTAAGGTGTTTTTCTTTACTATATGTTTGCAAATGTGAATCTAGCATTATTATAGTATCTATTGTCTAAGAGAACACTAGAGAAATTGCAAGCTTTTTCTAGTGGGTTTTTTTCAGCTGGAAATATTTCAAGTGTATAGCATTATCACAATCAATATTGTACCGGACTCAAGAGGTGTCTAAACATTCATCCAATACTAAATAAATGTCTCACTCTGTTCCTATATGACCCAGTAAATTACATGATGCCATCTTGCTAGGACTCACTGTTTCAAATTTTCATCTATAAACTTCATTCATTCATCCATTCATTCATTCTACTTACATTTTTATTCCTTTTTACTCAAATATTCACGAGGTTTTAAAACATTCTTTAAGTACATAAGGACTTATTTCATGTGATAATTTTAAGGCCCAAAGTATTATAGGCTATTTCTTAAAATAAATCATCTAAATGCAAAATGTTATTGTTCTTAGAACACATGCTCTTTTGCTCTCCCTGAAGTGAATTAAATAAGAGAAAGCAATTTTACAACTGCATGCCAGAATGAACTGTTTAGCTATCAAAAGAAGAAATTCCATTAAGGATTAAACACATTTTAATATATTGTGTGGAGATTTGAAAATATAGTATGTCCCCAGTGAAATACTATTGTAGAAAGGTCTACCAGTCCTGATATACTTTTTAGAACAGTAATAATAAAATTAGCACCTTATTTTAAAATTATTTAAACTTTATACTTTCCCTGATGTTTAAACAGTTCAATGAATTATATTCACAATATCACACAGGCATCACACTATTATTTGATTATTATACAAATCATGAGAAGTCTCAGAGATTACTTCTTAGAGGTTGGGGGGTTCTATAATCCCCATTGTCTACCCAAATCTAGGGCAATAGTTTGGTTTGTAGATATAATGCTAGGTGAACCCAATCCAACCTTATTGTGTCCATGATGTTTTCCCACAATATTGAAATGCCTACTGTGTGCCAGGCACTAGGGTAGATATAATAGATGAACAAACAAGATAAAATTCTTATCTTCAAGGATATAATATTAAATATGTAGATGTAGACAGCAATTAAATAGGCAATTTCAACATTTTATAGTTCACTCTGTATTGGTATAAATAAAAGGTACTAAAGGAACAGAAGAGTGGCACAGATCCTGATAATGTGCCATCTGGCAAGGTTTTTCACAGGTGGAAAAATTGAAACTGACCCTGAAAAAGGAAGAGAGAAAAGAGAACTTAAATTGTGAAGGATGGTGTTTGAGGCCTATGTATAGTAGAAGAAGGCATGAAGTAGGCTATTCAATTATTTTTCATTTCAGAAGGAACTTCTTTTAGAAAACACTCTGAAAACCAGAATAAGAACATGATGAAATTATCTAACTGGAAGAACAATCCAGGAAGGCTAGCAGATCCTTGCTATACTGGCCATGACATGAAATAGAAGGGACCTTTTTCAGTTAGTTTCTGAATTATTCTAACAAAGCTATTCAATCATCAGAAGCTACTTAGTGTTATTAATTTTTGAGATCTGGTCATGTATATATTAGTCTGGTGTTAGCAGGGAACAGATGGCACATTCAAATTATGATAACTCAAGGGACTTTAATAAAGGAACTACTTACAAAGATGTGTCTGGATCACCACCAGAACTGTTTGCACCCCTGAAGGGGTGAGTGGACAGAGCAATTACAGAAATTCTTAACAAGAGTCATGTAGAGATGGCCACCTGGAGAGGAGATGTTACCTTTAGTAAAAGGATGCAGCCAGGCCAAGGAGAAGCCACAGAGTTGGGAGAATAAATACCCTGAATACCATCTTTCTTTCTTTCCAGTTGTCAATTCAATGGAAGAGAGCACAGGGTCCAGAATCGCAGCCAATACTGTGGGAAGCAGAGAGCAGGCTGATAGAGAAAGATGATCTAGAGGGCATGAGAAAGCTATCCAGTGCAGCATAACTCATGAAACAAAAAGAGGACCAACTCACATGCATCCACTTGGTTATTTTTCAACTTTTCAAACAGCAATACCTATGAAAATCTTTCTGAAAAACGCTTATGGAGGAATTGAAGTTAAAGAATTCTCCTCCGTCCCGCCTTCCGTGTGTGTGTGCACATGTGCCGTGAGAGATGTTCTATTAGGCCTTTCTAATTCTCCTGAGGCTACATTGTAGACATTTAAGCTGACCTACTCCTCAACACCAGGGGTAGCATTGGGTGAGCAGAGTCAATGTTAATCTCTCCTGTAGAATTATCATGGCAGTGCAAAAATACCATAGACCTCACCAAACAATAAAATTAACCATCAGGAAACGTTTTATAGCCCTGTAAAACTGATCTAGCACAGCTAGTATTATTGCTAGATATTACATGTTTGAGGACTAAAGCCAGGTAGTTTTAAATGGAGACATTCAATGGTTGAAGAATAACAGATGCCAAGAAAAATACTAGGACTGGAGCCAGGAACAATTTTCTATTCGATAACTCTAGAGATCCTAAATTTGTTCTTCATTCTTTGGTTCTTAGTCCAGTTTCAAGATACATATTGCCAGTCTCACATTCAATCGCCAGTGATAGATTTCAACAAACAAGTCAGACACCCTCCCCATTGGTTGTAGAAAATACTAATCCTATGTACTGACTTAAAAAACATTTTTTATGTTTACTTTTGAGAGTGAGAGAGACAAAGCACAAATGGCGGGTTGGGGGGTGGTGGGCAGAGAGACAGGGAGACACAGAATCCAAAGCAAGCTCCAGGCTCTGAGCTTCAGCACAGAGCATGACATGGGGCTTGAACTCATGAGCTGTGAGATCATGACCTGAGCTGTAGGTGGACGTTTAATCAAATGAGCCATCCTGCTTAGGCACTGACTTTAAAAGGCTATTGTAGCTACTGTATGAGAAGGTAGACAACATTTCCCATTTCCACACTAAAGATTTTGTTCCTGTTCAGATCATAAGCTGTTTTCAATGTATTGTTCCTGGCATGTAATAAATGCAAAATAAATGCTATTGTTATTACATAGAAGGTTTTTAATTTGTCTCTATTTTATTTATTTATTTATTTATTTATTTATTTATTTATTTATTTATTTATTATGTGAATGCAAGCAAGGGGGGATAGTAGAGGGAAGGAGAGAGAGGGGAAGGAAGGAAGGGAAGCAGTGAGGGGAGAGGGAGAGGGGGAGAGGCGGAGAGGGGGAGAGGGGAGAGAGACAGAGAGAGAGAGAGAGAGAGAGAGAGAGAGAATATTAAGCAGTCTTCAAGCCCAGTATGGAGTCCAACGTGGGGCTTTATCTCCTGACTCTGAGATCATAAGCTGAGCCAAAATCAAGAGTCTAACGCTTGACTGAGCCATCCAGACACCCCTAATTTGTCTCTATTTAACACATATCCCTTTTGTTTTGTATTTTTACATCTCTACCATGTCTTGTCTTATTTCTATCATAATAAAATAACTAAAGCTCATCCTTAGAAGTAAAGCAGAGACTTTCTTTTTTATTTGTTAAGGAGCCCCTATGTCACTCAGGAGATTCACATAAGGTCAGGCTCCACCTACCACTAAAACACTTCTTTTATTTTATTTGAGTTTATTGAAAAACTTTAGAAAATACTCAATGAATGAATAATTGAAAGTACTGAGGATGAAAAATTTGGAACAAAACTGTGAACCAGGGAGATGTTTGCTATCATGTGTTTTTTATAACTTCACTTTTTAGTTCTTTGTAGGAATATTAAAGTTATGAAATATAAAACAAAGATTTGGTTGTAGAATTTATTTCTTGTCTAATATTTTCATTGAAATCATTAATGTTCAGATTGTGAACTTCCTCAGTAATATTAATTACTGTAATATTAATTACATTAATTAATTACTGTAATATTAATTACATTAATTAATGCCTGTCTGAACAGCTAGTCTGTCTGCAGGATCTTAGGTGCCAAAGCTTACTAAGATATTATTCTGGAGCAAATAACTCTACCTTTGGGAAATGTACTTCTGGATGGTAGTGGTGGTTGTTGGTGTGTGTGTATGTGTATTTCATAGATTTCCTCGTGAGACAGGAGAGGGTGGGAAATAGGTTTTAGTATAAGACCAAACCCTATGGGTGGATGATCACAGTGATATAAATAATGGTAAGAATTATTTGAGTACATGGAAAATACTTACAAAAGTACCTAGCACATGGAAAGTAACACTATTACAATAATTATAGTAATCATCAACAACATCTCCAGTTATAGTATAATAATATAAAAAAGAATACACCTCCCACAATGGAAAAGAAGGCAAAAAGATAGGTAAGAATATTGGGGAAGGTACTCATGGGAAGATAGCCTATAAAAATTTTCATCTATATTGTCTTTTTCACTTGGATCTTAGCAAACTATTGTTAGCACTGGGTGTCCACCCACTGTCAGCTTCTGCTTTTGACTGCACTGACCTTGAAGTAGTAGCATTTTGTCACATACCTAAAAACAGAGACATAAAGGAGACTGCAACAGTCATGATTTTCCTATATCAGACACATCTTTCTTTGGATGTCAGCTTCAAATCCCCCCACGACTGAGTGCCTGCAGAGTTGAAATAAGGTTTGTTAAGGAGGTAACATAAAAGACTCATGTTACGTTTTTAACCACTTACTAAAAATACAGATTAGATATGTTTGTTCACTTTGTAATTTTTTCTTTTGCCCTCTGCCACAATGGTCTCAGTCTCCTTGCCAGCTCTTTTCTCATGCAACCAATAAACCTCCTCTTCCAGCATGTCTTCTCTGGCCCCTGATGACTTATCCTGCTTGGCCAAGTTAAATCTATGTAGTTAACTATTCACCCCCTTTAAAGGGCACTTCAGTGACCAGCATCATTACTTGAGCAGACCCCTTCAGGGGCTTTCCTTTCATACAAGCAGCTTAACAAATTATTTATCCCCAAATTATTTGTTCTATAGGGAAACAAGATAAGGGAGTTCTATTACTAAGAAGAGTGTCAATTTCAGATACCATATAAACATGACATTTTATTAAAGGGAAAAACAATATTAAAAACCTCCAGACATATTTTAATTCTTTAAAATTCTGAAGTGTATTCTTAACTGTATTGATTTCCCTTAACCATACATTTGTTTTAGGCTGCAGTAGTGCATTTAGTTCAGGGGTAGCTTCACAGAGTGGCAAAGAAAGCCCAGTCTTCTAGATTATACCTTCTTGACACAAACGTTATAATACTAATTCAGGCTGACCATTTGCTTTTCCATCTGTCTTTCTTTTTAAATAGCCCATCACTAAAACAGCATGGTTACTTTTTCCTAGTTCTTTTTTTCAAGACCCACTGTTCTAGAGAAAATATCATTACTCTTTTTCATTAAGCTTTTAATCTGCAAATACATTTTAACTGTCTGTCAAGAATCCAATTTACCCAGCACTAGAATATATGAATTAGTATTTTTGTTCATTGAGGGCAAAAAGAAACTGAAAAAGAGAATGGAAAAAGGAGATGAGAACCAGAAATTGTTGTGCTAGTGGACTAAATGCAATAAATATAAATATAACGCAATTTCAAAGAACACTAATGTAAGAAAGAATAAAAAATAAATAAAAGATCACTTAGATTAAGTAGTTTGCTGAATATCACATCTCATAAGCGGTAGAGGTTAACTTCAAATCCAGGGTACAAGGATGATTCTCTTGAGTTAATGGGAGGTCATTTAATTGTTAAGTTCTATCAGTCTAATGACACCTTGCAACTAAGAGATAAGAAAATGTAAAAGTCCATGTGGGATGAAGAAGTAGGAGACAGCTTCATAGAGGAAAATGTACTTGAGATGAACCTTACAAGATAGGTATACTTTGGTCCTTAGCTAGAATAGGGTAACTCCAAGGGTATCAGGATGACAAGGTGCTGGGTGAACAGTGAAGACAGCCATCTGATTAAAGCAGCTGAGCAATTCTGTCAGTGATCTCAGGTTGCAGAGTATCTATATCCTTTGCCAATGGGCTCAGCATTGCTCAACCATAACTAAATCTAGCAGATGCCAAGAAACATTACTAGAAAGAGGTAACCTTCCAGTTTATTGGAAGACTTAGGAAGACGATGCTTAGGATTTCCTTTAAAACTAAAAAGATGAATTACATAAGACAAAGTGTAATTGTTCTCCATCCACATTTTGTTTAGCGTATTCTGTTCAGTAAATTTTGGTTGTCATAGAGTGAAATGAAACCCAGCTTTAAATTACTTATTTTGGCTTTTGGTCAAGCACAGCCTGGTAATAAACTAAAGGTATATATACTTTTACTGACAGGATTCATCATTATTTTCCCATCACCCTCTCCTCCTACTCCCTCTCCCTCTTTCCCTTCCTAAAAAGCAATTCTCTTAAAACCCAGAAGCCTTGCAGTAATTGCTTTCTCAGGATTCTGAAATTAGGATACCTCTCCCTACTTATTTAGCTCTTCAGAAACAACCAGAAATTTCTTTACATGACCAAGGAAGATTGAAACCTCACACTCTATAGCCTGGTAGGATGTTGTCATGAATGCAAAATCTTGGAAAAATTGCTGGGTTGTTTTGTAACCTCTTACAAATGTCCCAGTTAAGGAGTACACAGTGAGAAAGCTCTTTATAATTAATCTTTTACTTTAAATAAATGCTTAAAACCCTTTTCCATACAATACTCTTGTCACTAATAATGTTCTTTTCCCAGAACTCCCAGAGCACAGTCAAGGTAGCATTTTCAATGTCTCCTACCCTTCAAAAGAGCCTTTCTTATGGTAAGACCCCTAGAGTTCAAGGGAAGCTGAGAACACAGTATTCTCAAAATGCCTAATTTCAACATCTATTTTACCAAAGTGTTGGTGATTTATACTTAACATTGGAAGTGAAATGAAGAGGGGTTTCACTCAGTAACGACAGTGTACTGAGGATTCCAAAAGAACAGTCTCATTTCAATTGTATGTTTGCCGTTAAAGGGGGTACCCCTCAATCCTTCTGCTCTCTGGGACTGAAAGATTAGGGGAGTATAGAATGAAGAATGAATATCCAAATGGGAAATAGAATTTCACTTTATTAATCTGGAACACCCCTCTCTAACTCAGTAAATGAAGGGCTTCTCAATGTTGGAGAAGGTGGTGTAAGCCCAAAGTTGAAATGAGCCTTCCTCCTTCATTCCCTTGAAATTAGAACAGCTGCCGGGGCACCTGGGTGGCTCAGTCGGTTAAGTGTCCGACTTTGATTCAGGTCATGATCTCTCGGTTTGTGAGTTCAAGCCCCGTGTCAGGCTCTGTGCTGATGCCTCAGAGCCTGGAGCCTGCTTGGGATTCTGTGTCTCCCTGTCTCTCTCTGCCCCTCACCTGCTCATGCTCTGTCTCTCTCTCTCTGTCTCTAAAAAATAAATAAATGTTAAAAAAAAAATTAAAAAGAAAAGAATTTAAAACAGTTCTATTCAGGGAAGATTCAGCTTTACAACATTACACTTTGGACAATTGGCTTCATTGAGCATTATCAAATGTTTTTTACCAACACCTACCTAATCTTGAATTTTTTAATTCATTTTTTAGGCAGCTATGTATACATATGTGTATTTCCATCACAAGTGATTTATAATAGTTTTGTTTTGTTTATTCCTAAGATTTCTACACACACACATTTATGCAAGTAATACATGTGTTATATATGTGTATATATATTTGCATATAAACGACGACTTAAATCACTACAGATACCCTGAGTTACAATTCTTTTTCTCAAAACTATCAGCATGATTACATTCTTTCTGGTGTTTTGTACTCTAGAAGCAAAGCTTAAGAGAGTGATTTTTTCCTATACATATGACTTTAATATATTCCTTGATATCTAAAGATTAAATGTTCTTTATCCTTGAATTAAATAAAATTAAAATAAAATATCTAGGTCTGAATTGTTTTAACTTTGTGAACTTTTTTGATCTGCAATCGTCAAAACTTCCCTTCAGGAAGATATTTGAGTACACTCTATTATTTCACTGAATATTTCTTCTCTGTGCGTTCTTGGCAACACTGTGCCCCTTCTTCCCAAATCAAGTAATTCTCATACATAGAAACTGGAACTCTTGAACCTATTCATGTCTTTCAACTATTCTGTCACTTTATTCTTATCTTGTATGACCTTTTGTCCCCCCCAAATCTATTTTTTATCTTCTATAATTGCTTGATTTTTTCTATCTTCATTTGTAATTTAGTAATTGTATTTCTCATCAAATGTATTTTTCTAATTTTAGATTTCCCATACTTCACACTTGCTTGCTTTAGTTTCATAGATTGGACATCTTTTATAATCCCCTCTTGTTTTTACATAAAATATTTTTCAAAGTTTTCCTCTGATTTTTCAGGATGGATTTATTTTATTTTATTTTATTTTATTGTTTTATTGTATTTTTTTGTTTAAATTTTTTTTAATGTTTTATTTATTTTTGAGAGAGAAAGAACCAAGGCATGAGTGGGGGAGGACCAGAGAGAGGGAGACACAAAATCAGAAGTAGGCTCCAGGCTCTGAGCAGTCAGCACAGAGATGGACATGGGACTTGAACTCGCAAACGTCGAGATCATGACCCGAGCCGAAGTCAGACGCTTAACCCACTGAGCCACCCAGGCGCCCATATTTTATTTTATTTTTATTATTTTCTTTTATTGTATTATTTTATTTTATTTTATTACTCTATTTAATTTGTTTAGTGGACTGTAACAGCTAATTTGCATAGGTTCCCTGCTTTTCTTCTATAGTGGAATCTGACAGAAAGTTCCACTCAGTCACATTGATTTTACTATGAGCAGTAACTATTGGAGTCCATCTGTAACAGGTTTTCTGCTATTTGCAACATCTGTTTTGAGTCAAAGCACTGCTATTTCACTCATTCATTTATTCAATGAATATTGCATTCTTACTAGGACCCAGACATGAGCCATGGAAATCTTACCGAGAACCACATGGGCTGCTTTGTTTTACTACCTGCCCCATAAAAGAAAGAGAAGAATTCCAAAGGACCAAAACATCTCAAGGGAATAATAATGCCATTATTGTTAACACTGAAAGTTCTCTCCCTGCCAGGCTGTGATAGTCTTTAAAAAGGCCAAGTGGAGAGAACAAGAGGAGCCACCCTCTCTACCCACAGAAGGGGATATACTTTTACTTCCTGCCATTTTTTTTCTTTGCTATCATTGCCTTTTATCATTCCTTTCCACAGCCTGATGTTTGCCAGAATCTTCCCCCACATGGATGCATGTTAAGAAAAAGAAGTGGGGAGTAGACAGAGGAGACTTATCTACATTACAAATGATGGCACTATATCTTCAAAGGCACAGGAAAAAGTCAGCCTCCCTGTCTTCTGAAAACTACTAGTGCAGCAAGCCACCTTGTGAGCTAATTGTGCTTCTAGGAAATCATCTTATCATTTATTGACTAAACAAACAACAACAACAACAAAAACAGAACAACACTCAGGATCTTAGTGATCTCTGGGAAGAATAGTTAAGGTAATACTGTTTTATCTTGCCTCTAATGAAATGGAAAAATAAAACCCTGCAGTTTTAAAGGGCTTAAGCCAACTATTGCTACAAATGATTTGTACTGCTGTTTAAACTCTAGAGTCAAGGCTAACAATTACTTTCTGAATGCTTATGATATGCCTGGCTCTGTGCTAAATGCTTTCCATATGACTGACTTTCTTAACTGTTATCAAAATTCTATCAGGAACTCCTAATATCTCCTTATTACAAGTAAGAAAACTAAGTCTCAGAAAAGTTTGGGGATTTGCCCAAAATCATAGAGCAGCAGACCTAGAATTAGGGTCTCCTAACAAAAACCCTTACTCTCCCAACTCGAAAGAAGCAACAAGAATTATCACACATATATAACTTTGAGGTATATTGTATGTACATTGTAGAGAACGCATTCATAAACTGATCTGATATTGCAAACAATCACCATCTTCTGCATCCTTCATGTTTTAGCAATAATTTGTATTTTATAGGAAGTTTTCCCAAATACACTGACTTGTTTAAGCATCAAAACTACTCATTAAAAAAACCAGGGCAGAAACAATCACACGGCACCGAGAAAGAGGCTGAAGTTTAGAAGACTGAAGTGTCTGAAACTAAATTTACTCAAATAGCTAGGGTCAGGGCTCTCTCTTGCATTTATCACTCTCTATTTTGTCAACTGTCCCAAACTTGTCTCCTATTACCAGCTAATGTCTGGTAAGATCCCATTGTTAGCAGAGCTCAGAAACTTCTATGAGGTAGCCTGAATGTGTCTAAATATAAAAATTGAGTAATATCATCCATAGGGAAATGGAAATAGCCAGCATGGGGATGTGCTGGGTGAATCTCTCTGGGAGAACCGGTAACAGTTACAAGAACAAAATTATTGTGTTCTGGTGAATGAGAAGGGAAAAATCAGGTTGTCATCCTAAAGTCAGATTTTTCCCTATTCAAAAAGGATCCCAGTGGGATGAGAATTGCTCACTGAGGGTTAGTATAATAGACAAATATTTTATTCCAATTTGATTTCAGTCATGATAAATGAAGTGAGAGGAATATAAGTTGGGAACCACATATTCTATTGTCTTATGGAATAAGTAGAAAAAATTCTGGGCTCTAAATTTGTCTCAGACTTTTCTGATGCATGCAAAACCAGCCTGGAGTCTGAAAATCTGACAACACTTACTGGAATTAAACAGTAATAAAACACAGAATCTTGGGGGTGTCAGGGCCTTCACATTTATCTATTCCAACCCTGTAATATCCCTAAGATATGATGGTCCAGCATCTACTTGAAATTCTCTGATGAGGAGGTTTATTACCATGATGGGTAGCATGTATGTTTTACAAGTTCATCTGTTCTTAAATGGCAGCCATGGCTCTCAGCTACCTCTCAGAAGTCTCGCTGAATAAGTATAATCAAGTTTAATTCATTAAGAAGCTCAAGTATTTCAAGATAGTTATATCATCTTGGGTCTTTTCTTCTTCAAGCTAAATATCTGTTATTCTATCGACTTCATCTCATGATACAGGCTTCTGATTCCTCGACTTCTAAGTGCTTTTTTTTTTTTTTTTTTTTTTTTTTTGCTTTTTAATTTGTTAACACTCTGAAGTTCTACCCATGTGCTTCCATCAGGATAGCACAGGAGACTATCACTAAACAAATTCAATAAGCAGCAAAAGAATTTCCAGGTGAGGTAGGAAGCTGAAGGTACTCCATTTCAAATAGGCTCCATCTCTGCTGTTTTTCTGCTGGGTCCCATTTACTCATGTTGTGTATTTTGCCTCTAACCAAGCCAAAGAAGCCATGTTCCCACTTCAAGGGGGAAACAAGAAAGCTCATCATTTTCTGAATTTTGTCCTAGGACCCAAACATCTGATAACACCTAAGAAGAGCCAGATCCCAAACGTGTTCCAAGATATTAGTTTCAAACAAATCTTGGCTGAGGTTGGCATCAATACACCTTACCCTTGGTGATTTCTAAAAACACACCTATTGTTTCCTGGCATTCACCATTGACTGGACCCTACCCTATGATTCCTGAAGGAACACATACCATAGACCCCTTTCCAATATAAACCTCTAACCCCAAGTAACAACGAGACTCATTCTCCTCTTCTTTCTGAGTCTCCCAGACACTCCTGTTCTCAAACCAGCCTGTCTGCATGGCAGGTAGTTGTTCACCTGGTCAGCTCTAATGGATACAACTCATTTATCTAATAAACTTATTTATACTCATAAAGTTACTCCTAGTGCAGTCCATAAAAATTTATTTAGCCATTTTATGTTTCAGTATTTCACCCAGAAAATAGAAATACTTTGCATATCCTTCCTTCCTTTCTTTTTCATCCACTTATTGCTTACATTTTTATCTTGTCTCTAAAAGGATTCCTTCTGACACACGCAATTATCCTGAGACAATAATTGGGGAAAATCAGCCCCCAGCCGCAATAAAAACCTGTAAGTTTGCTTTTCATACTTGTACTTTGTCTCATTTTATTTCCCTATTTTTAAAGTTTATTTTTGAGAGAGAGAGAGAGAGAGAGAGAGAGAGCGAGCTCACATGTACACACACACAAGCAGGAGAGGGGCAGAGAAAGAGACAGACATAGAATCAGAAGCAGACTCCAGGCTCTGAGCTGTCAGTACAGAGTCCGACATGGGGCTTGAACCCACAAACTGTGAGATCATGGCCTGAGCTGAAGTCAGACACTTTAACAGACTAAGCCACCCAGAAGCCTGGGTCTCATTTTCTGCTTACTTTTTTTTTTTTTTTAATTTTTTTTTCAACGTTTTTAATTTATTTTTTGGGACAGAGAGAGACAGAGCATGAACGGGGGAGGGGCAGAGAGAGAGGGAGACACAGAATCGGAAACAGGGTCCAGGCTCCGAGCCATCAGCCCAGAGTCTGACGCGGGGCTCGAACTCACGGACCGCGAGATCGTGACCTGGCTGAAGTCGGACGCTTAGCCGACTGCGCCACCCAGGCGCCCCTCTGCTTACTTTTTTAACGTTACCATCATTGCTCAAACCTCTTATATTCAGGGATGGAATTCATTATGTTCAGGAATGGAATAAATCATTCAGCCAAGAAATACCATGGACTGTTCTACTGTGTACAAGGCATTGCACTTGGCATTAGAAATCAATGGATATACCTAATCAGGGAATTCAATTCAAGCTCTGACTTTTTAATTAATACATCAGATAAAAATAACTGGTGTTTATCATGTATTTAGTATATGTCAACACTATGTTAAGTATTTTCATGCCTTATGTAAATCACCCTCATACAACTTCATGAATATTGTTATCTTAATTTTACATATGAAGAATCTCATACTTGAGGTAGTGAGAAACTTGTCTATATCTCACAGCTAATAAACTGAGGGTTTATAAACAAATCTAAGATTATCCAATGTGAAAGCTATCTCCCAACCAGAATATAATAAATACATTGCATTATTTGGGATATCACTTCAGTAGTCACATTTACATCTCCCTCTTAACCTGTTCAGGTTTAAATTTTTTTTTTCAATTATTTTAGTCTACTTAAGGCAAAAGTAAATTTTAGTTAAGAGAAATGTAGCTTATTCTGCCCAGAGGTTGCTGTCTATTTGGTTGCACATTTAACCATCCTAAGACAGAGGTATTTGTAAATGTTCCCGGCAGTCAGTCACCTCTGATTTGAAATTGTTTAGAACAGATTTTGAATTTCATTGAACAAATAATGCACCACTTCATAAAGCATTAATGATCTCTTAAGCACTCACAAGCACAATTGAGTGGAATACAAGAGCAGTTTAAAAGACTCCATAAAAAGCAGAAACAAAAGCCAGGATGTTCCATCTCTAAAGGTAACATGCTGGAGAAATTGATTTGGTAATTGTTGCCTTACCTGCTGAAGTATAAGGGTGTTGTGCACAAAACAATGCAATACATTGTATACTTTTTTTAGATTGGAAACTCTAAATGCAAGATAATTGCAGAAATTGTTCCAATAGTTGGAATGAAGTTTTTCAAGAGGCACCAAAGAAATTGCTGCAGTCTGGGAAGGAAGCTGTAAGGGCTTAGCTCCAGGGAGTCACTTGCAAAGAAACTATTGAGGAAATCATTAACTTCTCTTGGAAGAATGAAAAAAAGTTTCACCATCTAGTACTAGAAACTACTCCTGAGTTGAGCCTTGGGAGAATCTATGCTTCTATCAAATTAGCCATTTAGACAGGTATGAATTGCAGGGGCTATGCCTTTGTTATTTATCTAACCCCCAACCCCAACCAGAGATTTTGTTTTGTTTTGTTTTGTATGATACTAGTGTTTAAAGATAACATTTTCAGGGCGCCTAGATGGCTCAGTCGGTTAAGTATCTGACTGTTGGTTTTGGCTCAGGTCATGAACTCACAGTTCATGAGATTGACTCAGTTCCTAAGGTTGAGCACCACATCTGGCTCTGTGCTGACAGTGCAGAGCCTGGTTGGGATTCTATCTCCCTCTTTCTGTCCCTCCCTCTCTCTCTCTCTCTCTCTCTCTCTCTCTCTCTCTCAAAATAAATAAACTTAAAAAAAGTTTAAAGATAACATTTTCAAAAGAGGGTATAATCATGTAGATATAAAATGAGCACAGGTCAAAACTTGGTATTTAACTCATTAATTAAGGAGAGAATCCAGTAAGATGTTACTTTAGATTCTCCAAAGAAAATCTAAAGGGAAGGTGACTGTGTGACCGTACTGGCCTATTCGGAACGCTGAAATGAATGTACTTAAGAGAGGCAGAACTAGGACAACTGGTCAATATCCACAGGGCATCAATTAACTGAATCTCCAATGGACGTAATTTACACTGTCATGGACAAGGACCTTTGTGTAACTATTAGTTTCCTCCAACTTAAAGGCTTTTAAAATAGCTCAAAAGTAATGAAAAGCAGAGATAACGTGGAGAGGAGTACAGGACAGGACACTCAATAATCTTTCGGTCCTTTTCAAAGTCTTTCATAATTTTCCCTATATTAGAATTTGTTTTTAAATGAAGCTTATAGTTTTATGACAATGTCCTAAGGTACATGTGAGATTTAAAAAAAAAAACATTAATGTAAGTTTGGCTTCTTAAGGAAAATTTCAACTTGTTCAGCAAGAAAAGCTTAATGAGTTGGTTGTTTCTTAGGTGACTTCATCAGAAAAGATGCATCAAAACATAGAATCATGTGTTAAACATAGATATATGTTTTTTAAGCATATGTTTATTGAATACAGATTGTAAATGAAGCACTTGAAAGCAGAAACAGAATTAGCCTGGGTAAAATAAGTTCGTTTAATATTATTTTTCATCCTGCCAGAGCAGATGCTAGAGAAAGCAGAAAGACATACTGGATTTAGTCTTTAATATTTCCAAGAGTCCCTGTTGTGGTAATTCCCCAAAACTAGTATCTGGGTTATTTCCATACTGTTTGCTCTTCCAGGATGGGAAGATCCACGCTCTCTCTAAATCCTTGGTATGCCTTGAGCCAAGGATTCATCAGAAATGGTTGTCTCTTGCCAAAGAGCCTGTCTAATAGCATGCAAATTGTTAAAAAAAAAATCACATCTTAGTAAGAAAGAAGCCTCAGGAAGCTTGCCAACAGCATTATGTGGCTGATAGAATATGATGTATCTTCTCTCCTCCGTCAAAAGTTAAGGACACCTAACCTTGAACCCTTTCTTCAACCTACTTTGGCAGTGTTCCAGAGCCCTAAAAGGACTGTTCTTTTACTCTGGGCCATGTTTTTTCCATTGGTATAACAAATTAGCATATTTATATGCATTTAAATAACCAAACAAATTCCTGTTAGGGAACAAGCTAGGAGACATACAATATGAGAGTATACATGCATTCAACTTTTAACAATGCAGACAATCTCTCCAATAAAGATATATGTCAGCATATTTTAGATATGCAGTGAATTTATTCATTCAACAAATAATTACTGAGCATCACTTGGCTTTGTGCAGACATGGTCCCTATTCTCAGGGTCCCTACAGTCACATGAAAAGGAGATCTATTTGTTACTAAGCTTGGAATTACTCATTGTTTTAAAATATAGGTTTTAGTGTTATTTAGGTATGGCAAAGCCAACAGATCAGGAGATGAATGCCATTGAAAATTAGTTTCTTACATGCACAGATCCCATGAGAATGAGGATGTCACACCATGGGCAGCACATAGGGAAGCACTGGATCAGCCAGGAGACAGAGGGAGTGGGGAGAGAAATATAGTCAATAGCCTTGGTAGTAGTTTCCATGGGAAAGAAGAGTGAGGCAGAGGAAGCATGCTTAGGAGTGGATAATTTGAATAATTTCAGTGGTCTTTAGTGCACAGGGGCTGTCTTTAGTTGTGTGCCCCAAACTCTGGCATGATTAGGGTAAGGGGATCGGCTCAGTGTGAGAGCCCCATAAAGGAAGTGGTTGAGAGTGTGGGCTCTGGTTGGTGTACATTGGAAAAGGGTGACCTTGAGCAAGTTTTTATTATCTCTAGGAATCGGCTAACCCTGGGAGAAACAGGCCCTCCAGGGCCAGCAAGGTCCTAGATGTCAAAGCATCAGAATATAAAAAAAATAAAAGATATGGTTAATACACTCATACTTAATTTATTTTTTCCCTTTATGCTCAATAGCAAAACTTGTTACCACTGCAGTCAGGGAGTTGGTGATAATTGAAATGATGAGGAAGAAAGAAAATGAGGAGTGATACCATCACAAATGAAACTGAAAAAAAGTTCAGAAACCTTTGTAATCCGTTCCAGCTTCTTATACATAAGATGGATAAGTTGAGCAAACTGTGATCCCAGAGGAGAATTATAAATAATAACAGAACTATTCAGGGTTTGCTTATCATAAGCCAGGCAATATGCTTAGTGCTTTGCATGCAGTTATTTCATTTGATCCTTCCAGAAGCTCTAACAAATATGGGAAAAAAAGGCTTCGAGAGCTTAAGTGATTTTCCCAAGTTTACCCAGCAAGTAAGGAGAATTTATACTGAGATCTGAAGGTCTCTAGAAGTGAGGCCGTAAATTATTATGCATATAGACACCTTTTTATACACACTTATACGTGTATGTATCCACACACATTTTATTTGAGCAAAGAGGAAAACTTTTGAACAAATCACAAATTATATACAGAAGACTTTAATTTTCTAGAATGGTTTAGAAACGGAGTGTGGGAATTCAACTACAAGACTAATGAAGTGATAAGTATAAATGTTCTTTTTTTTTCAATAAAATCTTCATACACCATATAGTCTTATCATAATGAAGCTCTTCTAAAAAATCTAATATTATCTGTGATTATAGGATCTCTGGGAGGGCCGTAGTGTGGTCATGATGAAGTTGAGTTGGAACTGGATTATCCTAAAGAAGTAATAGGTGTGAAATGAAATGAACTGACTTTGCCTACTCATTGTGAACATCGTATTTGATGTTGTCACTGTCATTTTCTCACCTCTTAATCCTAAAACTGTATTGACCAGAAAAAATTTTATATGTCCTTATATAATTTACATAAATATATTTAACTTAATGTATATAGATTTCCATATATAAACATATGAAATATATAAGTATATAAATTCAATTAATTAAATTAATTAATTAATAATGGGTTTACTAGTTCTTGAATATCATCTATTTATTCTTACCTGGAAACTGAAAGGGAGAAAAGGAGCCATTGCTTCTGATATTAAAGAAAACGGTAGAAAAGTAGTTTAATATGTATTTATTCCAAGACCATAATGGATAGAGCACTGGCTCTGGGTTCATCTGATTTGTATTTGAATTCAGGCTGTATCTTCCTAGCTCTGTGAACTGATTTCTCCTATGTGAAATAGTGGAAATGCTTATCTCATGGGATGGTTGTGAGGGCTATATAAAATAATGAATGTATAACTCCTAGTATGGTGTTTAGTTCATATTAACATTTAATAAATGTTAGTTATTATTGCCATTGGAGGGTGATGTGGTCTCCTGGAATGAAACCTCAAATTTGCCCTTTATATCCTTTCTTGCCCCATTCTCAGCTGAATTTCTCAATCTCCAATGGAGCCCGCACCCTCAGGCAAGAATTTTCTAACATAAAGTTTCCCAGCACTACTAGAACCTGTCTCAGTCCATTAATTTCAAGGGGGAAAGTGAGTCCGAGCCCAAGAGAAGCAGAGTGTAAAGCACAACCTTCAGCCTCAGGCTCAACAGGCACATGGTTCTGAGATGGAAGGGTGCTGAGGCAGAATGCAGCAAGCAATGACTTAATTAGCTCTGGTAGAAAATGAGATGCTAATTGGTCTGCTCCTGCCAGCCTACGGGACTTACATTCTCCACTTCTTATCAGATGGTCCCTTGGCTCTAATTTCTTTGGAGGAAGAATATTGCTGCTGATAGCTTTCTCATACCAACAGGAAGGCTACTGCTCAGAATCCCAGAGATCGGTGCTGAGTTGGCTCCGTTCCCAAAAGTGAAGTAAGCAAAATCCTTTAACTGGCTGAATGTCAACTCTTCAGCTTCTGTCCTTCTTACGGCCACCCCAAGACTTTCCAATGTATTCTTTTCCAGTCACACTGACCTTGCCCTGGAAATCTCTTAATTACCAACTGTCAATTAGGTATCATTTTCTATTAATAAACATAAGGATAAGTCCAAGTTTCTCATCATCTCACAATGTGAGACTCAAATTGTAATGGCCAAATCCAGCACAAGATGTGATGATTTCTAGGGTTATGAGTTTTCTTTTTTTTGTAATGTTTATTTATTCAATTTGAGATTGCGTGAGTGGGGAAGGGGCAGAGAGAGAGAGAGAGAGAGAGAGAGAGAGAGAGAGATATGAGGGAGAATCCCAAGCAGGCTCTGTGCTATTAGTGTGGAGCTGGTCGTGGGGGTCCATCTCACAACCCTGAGATCATGACCTGAGCTGAAACCATGAGTCAATGCTTTACTGACTGAGCCACCCAGGTGCCCTATGACCATGGGTTTTCTAATCACTTGGCTATATTAGGCCATATTAAGAAAAATGCATTGTAAACCTTATATACCCACCAGGTTCTCCCCACAAGCATCCCCCTTTTAAAGACTGCCTGCATACTGCCTGGAAATAGTAACCTTATGCAGTAAGTTCCCCTACTCTCAGGCTATTCCTGACAGAAACAGGAGATTTTACTGCATAACCCAGATGATACTTAAAAATATATTATTGTGTAGTTTTCTTTTTCTCACTTCCATGTACTTGACACTTTCCCTGGTGAGTCCAAAGCATCAAGCTACTTTAGTGTATGATTGAGGTGATGATAGGGAATTAAATTGATGTAGAAATAGTCACAATACAAAAAGGAGAAACAGTTACTATTTTCCTTCTGACATTAAGACAGAAGGGCAGATGGAATTCTGAGCCTGTTGTTTCTTAGAGACAATGTTTCTCATCACATACCATAGTCACCCGAAAAAAAAGCATGATGATCTCTGTAAGCAACCAAAAACACAAAGGCATTACTGGTGATAACCACCACAGAGTGATGGCTTTTGAGTAACACATGTAGGACCTCTGAGAATTGGGGGTCAAAAAAAAAGAATTAAAAGTGTTTAACTTGAGGACATTCTAACATTCCTAAGATCTGAAAGAATCACTTAAGGATTCATACTATTTGCTCATATTTGTATTATTTGTTATATTATTTGTTCAAAGAGTTGGGGGAGGGGTAATGTTCATCAAATTGTTGATGAATACCCTGATTCTGGCCACTGTTTAATCTGAATCAGAGTGAATAAATATATATCTATAGATATGTATTGATATCGATCTATAGATCTATAGATATCGATAGATATCGATAGATATCGATCTATCGATATCTATATATTCACTTTCAATTTCCCTAAGGCGAACTTAGAATTCCAGTCCTTAAATTCCACCTTAGTTTTGTTTGTATTGTGCTTTTTCCAGTCAAATGATGCTTCAGTGAGTGCCTGACTTCCCGTAGCCACAGTTTCTTCCTTTTAAAAAATGGAGTCTTTTATTTTGCAAGGAGGACAGACACATTGATTCCGGGTGCTTAAATCTCTTCCTCACGTCTACAGAGACTGTGTGGCTTTATGACTCCAGAATCTGTTCTTTCACCTCCCAAACTACCTCCCCTAAACCTTCCCAAGCATTTCCACCTCAGAGGAGGTGAGGTGACTTGCTCAAAGGCAGACACCGGCAGGCTGCCAAGTCCCTTGACTCCTAGTTTAGCACATTTTCATATTGCATCGGGCTGCCTCCCATTCTTATTGAATTATAATGAGCTCTATTCTATTTTAATGAGTATGTTAATGTGTTAGTGTTGGTCTCAGCCTGACCTTGTATATGTTTGTCTTTGCTGCTCGGTTTCTATTTAAACTGCAAGCTCTTGGGAGGAGGAAAGGATGCCAATTTAACCACCCCACTGCCTCGTGCTCCTGGAGGCTTAGCAAACACTATCTGGTGATGGTAATGACGACAGGCTAGGCATAATAAAAATTCCCCTTTCTCCCTAGGGAACAGTGTGGTTGCTTCCTTCTGCATTTTCGTTGCTCAAGAGATAGGTACTACACGAATCTTCTAAAGGTCAGAAAATGGAAGCCGCATTTTCCATCAACAACTTTTCTCACAAGAATTCTGAATTTTCCCCAGATTTGCAAAGGGAAACAGAAGTGTGAAACCCAGAGATAGTGTGGAGTGGAGCTGTCATTTTATATTTGTTTTCCAGGACACTGCTGAGCATAGCAAATATAAATGGCAAATGCCACGTTTCATTTTCAGGAGAGCAGGTGGCACTTGAAGCAAGGGAATTGAAAAGATGTAGGATATGTGGGAAAGAAAAACACTAACAGAGCAATGGAAGCTGAGAAGGTAGTTGAATACGGTTCCTAACACATGGTATGTGTTCACTACAAAAAGTACAAATGTGTCTAACTTGCAGAAAAGCTAGAGGAGCCGAGTTCCCATAGGCCATCCAATGAAATTAGAAGTAGCATAGTAGAGTGGCTTGGTTCTTGGGCTAGACTACAGTGACTGGTGGTCCAGCACCAACAACTCCTAGGCAATATCTATTATTCAGGGTTGTTGTCAGGATTAAATGAAATAATGCATGTGAAACTATTCGAATAATGCCTTTTCCATATTAGACACTAAGGAAATGATAGTTATTACCTTATTTTTACATTTATGCTTTCGTTCTTACCAGCAGAATAATCGGGTCATCCTCAACTTAGACACAGAGGGATTACAAAATTTGTGTGGCCCAAACGCTGACCTTGGAGCTGTCATTCAAGGAAGTGGAATAGACACTAGTCTCCAACGTCCTCCCTGCTGGTAGCTACATGTCTACAAATGTTCACTTCTATGAGTTGAGACATTAGAATATTACAAATGTGTAATATATGATTAAGACACAATCACCTATTAAAACATAATTAATAATCTATTAATCATATTAACTACTGATAGCCTAACAGGCCTGAGAAGATTAGAGGAGACAAAACATGAATGTGTGAGGCAGACATTGGCCAGCTGTTCCCACATCTATTTCCTTTTTTTCCTGGGCACACAGATATACTTTATGCCCCAGATTACCTTCCAATCAGGCATGAACACAGGTTTAAGTTCTACACAATGTTATGTGATCAGAAGTGGTAAGTGCTTCTTCCAGGTGGAGACCACTAAAAATTTCCCACATGCTATCCTCCCTATACTTTCCTTGACTCGATCAATGAGCACAGGGATACTGAAAGCTGCATGTTGAAGATGGAAATAATTCAGGTCACGGATACCGTTTTGAGATTTTTTAAAACCGAGAGTAAACTCATATATATATATGCCTGTGTGTTCATAAAATTTAGAGCAAGCAACCTCATAGAAGAGAAGGACTAGAGCAAATTAGCCCTTAAAATGTACTGCAGTGGCATTTTCTAAGTAAAAACCTGTGAGGTTAGAGGGAGGATAATTCATAATTCACAAGACTCATCATTTTTTACACCATTTGCAAGTTTGGGGGCCCCAGAGATGACCCTTAGATTTGAAAATTAGCTATAAGGACTCACAGATTTCACTAAATGTTACAGTTTATCACAGCTAGAGGATAAAGATTAAAATTAGCAAGGGAGGAGGCCATAGTTTAGAGTCCAAAAAACCTCCAAATGCAGAACTTCTAGTCATTCTCTTCTCCATGGAGTCATGGGGAGTATTACTTTACAAGTACTGACAAGCGACAATATGTGCATCATATTGCCATCTGGGGATTCTCACTCAAGCTTTGAATCCAGAATTTTTATTGGGGCTCCTTCATGTAAGTATGACCAACTGTCCTTGTGGCTGATTTCAGTCCCCAGCTGCTCTGGAGGTTGAGCTGATACAACATGACCCACGGGCTCTACCTGAATCACATTGTTAAACTCTGGAGTGACCCAGGCCTCCAGGAAAAACAAAAATCTCCTATCAAGCATGAAGTTCCAAGGGCTTAGAGATTACTTCCCAGGAACCTGGAACAAAGCGCAGATCTCTGTTTGGGTAAGATGAAATTCCTTACTACATAAAGTCTTTCCATACTCCTATGACATCTGGGAAGGCAAGCAGGTATAGATCTTTTGCATAATGAAGACAATGTTTTATTAGCCAATTAGAGACACTCACACAAACTTTGGTACATTTTGTACTTTCACAGCAAAGGGACTAAATGAAGGATGAAATTCACGCCTCACATTCCTGGCCAACCTGTATTTAAGAGGCTGTATAAACCAAGAGGAGGTGACTTTTTGTAACTCGTGAAGTGAGGAGGCAGATAAATCCTTTTCCTAATCCCATGAAGGCATTGTATATGTGAGAGGCAGTCTTGCATATATAGTCCAGATAGTGTAAAAGCAGCTCATATAAAGTCTAACTCATACGGATATCAATAAGCCCATCTCTCTCTGATCTCATTTTCTTTACCCCCTTAGATTTCCTTTCGACTCCTGCCTCAGGTCTTGGCCTGGAAAGGAAGAAGTACGTCTTTAATCTCCATAGACTAAAGGAAAAGTCTTGTAGATTTTTCACAGTAACTATGTACAAGACAAATAAAGCATTTTTCTGGCTTCTTTGATTTCACCTCAAAATATCATTTCTGTGTGTTTGTGTGCTCACAAATTATTTTTGCCTTTATTTAGTCTCATGTAAGATCACTTGAGTGAGGAGATAAAAAATAATAATAATACAGGTTAGAAATTCAATCCTACCATAGAAGAATGTCTCAGGGCATTAAAAGGAATTAAGGAGATTTTTTTTTTTAAAGAACTTACTATCACTTCACATTTATGTAATACTTTGCTGTTAGAAAAGACAATCGTGGGGCGCCTGGGTGGCTCAGTCGGTTAAGCGTCCGACTTCGGCTCAGGTCACGATCTCTCGGTCCATGAGTTCGAGCCCCGTGTCAGGCTCTGGGCTGATGGCTCAGAGCCTGGAGCCTGTTTCCGATTCTGTGTCTCCCTCTCTCTCTGCCCCTCCCCCGTTCATGCTCTGTATCTCTGTCTCAAAAATAAATAAACGTTAAGAAAAAAATTTAAAAAAAAAGAAAAAGAAAAAGAAAAGACAATCATATGACAAAAGTAAGGCATGTATGATTATTTCCATTTTACAGATGAAAAAAATGGTAGCTTATAGATGTTACGTGACCTGTTCAAGGTCACACAGACAACAAGTAAATAACCTGTTTCTTTCTGTGAAGTGGTACAGTAAGAATGCTATGGATGCTTTTACCATGATTTCAGATTTCCTTTGTAATAATGAATCTGAATCATTATGAAACACCTACTATTTATCAGGTGATATTGGAAATATATGGAGGGATGTGTGTATGTGTGTGTGCCCACATGTGTATAAATGCACATATATATGTGTATATATATATATAGCACATATTTATATATTTATTTTAGAGTAGGAAATGCTGTCTCTTTCAAAATGTCTTTGAAAGTTGCCTTAGTCAGAATTAATGTTACAGCTATTTAAATTAAAATTCTTATTGAAATCTTTTTGATGTTATTTACCCTAGTATACATGGATTATTCTCTGGAATTTTATTCTCTATATGTTTTGAATAAGGTATATATAGTACTGGTTTAGAGAGAGCTTGAGCCCTCTGGTCATAATCATAGCTCCTAGGATGGTTGCATGTCTCATAGTGGACCAGTTAGAGTTCTTCCTGAAACTTTTGCTACAGGGCTTAGTAAAGATGGCATCTTTTTCAGATAGAGAACTGTAAAGATAATGGAGGTTTGTGGCTATGTGTAGGCTTATTAATGACAAATGCAAAGAATGTACCCAAGAAGACAGACAAACAGAAAAGCAGAGCTAAGAGGCAAGGAAAGAGAGAACTCTGTTGACACTGTTTGAACTCACTAATCCAAGTGTGTCCAATGAACTTGTCTTTGGACTGTCTATTCAATGGGCACACACATTTTCTTTTTGGTTTAAATTGTTTGAGGTAGATTAGTATAGCTTAAAATTGAAAGATCCTGAGTAATGAAGGAAAACATTAAAAGTGATCAAAAGCACAGGAAAAGATAACCGTGGAATTGACTGGAAGTCAATGGCAATATTCCTCTCTCAACTGACACTAGGAATTTTCCTGGCATTGGCTACTGTAATGCGATTATGGCTTGCTCATATTTCTTTAGTTGGCCCCTGTCTCAGGATATTATAGCTGTAATCAGGGACCCCGTATGTATAAGAATGATTGAGTTTAGCTTAGACAGGAACGTACCCATCAAGAGATCCTCTCCACCAAAAGTGCAATGATTACTGAGCTCATTTCTGTCATAATTCAAAAGGGACTCAACAGGGGGCCTATCTGGTTATATGGAGACAAATTAAGAGGTAATTTGTGTATGCCCAACACCTTCAATTCAGCTAGTTCCATAAGACTGGGACTTACCCTGCCCCTCAAATGAGGGAGGCATCAGTATTTTGTTTTTAATTTGTTGCATGGCAGACTTTAACAAAATAAGAAACTGTTCTCGCAACTAAAGTTTGTTTTGACATATCATAAAATAGGTATGTTATAGCTACTTTAGCTGCTATGTAATAATTTTTAAAAAATCCTAATATTTGCAAAATATCTACTATTCACAGGTGCCAGGTAGTGATAGGTGTTCCTACAGATATGTAATAACACTGCGGTCTGGGCCCTAAGTGATCTAGAAGCAGGAAAATGTTTATCTAAATTACCTAAATAAGACCAAAAATTTGAATAAACATACCCTTCCACATACTAAATTCACGTCCCAAGATACAAATATCTCTTTTAAAAAAATCATGCTTAATGCCTCTATCATACCTTCTCCAAGTGAATGTGAGATTATAAACACAGAGACTGTCTTTTACATGTACTACTTACATTCTTTGAAAAACTTTGTGTACTCAACCACAATGTCTAAAGATATTAGAAAAGTTGATTTTAAAATTGTTAAACATGAAATTTTTGCACAAATAGAGACTAAGCAGATACCAAAATTTTCTTTGAGTCACGAATGGGCGAATCAGCAGAACATAAAAGATAATGTGGAAAGGATTTGAGAAAGCATATATGTTTACTGTGAAAAGGACTGCTCAAACAAGATTGCTATATTAGAAAAATATTGATATCCTACAAAACAATAAACATGACTTTAGGATTATCTTCCCTATTGAAAAGGAAAAAAGTCCTAAGACACCAGTTTCTACTAGTTAATAGCTAACTTAAGAGGGTTGTAAAACATCCAAGCTCCATTCATTAGTCAAAGCTACACTCTCTGAGAGCATCAGATTTTGTGTAGATAGGCTGATTGGAAAATTAATACTATATTGAAGTCACATAAACAACATTTTGTTTTATTTTAAAATTTTAGCCATTTTTCCTAAAGAGATAATTCAGCATATATGTAAGCCAAATTAATTGATCTTACTTAACCACAAATAGAGTTTCTGAGATAATTGAGGGGACTCATTGATTTATTATTCCATGCTAATAAACAAAAATATAAGTTCAATTATTCTTAGCAAAAATATATCTCAGATATTTGTAAATTTGTCAGCGATACCAAACAAACAAGTCAGAAGCTCAGAAAGCAGGTATCAAGGAAAAGACACACATTAAGCTGCTTATACTGTATACAGGGAAGGAAAATTTTAGTTTGGAAAATTAAACAATGATAAATGGAGTTGGCGTTTCTAAAGGAAAAACTCACCAGCAGATGATACTTCAATTATAATAAGAAATTACAAATAGTAATTTTATTGTGAAGAACTTTTTTTTTTAAATTTTTTTTTTTTAACATTTATTTATTTTTGAGACAGAGAGAGACAGAGCATGAATGGGGTAGGGTCAGAGAGAGAGGGAGACACAGAATCGGGAGCAGGCTCCAGGCTCGGAGCTCTCAGCATAGAGCCCGACGCGGGGCTCGAACTCACGGACCGTGAGATCATGACCTGATCGGAAGTCGGACGCTTAACTGACCAAGCCACCCAGGCGCCCCTATTGTGAAGAACTTTTAAGATCTTTAGGGTTGTTTCCCTTTGAATGGAATTTTTTTTTTTAAGATTGCTTTTTTCCCTCATTTTTCCATACAGTATTAGAAGTGTCACACACTTCTAGAATTAAAAAAGAAGGAAAGAAGAAGGAAGAAGGGAAGGAAACAAAAAACCTTGAATCAAACCATCAATCTCAGTATTTAATTTGGATCATCCTCACCATCATCTTAGAACACTCTAATTTGCCTTCCCAAAGAACTTTTTTCCCTCAAATAATAATTAACATTTGATTAAAATGCAAATTACAGAGAATTTTTTTTTATTTCATTAAATGAAAGGATTTTCCTTCTTTTGGATACTCTGCCTCCTCTAAATCCTTTTCTGCTTCTTGTCTTGGGAACAAGCATTGGCACAATTTTTACCACAGTTAATAAGTCACCACAAATTCTACCATAGTTAACAAGTTGCCTGGGGTCACCTGGGTGGCTTAGTCAGTTAAGCATCTGACTCTGTTTCAGCTCAGGTCATGATCTCATGGTTTTGTGAGTTCAATCCCCATGTCAGGCTCTGTGCTGACAGTGCAGAGCCTGCTTGGGATTCTCTCTCCCTTTCTCTGCCCCTCCCCACTCACACTGTCTCTATCCCTTTCAAAATAAACAAATAAACTTAATTAAAACAAACAATCAAGTTGCCTGACCATTAACCAATAGTTTTAGCATTGCAGAGACAGGCAGGATATTAAGCTGTTCCTAGTTTATCTTCTTTGGTTGGAATTAGTAATATAAGTGTTGGTTGCATAAGGAATTTCTAACTAAATGCATAGGCTAGAAAAGCTAAGCTTAGGAAGATATAAAAACAAAATCAGCCCATATGTATGCAACTATAAACCATGAGTTACGGAAATTTGGTAAACACAGGATTGGGTGAGTTTGAGTTTGGCTTAGTGGTTATTTTGGGGTTCAGTGGAAGACCCTCAGGACATGGGTTCTCATCCTTGTGACTTTGGGCATCTTACTATCTTCAGTGGGGAAAAACAAAATCCATGAACACTTGGTATTACATAACCTGATATTTACATAATCTGAAAAGTACAAATGATTAGTGTTGTGAATATCCTTGTTGAGAGTACTTGAGTATCTTGTACTCAGGTTTTCTTTTGTAATCATGGTATGTGCTCATCAGTAAGAATATGAGGGCGTTAAAGTTTAGAATGTCAATGATTATGACACCCAGAGAAAATAAATCGGACAACTGAAGGGTGGATTAAATGTCTGAACTAGGAAGATGTTCCTTGAGAAAGGGGCAGTCTTCCAAGTCATCTACTTGAGGAAGAGGGCTGTGTTTGGAATCAGCAGCATCCCTAAAACACAATCTTCCTCACCATAAAGACTCAGGCGATTGACAAGTTAGCAAGCCCAACTCCATGGAGGCTGAATAAATGATTCCACTAACTATTGTTAAATGTATCCTGGGGCTTGAAGGAGTTGACTCCTAATAAACTGACATTAAACTCCCATTCCTGGGGGCACCTGGGTGACTCAGTTGGTTAAACATCTGACTTCAACTCAGGTCATGATTTCACTGTTTGTGATTTCAAGCCCTGTCAGGGTCTGTGCTGACAGCTCAGAGCCTGGACCCTGCTTCAGATTCTGTGTCTAGCTCTCTCTCTCTCTGCCCTTTCCCTGCTCATGCTTGCACTCTCTTTCTCTCTCTCAAGAATAAACATCAAAAATTAAAAAAAAAATAAAATAAAAGACAAAGGTTGGCTGTCTACTTTGATTTGGCAACTTTTGATTTTCTCATACTTGCTTTATCTTTGGACTCTTTTCTATCCATGGTTTTAGCCACAGCCTGCATGGGGAGCTGCCTTTTAAGCCTGGCACCAGGGCCACTTCCCTTGCCTTTATAAAGAAAAATCCACTCAAAAAGCAAAATATAAGGAAATATAACACTTCCTCTAAATACAATGATCACATAGATTTATTACATAAATGGTTTGCATGAGTCTTAAATTCTTTTCAAGACAAAAAAAAATGTTCCCCAAACAATAACTGGGTTATACTATACCTTTTATCCTTTATGCCATTTTCTCACTTGCTTCGGATGAATTTCAGGTAATTTTCTACTTGTAAATTCCTACATAAAAATAACCTGTCACTCTCAGCAGCTTTTTTTTTTTTTTTTTTTTTTTAAGAAATGAAGGCTCCACTAAAGTTTTTTGCTTTTTCTTTTTTTTTTTTAAGTTTATTTATTTTGAGAAAGAGAGCATGGGTGGGGGAGGGCAGAGAGAGAGGGAGAGAGAGAGAATCCCAGGCAAGCTTCACACGATCAGCACAGAGACTGATACAGGGCTCCAACACATGAACTACAAGATCATGGCCTGAGTTGAAGTCACACACTTAATTGACTGAGCCACCCAAATGCCCCTCTGCTGAAGTCTTAATAATTCCCTAGGTTATATTAAATAGTGTTTTATTTTGTTATAGTGAACATCATCTTCCTATAAGTATTCTACTAATATTAGCAGGAAAATGGAACAAAGAAATTCTGTAAGCACTCATCTTTGTTTTAGTTTTTTGTTAAATCTTATCTCATCTCTTCTCTACTTTATGTAAAAGCCCCCTTCTTCAATGTTCAATATTTTAATGGTATATGACATTAAACTAATTAAAGTTGTAATTTTTACCTTAAAATTAAAAAAAACACAGTCTTCTAAAAAAAAATCACATTACATGAATCTTGAAAAAGGAGAATAAAGTTGGGATACATAATTTCTGATTTCAAACTTACCACAAAGTTATAGTATCAAAACAGGGTGGCATGAAGATAATGATAAGATAAGCAGTTCACTGAAGGAAATATTTGCAAAAGATACACCTAATAAAAGACTATTGTCCAAAATACACAACAGACACTTAAATTTCAACAGTAAGAAAAACAAATAGCCCAGGTAAACAGAGGACAAGGATCATAACAGATACCTTATCAAAGAAGATGTGCATAAGACAAATAAGCCCATGCAAAGATGTTCCACATGGTGTTCACAAAAAAACCTGCACACAGATGTTTACAGCAGCTTTTATCCAAATTTCCCAAACCTGGAAGCAACCAAGATGTCCTACAGTAGGTGAACAGATCAATAAATTGTGATAAATCCAGACAATGAGATATTATTGAGGGTTATCAAGAAGTGACTTATTAATCCATGAAAAGGCATGGAAAAGGGGCTCCTGGGTGGCCCAGTCAGTTAAGCATTGGACCCTTGATTTTGGTTCAGGTCTTTATCTCTTCGTTTGTGAGATCAAGCCCCACGTCTGGCTCTGCACTGACAGTGCGGAGCCTGCTTGGGATTTTGGGATTGTTTCTTTCCCTCTTTCTCTGCCCCCAACACCCCCCCCCCCAAATAAATAAGAAAAAATAGAAAAGGCATGAAGGAAACTTGTATGCATATTACTAAGTTTCAGAAGCCAATCTGAAAAGCCTGTATACTCTATGACTCTAACTAGGTAACATACTAGTAAAGATAAAACTGCAGACAGAGTAAAAAAGTTCAGAGGTTGCCAGGGATTAGGAGGGAGGGAGAAGTGAATAGGCCAAATGCAAGTATTTCTAGGGCACTGAAACTACTCAGTATGATACTACAATGATGGATACATGTTATTTTATATATGTCCAGACCCATAAAATACACAACACCAAGAGTGATCTCTGATGTAAACTATGGACTTTGGGTGATAATAATGGGTCAATGTAAGATCATCAATTGTAACAACTGTGGAGAGTGTTGGGAATGTGGGAGGCTATACTTGTATGGGGGGCAGGGAATGTACAGGAAATCTGTACCTTCCATTTAATTTTACTCAACCTAAAACTTCTCCAAAAAGTAAAGTCCTTACAAAAAATATCACATTTCTTGTAGTTTTAACTTAATCTCTATTTTCAGAATCTTCCAGGTGGCAGTTTACAGCCTTAATTTTAGAAGTCAAACCTCTTAACTTGTCCTTCTCTTCCAGAAATGTGAGCAGTTCATAATGCTTTGTGAGAATATACTTAATGAAGTGCCAACTGGCAAAGGACACAAGACTAGACACAAAGCAGAAAATTTACAGCAACAAAGTTGTTGTCCTTTGAGAAATTTCAATACAATGCATCACAAAAAGAGTACTATTAGATGAAGATGTATACACACTATGAATGAAGATAAACTTTGGACTGCTGCAGTAAATTTGTAGTGATTATTTTATTTTTTTCAACTTTTTTTTTTTTTTTTTTTTTTTTTTTTTTTGGGACAGAGAGAGACAGAGCATGAACGGGGGAGGGGCAGAGAGAGAGGGAGACACAGAATCGGAAACAGGCTCCAGGCTCCGAGCCATCAGCCCAGAGCCTGACGCGGGGCTCGAACTCACGGACCGCGAGATCGTGACCTGGCTGAAGTCGGACGCTTAACCGACTGCGCCACCCAGGCGCCCCTGTAGTGATTATTTTAAAGAGCCAATAAGGAATAGCAATCAGATCCTGAAAACCACACTAGTTAGAATAGAACCCAATGGGGGGCACCTGGGTGACTCTGTTGGTTAAGTGTCCGACTTTAGATCAGGTCATGATCTCGCAGTTAGTGATGTTTGAGCCCCACGTTGGGCTCCATGCTGACATCTCTGAGCCTGTAGCCTGCTTTAGATTCTCTGTCTCCCTCTCTCTCTCTGTCCCTCTGCTGTTTGTACACACTCTCTCTCTCTCTCTCTCTCAAAAATAAACATTAAAAAAAAAAATAGAATGCAATGGAAAAAGAAAAAAAAATTGTAACAATAAAGCAAATCCTACAAAAGTAACAGACTGGTCCCATGACATCAAGTAAAGAAAATGAATAAAATATACTGATAAACACCACTCAGAGAGTCATTCTGTAGTTTTCTTTGCTTTGAAAAATAATTTGCATTTCCTTGTGTCTCAACATAGTTGTAGCTTTCATTCATGGGTAGAAGCTCTGACCTTTATCCCTAACTTCCTTCTTATGTTTGATTTGGTTTGATAAAATTTTCACTAGATTTACCATCTCTTAACAAACTGGGACTAAACTTAGTCTTCAAAACAATGTCACATACTTGAGTCAAAGAAGAGAGAAAAAAGATAGCAGCCTTGTTTCTTTCTTATCATAGTTTAGTTTTCAGTAAACATGCCTCCTACATCCCAATCTGTGAAACTACTTTTATTAAAACAATCTTATGGTAAGCAGCTATTAATGAAGTTGGAAGTAAATTGTTAGACTGTACATCACTGAATTAAAAAAAAAAAGATACTTAACCAAATATTCCATTTGCTATCATTTAATATTTTGACACACATGAGGCTATTCATTTCCTCCTGCACATTATTTATGTAATTGGATCAAGCTGCCAACGAGGGAACACTGGTGCCCAGGTCATGGCTTAGTGGTTTGAATTTGAATAAAATTCATATTCAAATAAGTGAATCTTAGCTCGTAGCATATGATTATAATAATCACCCTTCTTCTATTTAATACTATTTAACTAAATAGTAAACACAAATATCAGTACCTATTCAAAAAAAAATACAGCTTAGAACAAGATTTAAGGAAATTAAAACAGTAGAAAACTTAGATACTACAGGACTATAACATAAAAATTCAAACTACAAGAGGTCTCTAAGGAGAATTTTTATGTTCTTTATTATTATCCTATCTAAGCTTCAATTTTCCTCTCAAATCTAAAGAGAAAGAAACTAATTTTCAAGCTTTTATTTATCTCAACCCCACAAATTTTTTTCCTTCTCTAGTATTGTTAATGTTTTAACTAACCTAGTCTCAAGAATCAGATTTAACCAATTTAACAATTTATATCAACATAAATGTTAGTATCCCACTTTACATATTGATTTCATTGTTAGAAACTGATTCTACAGATATACCTGAATAAAAGAATATATAAATGTAAAATGATGTTTAATAAAGCATTATTTACAATAGGAGAACCAAATATACATTAGTAAGAGATATGAGTACATTAAAATATATTATACTCATAGTGTATACATACTTTACTTATAGTTAAATTATGATATAATCACAATGTGAAACTAAGGTTGATGTATCCATGTTGATATGAAAAAATTTCCAACATATTTCTATAAGTATAACCCTCTTTCTGTAAAACAAATGTAATTTTTCAACTTGTAGAGTATTAACTCCCTAGAAATCCAATAGTGGCTTAGGGTCTAAAATATTTCATATTTTGTCCAGGCACATGCATTATTTTTATTTTTTAAGTTAAAAAGAAACATGTTGGCAACAAAAACACAATATCATAAACAAGAGAGATAGCAGAAACTAATTTTCTTTTTTAAATTTGTTGCTTGCTTCAATTATTTCCAGAAAAAAATATTACAAGACATGTTTAAATGGAAACTGTAAAATTCAATAAAATAGCTTTGTAGCAGTTATCCTAAACCTAACGTTACAATTTGCATAGTATAAAGGAGTAATCCACTGCCAATTTGTGAATATTTACCCAGTCATAGCCTATAAACTCAGCAGTACACAGAGGAGTGGCTGTGCCAGGGTTATTCACAGTTCTCATCAGGAAAACAAACACTCATTCCTCATCCAGGTGATGAAAATCCTTTGAAACCAATCAGAGATTGTAATAACTATAATTTTGTGGGAGCTGTCCTGAAAATCAGAACTCAAACAAGAAGGAAGACATTTCACAATCTAGATACAACAGAAAATAAAATGAAAAGTATGTGCAAGTCAAGAACAGAACTCTCCAAATCTCACAGTAAGCATCTTGCTCAAGCAACATAATTTAGAAAGTAGAGAAAATTAAAATCTATTTGTGATAAAAGGTTTAGAATAATAACTATAGCATGTTATATACAGAAAATGGAAAACTGCATCTCCGTATATACTGACAGACCAGGGTTTTCCGGTCTCGGCACTAGTGACATTTGGGGCCAGACACTCCTTGGTTATGAGAGGCTGTGTGTTGCACAGTGGTTATTTAGCAGTATTCTTGGCCTTTTAACCACTGTTGCCAATGACAGTCCAGTCCTTCATTCTTCCATTTCTACTTGTGAAATGCCCAAAAATGTCTCCAGACATGGCCAAATATTCCCCAAGAGGACAAACTCTTCCTGATTGGGAACCATGGCATAGATTAACTAACTTGGGGGGTTGAAATTATGTTTGCCATGATCCTTAGAAAAATATACATTTTAAATCACAATTTAGTACCCGAATATACACACAGATGTAAATGGGAATATATATGAAATATTCTGGCATGGACACAGATCAAAACAGACAGGAGTGGTATTGCTAGAAGACCTTAATTCATCAGGAAAACACTTTATCTTTTAGACTCTGAAGAGCTTTAATGGGAGGGCCCAGGGAAGGTATTGTGTCCAGAGACAGAGGGCACTAGGGGTCAAAGGAGTCCTTGACTTACACCAGCTATGGAAAAATACTTCATCATTGTAACAACTAGTTCAGCTGGTCCTGCTGGAGTGAACGTTAGCACTTATAACAGGTACAAATATTTTATGAAATAGTAACTAGCTCTCATAATACATACTGATATTTTCTATTCTCGTATTCCTTTCTTTTTCTCTTTCCCTCCCTATATTTTAATGTTGGTACCATCTACTAAATCATATTTTCTGAACACATCACTAAGTTATAATTTACACTTTGGTAAATCCTGTACTAGATGTGTATAATCTCAACCACACAAGTACAACTGATTCATATCCATAGAAAGAACCACATTGATTTGGAATAGTTTCCCCGTGCAATGTCACACAGTATTGGGGATTGAACATGGTACTAACCGAGATGGAACCTATTAAAAAATGCAATTGTAAATTACCTGGTATTTATGATGTGAAAGCTACTGAAAAATACCTCTAATTCAAATTATATCAGCTACCAACCTGCTTGAAATTCCCTTAATAACCAGGACTTCTAGGCCTTCAGTATTGAGAACTTGATTTAAATTCAAATATTTGTGTTGGGGAGGTTAATAATTAACTTATTATTAGCCTTCAACTTCTTTGTATGAATTTAAAGGAAGTATGCTATAGTGGTTAAGAGTATGAACATTGGAGTCGTATATAACAGTATGCACATCCTGGTTTTGCTGCTTTATATCTAGTAGTCTTTGGGCAATTAACTTTTCTAAGCTTCAGTTACTTTTCTTAAAAGTGAAAGTAACAATAGTATATGATGCATGCAGTTATTGTGAGAACTAAGTGTATATAAGACATTTAGTTCTCTTCCCAGCATATACTAAGTGCTCCAAAAAGTTATTATTAACAAAAATGATAACACCAATAAGTTAATAATATGAGTCCCAAGGATGTCATTCTGTGAATCTCAGAAAAAGGAATATATAACAGGAGGATTTGGAAAACAATATCCAGGTTGCTTCTTGCCCTCGTTCAAAATCTTTTGGATCATTCTTCCTGTAAACTATTTTAAATCACTTGAGGTCTGTATGTGAATATTGATCATTTAAATGAATTAATAACTAAATATCTTTTTACTTAAGTGGGTAGGATATATATCCACTCTAAGGGAGAAAAAGTTGTCTGAAAAGAATGTTTCAGTAAAATTTTCCAAATTTCCAAATAAAGCATCTGGAAGCTTTTGGAGAACAAACTGGGTTGCTGTTTATAGATCCAGATTAACAATTGCTAGGCTTTTTTTTATTCATCTTTTTTACCCCTTGAAGGAAATTGTAGAAATGTTCTACTGAGTTGAGCCTCATATATACACACATCTGCTGCATAGCAATTCACATATGCTGTCTCCTTAATAAAATGCTAGATTGACACCAGCCTCCTGCAGCTCCTTCAAATGTGAATCTATTAGGGGATATTCTCTGTATTGGAAACTGGCAATCCCCCACACAATCTCATCTGGTAGACCCAAGAAATGAGGGAAAAACAGTTAAGTAGCTTCCATGGTAGGTAAATAGGCATCTCTGCTTGGAAATATAATTGGAACTGGTGCTCTCTTTCAGAATTAAACACAGAAGTGTCCACTTTGTGTTTTCTCACTTTACTGGAAACAATCTTTTTGAAGAAGTAAGGCTATGCAAGTGGCAAAACAAAAGAATATCTTTGCTACCCAGGTAATGAAATTTTAATTAATTTTGTGTTTGCCACTAACCCTGGTGATCCTTCACCTCATTTAGCATTAATATGAAATACAATGTAAGAACCAAAAGATCATGGAGATTAATTAATTCCACTTGTATTGTTATAGATGTTGTGATAACTGAAGGATTCTCTGACCTATTTATCTCCTTAGTTTACAGTTAATTCTCAAAGTTTCTAGGACAAGAAGATTATTTTTTAAGATATATATTCAAATGACAATGCAGCAAAATTCTGGTATGGTTAAGGTAGATTAAACAGCCTACCTCTTCCATTTATTACAATTTAAAACTCTGGATGGATGTTTAAAACATTGATCCAAAAACCGTGAAAAGTAAGTAATAGCTAGTAAATTGGAGGAAAATCAAAACTTGGAGAAAGACTAGCACAGTGGCCAGCTTTCTTTTTTTTTAATTTTTACCCTTCCATCATCCTTCTTTTTTTTTTTTTTTTTTTAAATTTTTTTTTTTTTCAACATTTTTTTTATTTATTTTTGGGACAGAGAGAGACATAGCATGAACGGGGAAGGGGCAGAGAGAGAGGGAGACACAGAATCGGAAACAGGCTCCAGGCTCCGAGCCATCAGCCCAGAGCCCGACGCGGGGCTCGAACTCACGGACCGCGAGATCGTGACCTGGCTGAAGTCGGACGCTTAACCGACTGCGCCACCCAGGCGCCCCTCCATCATCCTTCTTGAACACAGAGCAGTCTGAATGGGTGACTGCCTGAAGTGTGGCCATGGAAAACCCTCTCTCTCTGGCCAGAGGACTGGGAGAGGGAACCTCAGGAAGAGAGAATGGTGAATATACTGTGTTTCATTTTTCTCTCCCAACTCTCCCTGACTTGAAGGCATAAGCTAGTCCTCAGACTTCAATTTTGTGATGTAGGGATTGGTAGCAGCACCCAGGTTCACTTATTTGCCCTGGAGGGAAAAAAAAAAAGTGTTCGCAGGAGATTTGCAACAGTATGCGAG
Organism: Neofelis nebulosa; assembly: GCF_028018385.1. Lineage (NCBI taxonomy): Eukaryota > Metazoa > Chordata > Mammalia > Carnivora > Felidae > Neofelis > Neofelis nebulosa. The sequence continues at coordinate 53,791,785 of NC_080782.1, forward strand.
AACTTAAAATTCTGCTTTCTGGCCAGAAAACAAGAATGGTAGCCTCTGAAAGACAATAAAATGGGTAGATTATGGAAAAAAAGAAATTTTGCCAAAAGATCAAGAAGAAAAGCTATATATTAAATCCAAACTATGAAACTGTAGAAATGATCCCAAAATCAAATGAGTTGAGAACAAATGTATGCTGTAGGCCAACATCCAGTTCCCAGACAAGTCCGTGGGTGACACATAATAAGGGTGAATTCCAACAGCAAACTAACTCTTTAAAAACTGAACTGACATTTGAATCACAGCTTACATAAGACAGGAGTTAAAACCTAGACTAAACAAAATTGTTAAAACAAACAAGTCAACATTCTCTAAAGGACTTTAATGACTTAGGAGGTACTATTTCAAATACTTGGGACACAATACAAAATTGACATACAAAGAAACATGAACATTTCAACAACATTCAAGGTAAAAGGAAATCAACAGATGCCAAACACACAGACATATGCTGGAATGAGATGACACAGATTTAAAAACAGTTACCATAATCAACTTTCTTGAATTAAAAGTAAGAACTCTTGCAATAAACAGAAAGCTTGAAAATTTTAGAAGTGTAAGTTACTTAAAAAGTGAAAATTCTGAAAATTGAAAAATACAACCAAAATAAAAATCTCACTTGAAGGACTCAATGGGAGATTGTAAATTTAAAGGAAAGATTCTGTGAACTTGAGTGTAAACTAATGGAAATAACTCATTCTGAATAACAGAGAGGAGAAAGATTGAAAAACATAATGATCAAAGCCTTATGGACTTGTGGAACAATACCAAAAGATCTCTTATATGTGTTGTTGTAGTCACATAAGTATGGGAGAAATTTTGTGTCCTACCCCCTGAAAATAGAAAAATAGTATCTTAAAACTTCCCAAATTTTATGAAAGAAAAAATCTGCAGATTTAAGAAACTCTGTGAACTACAAACAGTATAAGCTCTTAAAAAAACTATATCCATATACTTCCTAATCAAACTGATTAACACCAAGGTCAAAAGAAAACAACCGAAACCTTTAAAATAGACAGAAAAATGGTATGTAATATATATGGGAAACAGTAATTTTAATGATTGTTGATTTTTTATCACAGACCATGGGAGCCAGCAGGCAGTTGAACACATTTTTTAAGTGCCAAAAGCAAATAATTGTTAACCAAGAATTCTGCATCCAGAAAAAATATCCTTCAGAAATGAGGGTAAAACAAAAATATTTTAAGATGAAGAAAAACTAAAACAATTTCTAGCAACACTGTTCTAAAGGAAATACTAAGACAGTTTTTCAGGCAAAAGGGAAATGATTGCCAGAAGAAAACATGATAAATTAGGAAATAAAATTTAAAAAAGTAAATATATTTGTAAATATAATAGACTATCTTTCTCCTTTAAGTATGTGTGACAGTTGATAATACATATTTAAGACTGGCTGATGGAAATTCAACTTATCCAGATAGAAAGCATAGGACAATTGTAACATAAGGAGAGTAAAGAGATTTAAAAGATTGTAAGAGTTCCACATTTCACATAAATATGTAAAGTATTGACTCTGTGTTAAGTGTGAAAATTGGCAAGTGGATATGATAAACCCCAATCAGTAAAATAAATATAAAAATATATAGTGAAAAATTCAATGGATATATTAAAATGGAATTCTAAACTTATTCTCAAAATCCAAAGAAAGCAAAAAAGATTAAAAAATTAGGAACAGGTGAAATAGAAAAAAATATTAAAAGGGTAATCTAAATCTGAATGCATTAGTATTACATTAAATATAAGTTATCTAAGACCACCAATTTAAAGACAGTGATAATTAGATTGAATTAAAAATATTCAAATGTTTGCTGTTTATGCAAAACTCACTTTAAATATAGTTATATTGACAGATTAAAGTAAAAAAAAAAAGTAGCAAATGTTATACTGTGTAAATACTAATCAAAAGAAAGCTGGAGTGACTAGAGAAAGGAAAATTCCCAGAATAAAGAGGGATATTGTATAGTGATAAAAAGAATGTTTCAACATGAAGATATAATAAGTATAAATTGCATATATATAACAAAAGAACTTAAAAATACCTGCGTATGCATTTAGAGATATCAACATTCACTTGAATATAGTTGATAGAACAAGTAGATGGAAAATCATCAAGGAAGTAGAAGACTTGAACAATACTTTGTGATATTGTGAGTTATAATAAGAAATAAATACTTGGTTTTCATCTCCATTTCTGTTACAGAGCTCCAAAAACCCTTGGAGTTTCCTAGGAATTGAGAGCAATGTCTTTTGTTATGTTGATAAGATGACTTTTAAACCACATCTAAGGATGGGTGCTGATTGCCAGAAGAACCAATAATGTGATTAGAGGGTTGGAATTTTCTTTTTTTTTTTTTTAACGTTTATTTATTTTTGAGACAGAGAGAGACAGAGCATGAACGGGGGAGGGTCAGAGAGAGTGAGACACAGAATCTGAAACAGGCTCCAGGCTCTGAGCTGTCAGCACAGAGCCCGACGCGGGGCTCGAACTCACGGATCGGGAGATCACGACCTGAGCTGAAGTCGGACGCTTAACCGACCGAGCCACCCAGGCGCCCCAAGGGTTGGAATTTTCTATCCTACCCTCCTGATCTCTAGGAAGGTGAAAGTTGAAGAGTCAATTAATTGTGAATAGCCATTGATTTAATGAATTGTGGCTATGCAATTAAGGCCTCTATAAAAATCCCCTAAGGAGGATATTCAGAGAACTTCTGGGTAGGTAAACACAGTTGAGATTTGGGAAGAGTGGTATACTAGGAGAGGGGATGGAAGCTCCTCCTTTCTCCATACTTAGCCCTATGAATCTCTTCCATCTTGCTCTTCCTGAGTTATACCCTTTCATGATAAACCCGTAATCTAGTTAAGTAAAATGTTTCAGAGTTTGTGAGCGCTCTAGCAAATTAACAGAATATAAGGAGAAGGTTATTGGAAGTTTCTATCTACAGCCTGGGAGTCAGAAGCCCAGGTGAAAATCTAGACATTCACCCTGATCTGATGAGGGGGGGTGTTACAAGACTGATGCTATCTTAACCCGTGGGATCTGATACTATCTCTAGGTAGACAGTATCAGAATTGAGTTGAATTGTAGAATACGCTAGTGGTGCCTAGAGAATTGCTTGGTGTTAAAAAAAAAAAAAGCCACCCCTACAAACACTAGATTGTGTCCTGAAAATTTAAGTTAGCAATCAGAAGTGAGATCAGTGTCAGAACTTCTAGCAATTATCTTCACCCAAATGAGATATATACAAACCTCAACCCAACAGCCTGAGATATACATTCTTTTCATGTGCATATGAAATATTCACCAAAATAGAACATATTCTAGGTCACAAAAAATTGACAAATTTACTAAAAAGTGAAATTATACAAATTTTATCTTGTTGCCTAATGGAATTTAACTAGAAATCAAAAATAGAAAAATATCTGGAAACCTCTAGGTATTTGAAAATTATACAACACATTTCTGTAATTACTGTGCCAAAGAGCAAGTCTCAAGAGAAATTCAAAAATATTTTGAATTAAATGAAAAAGAAATACATCGTATCAGAAGTTGTGGGATGTACCAAAGTCATGAGTTATCAAAATGTATAGCATTAAATGCATATATATATATATATATTTTTAAAGGACAAAACCTCAAACCATCAATTTAAGCTTGTGTCTTAAGAATCTAGAAAAAGAGAAACAATATAAACCCAAAGCATGCATAAAAATGAAATAAAAACATGAACAAATATCAGAGAAATTGAAAATGGAAAAACAATAGAGAAAACAAAATCAAGACTGGTTCTTTGTCAACATCAACAAAACCGATAAAACTATAGCCAGTCCGACAAAGAAAATAAGTAAACATCAAGTTCTAATATCAAGAATAAAAGAAGGAATACTTCTATAAACTGCACAGACATTAAAATTTAATAAGGGAATACTAGGAACAACATGACCTTAGCATGGGCTGTTATTTAAAAATACCATAAAATGTTTGGTTTATCAACAACATGAATTTATTACTCATAGTTCTGATAACCTACAGACCCATATCAGGTTCCAGCATGGTCAGGTTCTTGGCAAGGACCCTCCTTCTGTTTTACAGATGGCTATTTTATTGCTGTATCATCCAATGGTGAGGAAATACCTAGTTAACTCTCTGGTCCTTTCTTATAAGGGCAATAATTTCATTCCTGGAGGTTCTACCATCATGATCTAATTATCTCCCAAAGGCCCCATCTCCAAATACCATCACATTGGAATTAGGGTTTCTAAATAAGAATCTGAAAGAGGCATAACCATTTAGTCTATCACAAACACCATGAACATAAGTTTGACCTGAGGAAGATGAGCCATTTCCTTGAAAGACATATAACAGGAAATTCTCTTAATAAGACAAATAATCTAAATAGTCCTATATCTAACAGACTGAATTCACAGATAAAATCCGTTATGAAAATGTCAAGTCTAGATGATCTCACTAAAACCTACGAGACGTTTAAAGAAAAAAAATATAAATCTTACAAAGAATCTTTCAGAAAATATAAGAAAAAGGAATGTTTACCAACTAATTTATTATTTGACGATTGTCCTCAAACCAAAATCAGACAAAAACAGTACAAGAAAATAAAGCCACAGGAAAATATAAATCATAAACACAGATGCTAAAATCCTCAATAAGATACCAGCAAAATAACCCAGCAATAAATAAAAAACACAAAATATCATGACCAAACTGAACTTGATCTCAGGAATGCAACATTAAAAATCACTATTAAAAAAAATCAATGTTTAGATGATCTGTCCATTGTTATAAGTGGAGTATTAACGTCTCCTACTATTATGGTATTATTTACATTTATTTATTTTTGAGAGAGCACAAGTGGGGGAGGGGCAGAGAGAGAAAGAGACACAGAATTCAAAGCAGACTCCAGGCTCTGAGCTGTCAGCACAGAGCCCAACATGGGGCTCGAACTCACAAACCATGAGACCATGACCTGAGCCAAAGTCCGGTGCTTAACTGACTGAGCCATTAGTCACAATAGGCCCCCCTATTATGGTATTATTATCAATGAGTTTCTTCATGTTTGTGATTAGTTGATTTATATATTTGGGTTCTATCAAGTTGGGGGCATAAATATCTACAATTATTAGATCTTCTTGATGGAGAGACCCCTTAATTATGTTATAATGCCCTTCTTCATCTCTTGCTACAGTCTTTGTTTAAAATTTTTGTGTGCCTGGGTGGCTCAGTCAGATGAGCGTCCAACTTTGGTTCAGGTCATAATCTCACAGCTTGTGAGTTTGAGCCCCACATCAGGCTCTCTGCTGTCAGTGTAGAGCCCACTTTGGATCCTGTCTCTCTCTGCCCCTCCCCTACTGTCATGCACTGTATCTTACTCTCAAAAATAAACATTAAAAAAATAAAATAAAATCTAGTTTGTCTAAGTATGGCTACTCTGGCTTTCTTTTTACTTCCATTAGCATAATAGGTGATCCTCCACCCCCTCACTTTCAATGTGCAGTTGTCTTTAGGCCTAAAATGAGTACCTTATAGGCAGCATTTACATGGATCTTGCTTTGTTGTTGTTGTTGTTTGTGTTTTTTTTTTAATTCATTATGATACCCTATGCCTTTTTATTGGAGGATTTAGTTCATTTACATTCAGAGTGATTACTGAAATGTATGAATTTAATGCCATTGTGTTAACTGTAGAGTAGGTGCTTCTGGTGATAGTCTCTGGTCCTTTGTAGTCTCTGTTGCCTTGGTATTTTCTTTTCTCCACTCAGAAAGTGTCCCTTAAAATTTCTTGCGGGGCTGGTTTAATGGTCATGAACTCCCTTAGTTTTTTGTGTCTGGGAAACTTTTCAACTTTTCTTTCCTTCTATTGTGAATGACAGCATTGCTGGATAAAGAAGTATTGGCTGCATAGTTTTCCCATTCAGCACATTAAAAATTTCCTGCCACCCCCTTCTTGCCTGCCAAGTTTTAGGAGGCAGGTCTGCTGCAAACCTTATGTGTCTACCTGTGTAAGGTTAAGGACCTTTTCTCTCTAGTTGCTTTCAGAATTCTCTCTTTATCTTTGTATTTTGCATGATATGTCATGGTGTTGACTTGTTTTTGTTGATTTTGAGGAGTCCTCTGTGCCTCTTAGACATGAATACCAGTTTCTTATCCCAGATTAGGGAAGTTCTCATCTATAATTTATTCAAATAAATCTTCTGGGGGCGCCTGGGTGGCACAGTCGGTTAAGCGTCCGACTTCAGCCAGGTCACAATCTTGCGGTCCGTGAGTTCGAGCCCCGCGTCAGGCTCTGGGCTGATGGCTCGGAGCCTGGAGCCTGTTTCCGATTCTGTGTCTCCCTCTCTCTCTGCCCCTCCCCCGTTCATGCTCTGTCTCTCTCTGTCCCAAAAATAAATTAAAAAAAACGTTGAAAAAAACAAAAATTAAAAAAAAAAAATAAATCTTCTGCCCCACTTCCCCGCTCTTTATTTGGAATTCCTATGATATGGTTATTGCTTCATTTCATGGAATCATTTAAGTCATCCCTGGTGATCTAATAATTTCCTTTAAATCAACAAGAAAACAAAAACTTTGAATAACACACTGTCCCAGATAGGCTTAATAGATATATTCAGAAAATTTTATCCTAAAGCAGAATACACATTGTTTTCAAATGCACATGGAATATTCTCCAGAACAGATCACATATGGGGTCACATATCAGCCCTGAAAAGGTACAAAAAGACTGAGAAGACTGAGAAGAGACCATGCATATTTTCAGATCACAACTATGAAACCCGAAATCAAATACAAGAAAAAATTTGGCAAGTCCTCAAATACATGGAGGTTAAAGAATATCTTACTAAAGAATGAATGGCTTAACCAGGAAATTAAAGAAGGAATTTAAAAAATAAATGGAAGCAAATGAGAATGAAAACACAGCAGTCTGAACCTTTTGGGATGCAGCTAAAGCAGTTCTAAGAGGAAAGTACATTGCAATTCAGGCTTATCTCAAGAAGCAAGAAAGGTCCCAAATACACGACCTAAACTTACACCTAAAGGAGCTAGAAAGGAGCAGCAAATGAAGCCTAAAGCCAGCAGAAGGAGGCAAATAATAAAGGTTAGAGCAGAAATAGACAATATAGAAACAAACAAACAAACAAAAAAACAAACCAGTAGAACAGGTCAATGAAACTAAATGCTGGTTCTGTGAAAGAATAAACAAAATTGATAAACCCTAGCCAGAACTCTCAAAAAGAAGAGAGAGGACCCGAAGAGATAAAGTCATAAATGAAACAGGATAGATCATAAACAACGCCACAGAAATACAAATAATTATAAGAGAATAGTATGAAAAATTATATGCCAAAAAACTGGACAATCTGGAAGAAGTGGACAAATTCCTAGAAATTCACACATTACCAAAACTGAAACAGGAAGAAATAGAAAATTTGAACAGGCCCATAACCAGCAAAGAAATTGAATAAGTTATCAGAAATCTCCCAACAAAAAAAAAAAAAAAAAAAAAAAAAGAAATCTCCCAACAAACAAGAGTCCTGGGCCAGACGGCTTCCCAGGGGAATTCTACCAGACACTTAAAGAAGAGTTAATACCTATTCTTCTGAAACTGTTCCAAAAAATAGAAATGGAAGGAAATCATCCAAACTCATTCTATGAAGCCAGAATTATTGATTCCCAAAATAGAAAGAGACCCCTTTAAAAAGGAGAATTACAGGCCAATATCCCTGATAAAACTGGAAGCAAAAATGCTCAACAAGATACTAGCAAATCAAATTCAAAAGTATACTAAGAGAATTATTCATCTGATAAAGTGGGATTGATTCCTGGGCTTGAGGGCTGGTTCCATATTTACAAATTAATCAACATGATAAACCACCATAAAAGAAAGGATAAGAATCATATGATACTCTCGATAGAGGCAGGAAAAAACATTTGACAAAATATATCATCCTTACTTGATAAAAATCCTCAAGAAAGTAGGGATAGATGGAGCATATCTCAATACTATAAAGGCTGTAAAGAAAGATACCCAGCTAATATCATCCTCAAGGGAAAAACTGAGAGTTTTCCCCCTAAGGTCAGCAACATGACAGGGATGACCATATCCGCCATTGCTGTACAACAGAGTACTGGAAGTCCTAGCCTTAGCAATCAGAAAACAAAAAGAAATAAAAGGCATACAAATTGGTAAAGAAGAGGGTGAACTTTCATTCTTCACAGGTGACATGATACTCTACATGGAAAACCTGAAAGACTCTACCAAAAAACTCCTAGAACTGATATATGACTTCAATAATGTTGCAGGACATAAAATCAACATACAGAAATCAGTTGCATTTCTATACGCCAATAATGAAGCAGCAGAAAGAGAATTCAAAGAATCAATCCCATTTACAATTGCATCAAAAACAATAAGATGCCTAGGAATAAACCTAACTAAAGAGGTAAAAGATCTATACACTGAAAACTATGGCAAACTATGGAAGATATTGAAGAAGACACAAAGAAATGGAAAAATATTCCATGCTTATAGATTAGAAGAACAAACATTGTCAAAATGTTGATACTACCCAGAGCAATCTACATATTCAATGCACTCCCTATCAAAATAAAACCAGCATTCTTTACAGGACTAGAACTAACAATCCTAAAATTTGTATGGAACCAGAAAAAATTCAGAGTAGCTAAAGTACTGTTGAAAAACAAAACCAAAGCTGGAGGCATCACAATTCTGGACTTCAGGCTGTATTGCAAAGCTGTAATCATCAAGACAGTATGGTACTGGCACAAAAAAAGATACATAGATCAATGGAACAGAATAGAGAACTCAGAAGTGGACCCACAAACGTATGGCCAACTTCTCTTAGACAAAACAGAAAAAAGTATCCAATGGATAAAAGAGTCTCTTTAGTAAATGGCGCTGGGAAAACTGGACAGCAACATGTAGAGGAATGAAACTGGACCACTTTTTTATACCATACACAAAAATAAATTCAAAATTGATGCAAAACCTAAATGTGAAACAGGAAGCCATCAAAATCCTAGAGGAGAAAACAGGCAACAACCTCTTTGACCTCAGTCACAGCAACTTCTTGACATGTCTCTGGAGGCAAGGGAAGTAAAAGCAAAAATAAACTTTGGAAACCTTATCAAGATAAAACAAAAACGAAAACAAAAAACTTCTGCACAGTGAAGGAAACAATCAACACAACTAAGAAGCAGCCTACAGAATGGGAGAAGATATTTGCAGATGCCATCAGATAAAGGGTTAGTACCCAAAATGTATACAGAACTTAACCAAACTCAACACCCCAAAAACAAATAATCCAATGAAGAAATGGGAAGATACGAATAGACGCTTTTCCAAACAAGACGTCCAAATGGCGCACAGACACATGAAAAGATGCTCAATATCACTCATCATGAGAAAAATACAAATCAACACCATAATGAGATACCACTTCACACTTGTCAGAATAGCTAAAATTAACAACTCAGGAAACAACAGATGTTGGCAAGGATGTGGAGAAAGGGGAAAACTTTTGCACTATTGGTGGGAATGCAAACTGGCTCAGCCACTCTGACGAACAGTATAGGAATTTCTCAAAAAATTAAAAATAGAACTACCCAATGATCCAGCAGTTGTACTGCTAGGTATTTATCCAAAGCACACAAAAATACTGATTCGAAAGGACTCCAATGTTTATAGCAGCGCTATCAGCAATAGCCAAATTGTGAAAAGAGCCCAAATGTCCATTGAATGATGAATGGATAAAGAAGATGTGGTATGTGTATACACACACACACACGACGGAATATTACTTGGTGATTAAAAAGAAAGAATTCTTGCCATTTGCAACAAGGTGAATGGAACTAGAGTGTATTATTCTAAGCAAAATAAGTCAGAGAAAGACGAATATCATATGATTTCACTCACATGTGGAATTTAAAAAACCAAATAGATGAACATAAGGGCAGGGAAGGAAAAATAAGATAAAAACAGGGAAGGCGGTTAACTAGTTTTTCTAGAGGCAGGCCTTGTCAAGAACAGAATGCTCTGGCATATTTCGAAATGGTTAGATTTCTCCTATCCCTTCAGGAAGCGGAAACGTACAAGGGGATTTTTCTCTAATATTCCCCATGAGAACTTAGGGTTCTCATAAAAACTTGGGGGGGTCCCTCTAAGGTCAGATTCCCTGGAGTGTTAAATTCTGACTTGCCCACAGTGAACCTCTAGAAATTCTTCACTTATAGTTTAGAATTTTTGTTTCCTCCCCAGCCTTCATTCCATGAAGCTTTCAATTCCAGTGATCTGCTATTCTCTGTATCTATCTGTCTAATTTTGGAGCAGCAGTTTTCTCTGTGACCTCACTTCTAAAATGAATATAAGGTGAGTTGTTGATTTTTCAGTATATTCTGCTTTTTGCTTGTTAGGACAGTGGTAGTTTCTAAGCTCCTTACATGCCACACCAGAAAGCAGAAGCCTGATCATTTCTTATAAAGCTAAATTTGCACTTACCATAAAACCCATCACAATCTTACAATACCTGTACATGGATATTTATGACAGTAGAGTCATAATTACCAAAAGACTGAAAACAACTCAAATGACCTTCAAGGAAAGAACGGATAAACCGATTCTGGTACAAACATATGACACAAGACTCCTCAGAAATAAAAGAAGTTAACAATTGATATATACAATAACATGAAAAAATTCCAAAGACATTCTATCAATTAAAGGAAGCCTCTCGCAAGGTTTACATTGTGAATGATCTCATTTATAGGCAATTTGGGAAAGGCAAAACAACCCCAATGGAAAAAAAGGTCACTGGTTACCAGACTTAGGGTTAGAGAAGGTTAGAGAATGTTGGTCATTCAGAAAGTTTACAGGTGTATTAAAATTCAGAAATTTATAATAAAAAAGTGAATTTGACTTTGTGTGAATTTTTTAAAGCCAGTATAGTAAGAGATTTTTTTTCTCATGTTTAAAAGGAGAAGAATCCTCAAAAAGGTTTTCTATGCTATTTCTTCTAGCACATTCACAGCTCCAAAATTAGACATCATGCCAATCATATTTTTTACTTTTTTATAATCCCTTGAATACCAGCACACCAGATGCAGCCATAGGAAGGAAAACACACCAAGTTGCACTGATGCGAAGTCAAACAGAACAACACTTTGCAACTCAATGTTTTTAGCAAAAGGGACCATTAAACACAGCATATTATTTAATAAAAAAATGTAGGGAGGTAGTCTTGGCAGAAAAAAAGAAAACAGAATAAGAGACAAATTCCCTTTGCTGTTGAGTACTATTTAATGAATCTAATTAGTAAGCCTCAGTGGTCTTGTAGAGGCTTTGGGGATTTTTGCATTCATTTTGAAAACAAAATGAATGTTCTGGCAGCTCCTGAAACAGAATGTTAAGATAAGAAATGTAACACAAAAAGCAGTCACCTTGAATCAGAAATGAAGAGCTGACTGGAGGTGCTGCTGAGACTATAAAGAAGTTTGTCTTTTCTCTGCAAGATCACCTTTCATATTAAACCACCAGTTTCACACACACACACACACACACACACACACACACACACACACACACACATGCAGGGATTAGGGAGAAAAACAATCAGCTGGGGTTGGAACTAGTGAGAAATCAAACAGTATAGGCTGTAAGGAAATTTAGGGACAGCAAGCTGGAAATTAAGTTGGTTGTTAATTAATCAGCAAAAATAAAATGGGGTGACCACCCGGCAGAAAGTCAATGGTGAAGGCTTACGTTTCCAGACAGTTGTGTAAGGGAAGTTTGGTGTTTGCACTTCTCCAGGGAATCTCTCCAGAGTATGCCAAGACAGGTGACAGACTGCCTACCAAATCACAAAGGTCACATTTCTGTTGTCTGCCAGAGCCTCTGGGCTCATGTGAGGATCATTAAGAAATATTTTCTCTTAAGCAAGAACTGGTTCTTACTCTTCACCCTATCTCCCACTATCATCTCTTAAAAATCTGCTTGTCCTGTGCTTCAGTCAGCCACTGGAGTGTGGTTGGGCTAACAGCTCCCTGCTCAGTAGCACAATACAGAAACAAAACACTAGCTAACTTTCAGTTTCCCAAGATGTACAGGCATATGATGAAGGTGACTGAGGCCCTAGTAATTATCCCTATATCCCAAAGTCATGTTAAGTTTTAAATCAGGTGAACCCTCAAGTAAGATGAACAACATAGGTCACTGCAGAATTAAAATGGCATTTTTGGAACACTTCTCAGGTCTTTTGGAAGTGGCTGTCCCTGAGTTACAACGTAACTGCAGGAATTGACAAGTGGAACACAGAACCAAAGGCTTGACTTTGTTGCCTGTCTCACTACATCACACAGTTTGCTAAGGCAAATCTCGGTGACCAGGATGAGAAAATTAAGAAACAAGAGTAGGAGTGGATGCTAGCAAAATTCAAACCATGGCTCAGGATAAATAGAATTTCCAATGGATTTATTCCCAGGTAATTCTGTCAAAATGCAAACCTTATACACTTAGAAACATGTAGGTGTACAGGTGTTGAATAAAAGGGGGGATGGCCATCTGAAAGGGAATTACCAGAAGGTAATAAGAGTAATAGTAATAATACCTTAAAATGAGAAAGATGGCAGATACAAAGGAAAATATCTGAGTTAGTATATTCATTTTTCATCAACTCTGAGTGCACCTCGGCTGGGTATGCATCATTTGAGGGTTTAAAATGCACAATTGGTTTTCCACATGAAGAAACTTAGCATAATGTATCCTGGTATGTAAATTCCTTGAAGAATAAAATCTGTCTGTATGAAATTCATTCAAGGCAGATCAAACCTAAAATTCCATGAAATTAGGCACATAATAAATATTTTGTGAGATTATAATGAAGTTCATTTACTATGATTTACTTGAGTGTTGGCATGAGTTAGAACTCGGGTAGATCCTTCGTTTGATGATAGTCTGTTCCTGCTTATAATCTGTCAGCATACTCTCCAATTTCCAACTTTCATAGAACATGTACTGTATAAATGTCTGTGGTCATATTTATCCCACAGTGCCAACCCAGGGAAGAGAAAAAAATTTCAATCATCTAAATAGCTTTTCTCAGGGGCGCCTGGGTGGCGCAGTCGGTTAAGCGTCCGACTTCAGCCAGGTCACGATCTCGCGGTCCGTTAGTTCGAGCCCCGCGTAAGGCTCTGGGCTGATGGCTCGGAGCCTGGAGCCTGTTTCCGATTCTGTGTCTCCCTCTCTCTCTGCCCCTCCCCCGTTCATGCTCTGTCTCTCTCTGTCCCAAAAATAAATTAAAAACGTTGAAAAAAAAATTAAAAAAAAAATAAATAAATAGCTTTTTTCAAAATTATGTAACACATACAGAGATTTTACTGGCATTTTTCATTTCCTTCTAAAATGGATAGCTAATTATGCATATAACCCTAATAAACTTATGAAAAATAAATAAAATAGATAATTTCATGGCATAATGTAAGTTATAAAACCACAGAGGTATGGCTAAAAATTTCACTTTTCAACTTTTTTTATATGGACACAGTTTTAATTGAACTTAATTGATACAACTGTATCAAACATAGATCCAATCTATGTTTGAAAATGTATTTACAAGGAAAGCCCACTAACCAAGCAAACATCAAGGATCCTGAATTCTTTTTACTTGATGCTGAGCTATAAACTTTAAGCAAGCCACACCTTCAGAATTTGTGTTAAACAATAAATCAAAACACCATTCCTTCCCTCCAGGAAGAGAAGGTCTAAAACCAGTCCAGTTAACATGACAGGGTCTGTAATTGGTCAGAACATTTGTTCTAAACTCAAATGCCTAAAGCCCAGTCAGGTAACCCAAATAACTGAAGTGATCAGGATAGGCACTGTGCTCACACATGAGCGTATGTCCTTAGGTACAAGAGGGTCACAGCTTCCCTGCTTGCCTTTCTAAATGTCATAGTTTGTAAGCAAAGTTTGCTACAATAAAAGCAAAAGTTATCTAATCAATTGTTATCTTCTGTAAATACAAGTCGTATGTAACCAGATCCCCTAACTTAAAAGAATTTCCTGTTTTTTTCCACTCTCTATTTAAACACACACATTGAATCATATGTGTGTGCATGCGTGTGTAGACACATACACACATACACATGAGTATATATGATAATATATGAAATATAATTATCTATGTTATAGTCTGAATTGTGGTCTCCTCAAATTAATATGTTGAAGTCAACTCCCCAGTACCTCAGAATATGATTGTATTTGGAGATGAGGTCTTTAAAGAGGTAAGTTAAAATGGCTTTAATCCAATGTAACTGGTGCCCTTATAAGAAAATGACATTAGGATACAGATAGTCATACAAGGAAGACCATGTGAAGATATTGGGAGAAGACAATCATAAAGAATGGCCAAGGAGAGAGGCATCAGCCTTTGGAATTAAGAGAAAATAAATTTCTGTTGTTTAAGCCATTTGCTATAGTACTTTGTTATGGCAGCCCTACCAAAATAATGCAATTGCCATTCAATTAAAAATGTGTTAGCAAATATAACAAAGCTGAATGCATTGGAATATATAAGTCATCTCTGAGTTAGAAATCATGGATGTTATTTATGAATACAGCAATCTTTCTATCACTCCTTCCCCACGGGCTCCAATGTCAGATGATTTTGTTTTGGCAAGCTTTAACTTAGGAGATGTATCTATTTCCCAATAGTCTGAAGGAATTAGTTTTTGATGTATGCCCATGGTCTCCATCATAGGACTACACCTTACTTCTGACAACACTGCAGAGTTAACAAGTTAAATAAACAAGTGGGCTCTAAATATAGTCACACCTAATTCTGCAGTCCAATGGAAGAGTTTAGAAGTGGGGAGCAAACTTGTTTTTTAACGGATTTCTTCCACAGAGCTTCTGAGTCTAGTCAATTTTTTGTTTTGTTTCAATTTCAGGTTGCTGTTGGTATTTGCAGGTTTATTCGCTTAAAAAGAAAACAAAAATCCAGAAATGTGCAAAACAAATAATAGTCCAGAACAGTATACAAAACTGCATGTTTCATGAAGTCAAATGACGATAGACATAATGAGGTCACAAATCAAGATCTCATTATCTGAAAATGTATTTATCTTTTAAGTGTCTTTCAGATTATGTTAACCATTCATTTCTCAGACCTCCCTCAGGCATTTGCACAGCAAAAGATTTCCTTGAGGAAATCTGAGATATTTTTAAAAATTCCAGACATGTTTTTATCAATTCAATAAAAAGTTTTTATCAGCTTTTACATATTGTGTATGTATATCAAGATCCCGGGGATACTAAAATGCTAATAACATTTCTTTAGCCTTAAATATGTAACTATTACAAAAAGCTAAGCTACCAGTGAGCAAAGCTGGAGAGCTATCATGGAAGTCTTTCATTGCTTTTCTCCATCTTAATACTCTCTTTACTTCAGAAATTTTTGTTGAAGATTTCTTTTGCCCTTAGACTTCTAGAGTTTAAGAAGTTATCAAGCAAATTTTCTCAGGAAATCATAGTTCCGATTTTGGAAAGACTTTGATAGTAGGACTGAAGCCTATCCCCTGGCCAAAAAAATAATAATGAGAGGCAAATTAGTCTTCAGCATTCTTTATGCAATTTGAGTTTTGCTACTCAGAACTTTCATACAAATCTCTTAATATCCAGAATCCCATTCTCAATTTGGGTTATTACTCCAGATGAGGTTATTCCAGGAAAATGCTTTACGCTCTATAACTCATAGCCTCAAGTCTGAGCACAGAACTCTAAGTAGCAGTGTGACTCAAATGCATAGTTTCATCATCTGTAAAGTTGAAATGACCTCAGTGGCTTGCTGTCAGAATTAAAGACATCATCTATATAAATCACTTATCATAAGGCTTGTCACATGAAGTCTTCTCTATAAATACTTGTTATCAATGAGTCTAGGCTCTGGCTCTGAATAAGATGAAATAAACACTCCATCCTTGTTTTTTCCACTAAATACAACTATAAAACCTGAATAGAATGCATAGAAGAGCTATTTAACAGCTCTGAAAATAAAGAGTAGCCCAAAGATTGGGAGGAAAATCAACATCTGAGATATTACTGATATGTCTATGAGTTTACATTTTCTTTTTCCAATTGGTATCCCCCACCTTGAACTCAATGCAAAAGTGGGCCCCAAGGCACAGTTAAAATCTTCTAGTTTCAACAGTGGAAAAGGAAGTCATTAGCACTCAGAAAGATTGTGGAAACACACCCCTTGTTTTTCTCTCAGCCTTCAAAAAATTACATGGTATGGGTGACAGCTATAGGCAATAGGAGCCCATACCAACTAGCACTCTAATTGAGAGGACTCTTCCTCTTGGATCAGTGGAACTATAATTCCAAGAATATGGGGTCTATCTTTTGTTGTTTTTATTCTCTCTCTCTCTCTCTTTTTTGCTCCTTCACCCCAGACATAGGATCAGTTGGTGAGGTACACAAAAGAACAAGTTAAATAGAACCTCAGACTTCTGGTTATAGAAACAAAAACAGGAGTCCCTGGGAAACAGAAATTAATAGGGCAGCTGAAAAGAGGCAGGAACTTGGGAAAGTAGTCCAAGAGAGGTTTTTATGAACTCATAGGCCCACCCCAAGCTGTAAATGCATATATATATCTGAAATCATTTATACTAAATATACTGAGAGCTGAATTAACAGGCCCATACCCAGGTCTCAGACTGGTGACTGGGTGATGCATGTGTGGAACAGATCAGGATAGTACTATAATGGTTTTGAACCAGACTGGAAACTGGTTGAACCTACACTGGTCTACTGCCTGCTAAAACAAATACAGCATTTTTAGAGATTAGTCAAGACTCAGTCTTGTGTGATAAATATTCCCAGTATCTAATATTCAATCTAAATTCACTTGACATAGGGGCGCCTGGGTGGCTCAGTCAGTTGTGCATCTGACTTCGGTTCAGGTCATGATCTCACAGTTTTTGAGTTTGAGTCCTGCATCGCGCTCTGTGCTGACAGCTCAGAGCCTGGAGCCTGCTTCCTATTCTGTGTCTCCCTCTCTCTCTGCCCTCCCCCTCTTGCAGTATGTCTCTCTCAAAAATAAATAAAAATTAAAAATTTTTAAATATACTTGACATAAAAAGGACCAGGAGAATTTCAAATCACAAGGAAAAGACAACCAACAGATACAAATGATAATATATCAGAAATGTTGGAATTCCTTGACAAATATTTTAAAGCAGTTATTATAAAAGTACCACAGTAAGCAATAGTGAACACTATTGAAATAAATTTTAAAAAATAGAAAATCTGAAAAAAAAATCATATATATGAATAAAAAAACAAGTGGTGGGGCGCTTGGGTGGCTCAGTCAGTTAAGCATCCGACTTCGGCTCAGGTCATGATCTCGCCGTTCATGAGTTCAAGCCCCGCGTCGGGCTCTGTGCTGACAGCTCAGAGCCTGGAGCCTGTTTCAGATTATGTGTCTCCCTCTCTCTCTTCCCCTCCCCCATTCATGCTCTGTCTCTGTCTCAAAAATAAATAAACGTTAAAAAAAAATTTTTAAAAAAAGTGGAAATTTTAGGAAGCTCAATAAAGTCCCATTGAATATTTAGTCAGAAATGGAGATGACAGTGGAAAGAGTCAATATATTTGAATATAAAGCAATAGATATTACTCAACATTGTTCAATTATTCTCTGTGCAAAGAGAAAAAATGTAAAATTAAAAGAAATTAAGGACCTATTGGTCAATAACAAGTGATCTAAAATTTGTTTTATCAAATCTCAGAAAGACATAAGAGTGTGGTACTATAAATAATCTTTAAAAAATATCTGAAAACTTCTCTGCAGTGGTCAAACATATAAACCTACAGATTCAAAGAAGCACAGATATTCAAAAAAAGATAAACCCACAGATAACAGTCATGGTGACTTCACAATCAAACTGCACATAACCAAAGATAAAGAACAATTCCTAAAGATAGAAAAGGCACATATTATATATAGAACAGCAATTTTAGTAACAGATTTCTTCCGGTAAAAATAAAGATCAAAAGAAAGTGGCAAAGCATTTTTAAACTAATGAAAGAAAATATCAGTTCAAATTCTATATCCAGCAAAAATATCTTCTACACATAAAGATATCTCAGATGAAGGAAAATTAAGATAATTTGTTTGCAATGAAATTGCTATAAAGCATAACTCATAAAAAGCCTTAAGATATAAAAGAAATAGTACTAGGAAATAAAGAAAATTTGGAATACCATGAATGAAAAAAGGAAAAAGATGGTAAACATTTGAGTAAATATATTAGTTTATTCTTCCCTTAAGATTTGTACAATAATTTGGGGCGCCTGGGTGGCGCAGTTGGTTAAGCGTCCGACTTCAGCCAGGTCACGATCTCGCGGTCCGTGAGTTCGAGCCCCGCGTAAGGCTCTGGGCTGATGGCTCGGAGCCTGGAGCCTGTTTCCGATTCTGTGTCTCCCTCTCTCTCTGCCCCTCCCCCGTTCATGCTCTGTCTCTCTCTGTCCCAAAAATAAATAAAAAACGTTGAAAAAAAAATTAAAAAAAAAAGATTTGTACAATAATTTGATTGTTGAAACAAAAGATCATTGTTGTATAATAAAGAATTCATCTAGTCTTTGTCCCAGGTTCCTGGCATGAAACTCCTAAAATGCTTATAATTTCCTGAGTAACAGGAATGCCCTTATCATTCATGACCTCATTGCATTATACTTGATAGTTTAGAAAAATGAGATGACTCATGATAGGCCCCCAGATATTTCAGGATTGGAGTGACAATGCCTGAAAAACCAACCATGTGGTTAGAAGGTTGCACCTTGAGCTGCTCTGACCTCTAAGAAAGGAAAGGTTACTACAGACTGAGTTCAGTTCAATTATTCAATCTGTCACACCCATGTAATAAAACACCAATAAAAACTCTGGACACTAAAGCTCAATGGAACTTCCTGGTTGGTGAACATATAGGGTGACTTTCCTTGATTCCATGAGGTGAAGGCACAGAAGCTCTATGCCTGGGATCCTCCCAGACCTTACCCTTCATTTGGGTGGTACCGATTTTTATCCTTTATAATAAAAGTGTAATTGTAAGTAAAGCACTTTGCTGAGGTTTGTGAATCATTCTAGTGAGTTATTTAACCTGAGGAGGTCATGGGAACTCCTGAATTTGTAGCTAGTGAGAATTATAGATAGCCTGGGGAATTCTGAAGTGGTGGTAACTGAATGGGGAAAGTCTTGTTGGTGACCATGCCCTTAAATCTGTGGAGTCTGATGCTAAATCCAGCTGGTTATAGTGTCAGAATTGAATTGCAGTATACCAGTCGGTGTCAGAATTTGGGTGGGGCACAGTGGGTTGGATGTACATAGATGTAATACATAAGAAAACTATGAAGTAAAAGAATATTAGAAATAACTATATGGTAATTTCTACATTCAAAACTGTAGTTGTAAACTGCTGACTCTATAGATAGCCTGTGAAGTTAAGTGTGTATATTGTATTCTCTAGACCAACCACTTTAAAAAATTATACAAAAAGATATAGTTAAAAACACAACAGATATATCTAAGTAGAATACTAAAAGTTGCTTAAATAACTCAAAAAAGTACATGCAAAAGAAAAAAAAGGGATTTAAAATAAGCAAAAAACCAAACAAACAGAAAACAAATAATAAAATGGAAAACCCATGGATCAGTCTGCTCAGGCTACCACAACAAAATAACACAGACTGAATAGCTTAACAATAGCTATTTTCTCATAGTCTATGGAGACTTGATTAAAGTGCCATCAAACTCAATTTGTGTTGAGGGCTCGATCCCATGAACAAACAAAAAATTTAAAAATGGCCCTAAGTCTTAAACAGACACATCACCAAATTAAAAATACAATGACAAATGAACACATAAAAAGTTGTTGACTATCATTAGCCACTGGGATAATACAAATTAAAACCATTATTAGATTCCACTACAAAGCTACTATAATGGCTAAAATAATATTGACTACACCAAATCCTAGCAGGGTACAAAGTACTGGAAATTTTCTTACTTTGATGGTAGGAATGTTTAATGGTACAGAAAATTTGCAAAATGGTTTGAAATTTCTTATTAAGTTAAAATTACACTTACCATATGATCTAGCAATCTCATTCCTAGGTATTTACCATAGAGAAATAAAAATTAATGTTCACTCAACATCCTACATAAATTTTCATAGTTCCTCTTTTATAATCATCAAAAAGTGGATCAAGTAAAAGGTAAAGATATTGTGGTACATGCATACAATGGAATAATCCTCAGCAATAAAAAGGAACTATTGATACACACAGAAATTTGGGTGGATCTCAAAGGTTATACAGAATGTGAAATAAATCAGTATCAAAAATATATATTGTATGTTTCCATTTATATGACATTCTCAGATATAACAAAACTATAGTGATCAAGATAGATCAAGCAATTTTCAATGAATAAGAATGGGGTTGCTTGTGTAAAGAGATGGCCAAAGGACATTTTGGGAGGAATGGAAGTTTTCTATACCCTGATTGTCATGGCATTTGCATTATTTCATACACGTGTTAAAATAATGGTCAGTTTTGTTGTGTGGCAATTTATAAAATAAAAGCAAATAAATGAAAAAATGGTTACTATTATTATTAGTTTCCTGGTCTCACCAACTTAATATATATTGGGTGTTCTCAGAAACCAGTATAGTGTCTAATTTTGTTCATCAAATGTAATGCACATTTAATAAAAAGAAGTTACTATTATTGATATTATTACAATTATTTAACAATTCTGAAGTAACATCTACCTTAATCTAATAAACAATTATTTTAAGTTATCTATTCCTGTATAACAAATTTGTGGCTTTAAACAACACTTTACTATTTTATACTTTGTTCATTAGCTTGGTGGCTTCTCTGCTGATTTTTATTGGGCTCACTTACATGACTACACAGAGCTCAAGAGTTGGCTGGACTAGAAGACCCAAGATGGTCACCGATGACTTGTCTGGCATTAATGCTAGCTGATGACCACGGCCACTCAAGTCTTCTCTATATGTCTCTTACCCTCTAGCATTCTAGAGCAAAAGATGGCTAAGAGCATCACTCCAAGAGGGTGACAACTAAACGCTATGCTAGGGGTCTTAAAGTCTAGGCTCTGGACCCACAATGCCACTTTGCCAATATTCTATTAGTGAAATCAAATCATAAGTTCAGCTCAGTTCAAGAGCTGGGAAAATTGGCTTCACCACTTCATTGCAGAAGACACAAAATATTTGGGCTGTATTTTTCTGCCTATCAAACCATTTTATTCTTATATTGTCACAAAAGCTAATGACTAAGTAAACATTTCTGGTATGACAAGCAAGGATAGAAATTTCAAAATTTTCTCAACCCAGTAAGAGAAAAGTAGGCTGTTAATCCCATTTTGCCTATGAATAGAGCAATGTTCATAATGCCTCTTACATGTATTTGCAAAGTCTTTTGTTTTTCCTAGAAATTAATTAAAATGGCTGCTGTTTATTTACAACATGGCTCAGACCAGCACCTAGTTCCCTGAAAGGCAGGCTTGATCTGATAACCCAGCTTCAGTTTCTCTCAGAGGAAAAAAAATCATGCTAACATAGAAATGACACTCATTAAATTCAGTCTGCCTTGGTTAGGAACTGGAAATAGTAGTTCTCACTTTTATTTGTCAGCTAAGAGAGAATTCTTATGATTAAAATATTGGAGAATTATTTCTACTCTGAAAAGGTGCTAAGTACTTTTCCCAAAGGAAGTAATTTCCAGATTTCTACTTTTAGAACTTCTCCCAAAATTGTCTCTGCAAATATGTTTTCAACCCTCACTTTCACTTCTCTCTACTGCCTTGGTCGTAACTTATTTTATTGTAGTCTGCTTATTCAACACATAGGAGTACATGATTATACATATATTGATGCTGCAGTTACATTGGTATGTAAAACAATGTAGATAAAGAGATTCCTGTATTTCCATAGCTGAATATAGGATGCCCGAATAACATACAGGTTTATTTTAGGACCTCTTTTCTTTTCCAATCCAGCAACAGCTTTCAAAGAAGGGCTCACTTGAATTAAGGAATGCAGAAATAACAGCATACCTCAGGAATGTGAAATGGCCCTCTGAACCCGAATGTATGCTGTGCCTAATATTACAACCGTATCTTTCCTTGTTTCCACCCTAAAAGTAATGATCTGATTAATCATACTTCCACTTTGCTGTTAGGTGCCACAGCACCTAAGATTCCTAAGATTAGGAATCTTCAGAGTCATTTTGCACTGTTGATATCTACTGAGCTTGTCCTCATCTAAAAGCCCATGCTTTGTCACTATGATTTCTGTCAAACAAATTTCTTCCACCTACTATTATAAATATGTTTCTGTGTAACATTCATTTGTGTGTATGTGTGGATGAAGGAAAGAGATGTTTAATACTTTTCTTCAAGAGTTTTTGAATCTTCTGAATGCTCATATTGCCAACAATGATATTAACGATGCCTCATGAATTTGTGTAATGAATAAAAGATTGTGTTTTCTCCTTCATGAATTATGGGAATAAGTGTGTGAGGTACATCTTAATAAAGGGAAGATAGGTTTCTAAAAATACCTTATTAGATATCAAGTCACTATTAATATTCAATAAAACTTGAGTCACAGAAAACACACTTGATTGGCAATTTGATAGAAAAAGTTGATTTTTTGGCAGCCTATTTTTAGACCAAAGTCTGACACAAGAGAAACATGAATATGGCATGAAAAAACAAAGTGCACTGATGCACAAGTCAGAAAGGCCAACTTTCCTGACATCTTCACTTACGTTTTAAACCATTCTATGAATTTTTCTATATACATACATACCTAGTACTCCATTCAATTGAAAGTGATGCTCAGAAAAAAAAATCTGAGATTACAGAATAGCCCAGTATAAAATATTAAGTGAATTTCACTATGTAGCACTATCAAAATCAGAAAAAAGCAGATGCTTTTTCTTTTTCATTCTTATCTAAACAAAAAGTTAAATTCCTCAAACTTCCCCCGTTTCCTTCTATTCATTGTGACTTCTTACATGCCAAAATTCTTATTTTCTTCCCTTTTACTAATTTCAAAATAGAAATATGCTTATAGAGATGTTATATATACACACTCATCTCTGCTTTTCTCTTGGAAATGTATCTTGCTAAAAGAACTGTAGAACTAACAAAATGGGTGGATACTAACAAAATGGATACATAACAATCTTCAAAACAAGGAAATGATATAGAAAATCAATTCATTGAAAGAAAAGATATTAATTCAATGTTTCCTATGGGTCAACATTGCGCTGAGGATCAAAGTGATGCCATGTGTGACTGCAAGTCCTAATCTCAATCACAGAGTAGCTTCTCATTACGTTTTTTAAATCTCAACTACATATCAGTTAAATGATTTTCATTTGACATTTGAATCAGCTAAATTCTACTAACTTCTACTTCTTTAACTTTCCTTTTGACATTATTTGTATTCAAGTGGTATTACCTAAGATTGGCAAAATCTAACCTATATGAAGAAGTTGATTTCAAATAGTGGTAGACCAATCTAAGTGGAATCCAAACAGTCTGTGAAACAAAAATTAAACTCACTAAATACATAAACTGAGACCCACAAGTTAGTCACAAGTGTATGTATACCACTTTGCAACACAAATACTGTGTTTTATTTATTATTGTTATTTTTTTATTTGAGAGAGAGTGGGGGAGAGAGGCAGAGGGAGAGAGAGAGAATCCTAAGTAGGCTCTGCACTCAGCATGAACCAGACATGGGGCTCATCTCTTGAACCTGTTATCATGACCTGAGTAGAAATCATGAGTTGGACACTCAACTGAGCCACCCAGATGCTTCACAAAAATATTCTTGATAACATTCAAAATAGAGAAACCCATATAAAACACAGGAATCAAAGTATGATCTTATTGATCATTTACGTAAAAGCAAGTATATTCATTTTAGATATTTCCTTTACCTGAGTATTCTCAAAAGACACTCACCTCTGGCACATTTCACTACCATCAATAGAAAGCATTCCACGTAGATGGAAGTGTTTTGGTTTAGGAATCAAAAAACATGGGTGCTGGCCCAAAATTTGTAACTACCTTGGTATGGGAAGAAGATTATTTTGAGTTCTTTGGTCTCCTATTTCTCATCTATAAAAGGAAGAAATTACACTTGTTTTCTTTATCAACATACCAAGAGAGTCCCAATGCTCCACATACTCCAGATCATTCCTTTCCTCCGCCCCCTATTCTCACTGGTTGGAAAAGAGTGCCCAGGTGAAATCCATATGTTCATTGCAAGACTTTCACTTTCCCTTCGCCCTCTAGAGTTTCACTAATATTATTTGCTAGGAAATTTTCCAGAACTTATTTCCTTTATCTAGCTTATATCAATAATAGAGAAGAAATAGAAAATATTGTCTAAATTGGAGGGAAGTGTTTGCTTTATTATCCACAGAGCTATATGGAGATAGAATCAGATGACCTAGATATACCAGACTTCTAATGAAGTCTATTGGTGGCTGATATATATAAACAACAGATTTCTGTATGTTGATTTTGTATTCTGCAACTTTACTGAATTTATCAGTTCCATCAGGTTTTTGGTGGACTCTTTCAGCTTTTCTATATATAGTGTCATGTCATCTACAAATAGTGAAAGTTGTACTACTTCTTTGCCAATTTGAATGCCTTTTATTTCTTTTTGTTGTCTGATTGCTGTGATTAGGACTTCTAATACTATGTTAAATAACAGTGCTAAAAGTGGATATCCCGGTCTTGTTCATGACCATAGGAAATACTCTATTTTTTCCCATTGAGGATGATACTAGCTGTGGGGTTTTGGTATATAGCCTTTAATATGTTGAGATATGTTCCCTCTAAACCTACTTTTGGAGGATTTTTATCATGAATGGATGTTGCACTTTGTCAAATACTTTTTCTGCATCTATTGAAATGATCATATGGTTCTTATCCTTTTTTGTATTAATGGGATATATCATGTAGATTGATTTGCAAATATTGAACCACCCTTGTTTTTTTTTACATTTATTTATTTTTGAGAGACAGAGTGTGAGCAGGGGAGTGGCCGAGAGAGAGAGGGGGACACAGATTCGAAGCAGGCTCCAGGCTCTGAGCTCTCAGCACAGAGCCCGACGCGGGGCTCAAGTCACAAACTGTGGGCTCATGACACAAGCCAAAGTCAGATGCCCAACCGACTGAGTCACCCACACGCCCCAAACCACCCTTGTAACCTAAGAATAAATCCCACTTGATTCTGGTGAATTTTTTTAATGTATTGTTGCATTTGGTTTTCTAGTATTTTATTGAGAATTTTTGCATTCATGTTTATCAGGAACATTGGTCTGTAGTTCTCTTTTTTACTGGTGTATCTTGTTTTGCTGGCCTCAGAAAATTAATCTGGAACTTTTCTTTCCTTTTTGTTTTTTTTAATAGTTTGAGAAGTGTAAGTATTAACTCTTCTTTAAATGTTTGATAGAATTCACCTGTGAAGCCATCTGGTCCTGGAGTTTTGTTTGTTGAAAGCATTTTGATTACTGATTCAATTTCTTTGCTGGTTATTGGTCTGTTCAAGTTTTTCTATTTCTTCCTGTTTCAGTTTGGGTAATTCGTGTTTCTAGGAATTAATATTTTTTTCTAGGTTGTCCAATTTGTTGGCATATAGTTTTTTAATAATTTTATATATAATTGTTTGTATTTATGTGGTGTTGTTTATTTCTACTCTATAATTTGTGACTATTTATTTGGATGCTTTTTCTTTTCCTTTGGATAAGTCTGGCTAGAAGTTTATCAATTTTATCAGTTTTTTCAAGATCCAGCTTCTGGTTTCATTGATCTGTTCTATTGGGTTTTTCTTAGTTTCTATATTATATATTTCTGCTTCAATCTTTATTATTTCCTTCCTTCTGATGACTTTTGGCTTTTTTGTTTGTTTGTTTTGTTTTTTGTTTTTTTGTTTTCCTAGCTCCTTTAGGTGTAAGGTTAAGTTTTTTATTTGAAAGTTTCCTTGTTTCTTACTTTAGGCGTGTTTTGCTATATACTTGCCTCCTAGGATTGCTTTTGCGGCCTCTCAAAGGTTTTGCACCATTGTGTTTTCATTTTCATTTCGATGTTTTTAATTCTTCTTTCATTTCCTAGTCGATCTATTTTTGTTTAGCACATGTTGTTTAACATCCATGTATTTGTGGTCTTTCCATATTTTTTTCTTGTGGTTGACTTTTAGTTTCATAGCAATGTGGTTATAAAAAGGTGCATGGTACAACTTCATGTTTTTTATTTGTTGATGCCTGTTTTGTAACCTAGTATGTGATATATCCTGGGGAATGTTTCATGTGCACTTGAAAAGAATGTGTATTCTGCTGTTTTAGGATGTAATGTTTTGAATATATCTGTTAAGTCCATCTGATCCAGTGTGTCATTCAAAACCATTGTTTTCTTTTTATTTTCTATTTAAATGGTCTGTCCACTGATATAAACAGGGTATTAAAATCTCATACTACTATTGCATTATAATCAGTTAGTTTCTTTGTGTTTGTGTATTGTGTTTGTGTTATTGTTTTATACATTTGGGTGCTTTCATTTGGGTGCATATTTATAATTGTTGTATCTTCTTGTTGGATTGTCCCCTTAATGATTATATAGTGTCTTTCTTTGTCTCTTTTTTTAAAGTTTTTTTTAACGTTTATTTAAAAAAAAAATTTTTTTTTAACATTTATTTATTTTTGAGACAGAGAGAGACAGAGCATGAACGGGGGAGGGTCAGAGAGAGGGAGACACAGAATCTGAAACAGGCTCCAGGCTCTGAGCTGTCAGCACAGAGCCCGATGCGGGGCTCAAACCCACAGACCGTGAGATCATGACCTGAGCCGAAGTCGGCCGCTTAACCGACTGAGCCACCCGGGCGCCACAACGTTTATTTATTTTTGAGACAGAGAGAGATAGAGAATGAACAGGGGAGGGTCAGAGAGAGAGGAAGACACAGAATCCGAAGCAGGCTCCAGGCTCTGAGGTGTCAGCACAGAGTCCGATGCGGGACTCAAACTCACAGATTGCAGATCATGACCTGAATCGAAGTCAGATGCCTAACTGACTGAGCCACCCAGGCGCCCCTTTCTTTGTCTCTTTTTTTTTTTTAACTTTTTTTTTTCAATATATGAAATTTATTGTCAAATTGGTTTCCATACAACACCCAGTGCTCATCCCAAAAGGTGCCCTCCTCAATACCCATCACCCACCCTCCCCTCCCTCCCACCCCCCCATCAACCCTCAGTTTGTTCTCAGTTTTTAAGAGTCTCTTATGCTTTGGCTTTCTCCCACTCTAACCTCTTGTTTTTTTTTTTTTTTCCTTCCCCTCCCCCATGGGTTTCTGTTAAGTTTCTCAGGATCCACATAAGAGTGAAAACATATGGTATCTGTCTTTCTCTGTATGGCTTATTTCACTTAGCATCACACTCTCCAGTTCCATCCACGTTGCTACAAAGGGCCATATTTCGTTCTTTCTCATTGCCATGTAGTACTCCATTGTGTATATAAACCACAATTTCTTTATCCATTCATCAGTTGATGGACATTTAGGCTCTTTCCATAATTTGGCTATTGTTGAGAGTGCTGCTATAAACATTGGGGTACAAGTGCCCCTATGCATCAGTACTCCTGTATCCCTTGGGTAAATTCCTAGCAGGGCCACTGCTGGGTCATAGGGTAGGTCTATTTTTAATTTTTTGAGGAACCTCCACACTGTTTTCCAGAGTGGCTGCACCAATTTGCATTCCCACCAACAGTGCAAGAGGGTTCCTGTTTCTCCACATCCTCTCCAGCATCTATGGTCTCCTGATTTGTTCATTTTGGCCACTCTGACTGGCGTGAGGTGATATCTGAGTGTGGTTTTGATTTGTATTTCCCTGATAAGGAGCGACGTTGAGCATCTTTTCATGTGCCTGTTGGCCATCCGGATGTCTTCTTTAGAGAAGTGTCTATTCATGTTTTCTGCCCATTTCTTCACTGGGTTATTTGTTTTTCGGGTGTGGAGTTTGGTGAGCTCTTTATAGATTCTGCACTCAAAGAGAGCCCTTTAATATTTCTTGCAGGCTGGTTTAGTGGTAATAAACTCCTTTAGTTTTTGTTGTTTTTTTTTTAATCTGGAAAACTCTTTCTCTTTCCTTCTGTTCTGAATGATAGCCTTACTGGATACAGTGTTCTTGACTGCCAGTTTTTCCAATTCCTTATGTTGAATAGATTATGCCACTTCCTTCTGGCTTGCCAAGTTTCTGTTGAGAAATCTCCAGCTAGTCTTATGGGTTTTTCCTTGTAATATAAGGACTTCCTTATCTTGCTGATTTTAAGATCTTTTCTTTACCACTATATTTTATTACAAGATTAACTTATCACTAAATGTAATTATAATTTGTCTTGGTGCTGACCTGCTTTTGTTGATTTTGATGGGAGTTCTCTGTGCCTCCTGGATGTGAATGTCTGTTTCCTTCCCCAGATTATAATAGTTTCCTGCTATTATGTCCAGAAAGAAGTTTTCTGGCCCCTTTTCTCTCTCTTCTTCTGGGAATCATATGATACACATGTTATTACATTTGATGCAGTCACTGAGTCCCTAAGTCTATTCTCATGACCCATAATTATTTTGTTCAGCTTGTTTATTTTCTATAATTCTATCTTCTATATCACTTATTCATTTCTCTGCTTGTCCTATCCTTGTTGTCATCACATCCAATCTGTTTTGAATCTCAGTTATTGCATTTTTCATTTCTGCCTGTTTTTTAAACTTTTTTTTATCTCTACAGTAACCGTTCTTCCTGATTTCTTCCATGTTTTTCTCAAGCCCAGCAATAATCCTTGATTGTTGCTTTAAATTCTCCCATCATGTGTATTACTTATATCTGTTTTGAATTAGATCTCTGGCTGCAACCTTTTCTTGTTCTTACATTTGGGACAAATTCCTCTATCTTTGAATTCTGTCTCTGCCATCTTATATGTGTTAGAAAAGGCAGTTAAGTCTCCTGTTCCTGAAAGTAATGGCCTTATGGAGAAAAGGTCATATCATGGCCAAGGCCTGGCACTTCAGGGAGTGTCTCCAGGGTATGTGGAATGCACACTGCTATTGTGTTTTGAATACTTTATCTTTCAGGCTAGTCATCTACAGAGGCTCTCCTTCTCTATTCTGGGAAGTGTTTGGTTCCTGGCCTGAATGTGTTGAATTTTAACTACGAGTGCTCTGGTTTGCTTGTGAAATGAGGCTGACACTACCTACACCAGAACTAATGCCCTGAAGAACTCTCTGTATGGGAGATGTGGTATGAACAAGGGTTTGTGCTGGTCTTCTGAGGTAGGGGCCCACTGTAATGGGAATGAGTCAAGCATGACTAAAAAGGGCAGTCTCACTAAACACGGGGAGAGGCAGTTGTGGGACTTGTTGTATGCAAGTTAGGCAGCCTGTGGCAGTGCTGTGCTGGTTTTTCTACAGGTGGCTCTATGTTTTTGCTCAGGGTGGAGGAGGGAAATGGCACTAGCCAGGTCCTTTGTTCCCAGAGAGATATCTCTATGAATGCTACTTCTCAGGGAAGCACTCTGAGAAGAGTGAATAATCTCCCCACTCTGTGCCTAAGGTGCTCTTCAGATTGCTGTTTGCATCCTGTTTGTTCCCAGGTTGTTTGCTTGCCTTTTCTCCAAGAGAAGTACAATCCTGTCCAGTCCTTATCCCAACCAAGCCTCCTAATCTTTAAACTCCAGGCTGTAAGCCATGCTGGTTCTATGAGATCACAAAACTCAGCCTGTCTCATTTTCGAAGCCAATGGCTTTGGGGAAATGTTCTCCTTGTGCATTCCCTTGGCCCTTCTCAACAATCATGGAACCCTCCACTCCATATCATCCGCAATCTATTTCTCTCCTAAATTACATTCTGTACTTCCTATTTTCTTTGATACGAACTTTTCTCTCCCTTTGGTTTTGGAGTTTGCTCTATCAGTCTTCAGGTCGATTTCTGGGAAAACTGGGGTAATGTGATATTTATCTACTGCTCATGGGATGAGAGGACCTTATGGTCCTCCTATACTGCCACCATCTTCCTCTTTCATTCAAGGACAGAGTTGTCTATTTGTTTACTACTGTATGTTCAGTATGTAGAATAATTCCTTGCTTATCGTGCACACCTGTAATGGACTGGCTGTTTGTATTCCCCTAAATCCAATTGTTGAGGCCCTAACCCCCGATATGATAGTATTTAGAAGTTGGTTCTTCAACAGGTAATTAGATTTAGATAAGGTTATGAGGCCAGGGTCCTCATGATCAGACCAATGTTCTTATAGGAAGAGATAAGAGGGCCTATTAATTAATTCATTTATTCTTTCTCTCTCTTCCCCTTCCCTTGCATGCTCAGAGAGAAATCATGTGAGCACAGAGCAAGATGGCAGCCATCTGCAAGCCATGAAGAGAGCCCTCACCATGAACCAAATGTGCCAGCAGCTTGATCCAAAACTTCTCAATCTCTAGAACTATGAGAAATGTCTGTTGTTTAAGTCACCAACTCTATGGTATTTTCTTGTTTCTTTTTTAAAATTCCAATATATTTAAAACACAGGTTATATTAGTTTCAGATGTACAAATACAGTGTTTTGACATTTCCATACATCACCCAGTGCTCATTACAAGTACCTCCTTAATCCACATCACCTATTTCATTTCTCTCCCACCACTCACCTCCCCTCTGATAACCATGAGTTTGTTGTCTATAGTTTAATTCTGTTTATTGGTTTCCATATCTTTTCCTTTGCATATTTTGTTTCTTAAATTCCATATATGAGGGAAATCATATGGTATTTTGTGGGGAATAAGCTTAGAAATTTCCCGGGGTTACAACAATGGGTTAACAAGGCATAAAGAAGTACAAAGCCATAGGAGGCTCACACCCGAGTTTGGATAAACAGGACAAGGCAACCAAGAATAGGGAGGTGCAAATGCACCCAATACATAGGTATATGAAATAGACAAGATTAGATATTCAGGGTGGAAGCACCCCCTCCCCCCCAATTTAGTATTATAGCAGAAAGCTGCTTTCACAGGAAGGAAGGACAAAGTTAGGTAAACAGGTAAATTGGGCTATAGACTGCTGCACTGCAGGTGAAGAAGCCCTGAGCAGAGATGATTAACAAAAGAAAAAGTGTCTTGTTAACTGTGAGATCAAATGTCCTACGTATCTCATCCTCTAGGCTAGCTAAAATAAACAGAGGTGGTGCCTCATGTCCACTGTAAACAACCTTCTACCCCACTGCCTGGTGTCAGGATTTTGCTTTGTATTAACCCAAACCCCTAACCCCAAATATCTTCAAGAACCCCTTTCCCACACATCCACAAGTTAATGTTCACAGATTCATTGTCTCTTTGTGCACATCCATCGCCATGTTTGTAAGCCTTCTGATCCTAATAAAAATGGGGCAAGAACCCTTATTTGGGGCTCTTATCTTTTCCTGGATGTTACCCATCTCTTGTTTTTCATCCTGCATCCTGCTTTTTTGCTGGCCAAAAGAGAACTTTAGACTTAGAGTCTATAACAGTGTTTGTCTTTCTTTCTCTAAATGACATATTTCATTTAGTACAATACACTCTAGCTCTATTGATATTGTTGCAAATGGCAAGATTTCATTCATTTATTATGGCTGAATAACATATATCACATCTTCTTTATCCATTCATATATTGATGAATACTTTGATTTCACACTTTGGCTATTGTAAAAAAAATGCTGCAATAAACATAGGGGTGCCTATATCCCTCTGAATTAGTGTTTTAGCTTTTTTGGGGGGGTGGGGGGTGGGGGTAAATAGCCAGTAGTGCAATTATTAGATTTTAACTTTTTTAAGAATACAGTAAGTTGTTTCATGATTTTATTTCCTTTTGCCCTCTCCTACTCTCTCTTCCAAAGAAATCAAAGAAAAAATTAAAATAGCTATTGTTTTGAATTATGATTGTGATATAACTGTTTTAATGAAGTATTTTTAAATGAATTTGTGGGTATGCCATTTATAGTGACTATTATTGATTAAAAATAGTAAAGGAGGAAAATTAGGTTTTAGAAATGTATAAAAGTGATAGCATAGGAGATTTTAGTCTTCTACTATTTTCATATTTTCAGATTAATCAGTATTTTTCAAAGCATTAAAATTAAAAATGACCTTTACATTTGTCTATACTATGAAGATTAAACATAAGAGAGGAAAAGTAAACTGTTTTACCTAAATGGAATGCATAATTATGGGCCTCCCTGAGCAGATATTGAGTGGAAATTATAGCATACAAAAACAGTGTGTTCTTTTCTGATTTTTAAGAGACTCTCAGTTAAGAATTGGGTAAAACAAATGTAAAGGATACTTGCCTGTAATCCTTTTCACTCATATAGCCCATGAACAGTTTAGTTTTTTGGAGAAACTATGGGAGTTTTATTGTTAGATTATAATTTATGATATATATCTAAAGCAAGGACACTACATTGATTAAAGTACTATAGAAGAATGTTTTTTTAGTTCCTTACATTCATGTTACTACTAAAAATATCAGTGTAAAACTTGTTTAAATTAAGGCATCATGGGCTGCCTGGCAGGCTCAGTCAGGTGAGCATGAAACTCTTGATCCTGGGGTTGTGAGTTTGAGCCCCGTATTGTGTATAGAGATTAAATAATAACTTTTTTTTTTAAGAGTAGATTAAAATTAAGGTATAGTGTACAAGAGTAAACCTGACCAGAACGAAAGCCTATGAGTTTTCCTAGATACACCAAAATATTCAGGATTTTGATTGTTAGTTCCAAGTCCTAGTGTGAATTATAAATAGGATTCCCAGAGTCCTAAGTGCTCTAAAATTAATTCAAAAAGGATTTTAGTCCACATAAAGTACTGCAATCTTTCCAAGACCAAGCAAACAAAAGAGTCATATAAGAATTTAATATTTATGTCAATTTAGATTTTGGTTAATAGCACCTTGAGATGGTTTTTCAAACCTATTGCAAAAAGCTACTTTTCCCGAAGTTTCTCAGAAATAGACTATTTATATAAAATATAGCATAAAAAATAACCCATTTCATTTATAGGTATTTTTAAACACCATCCTAATGTCTTCACATATTAAATAATATTAACGAAGTCAGTTAAGCATCTGACTTCGACTCAGTTCATGAGTGTGAGCCCTGTGTCAGGCTCTGGGCTGACACATCAGAGCCTGGAGCCTGCTTCAGACTCTTTGTCTCCTTCTCTCTCTGCCCCGCCCCCTCACATGCTCTCAAAAATAAACATTAAAAATATTTTCTTAATAAATAAAATAATGTTATTTTGATTTAAAACATCTTCCTGGTACTCCTCCCACATATACATATTGGTTAGTATTTCCTCTTAGTTTTTGCTTCCTTCTCACATTCAAAGGTTATTCTTTTTTTTCCCTCCCAGCCTGACATAGGAGTGCCAGATATACAAGAAAATACCTAAATTTACATTTCAAATTTAAAAAATGAGTATTTTTTTAGTATAAGTATATTCCAAGTAGTATATAGAACATAGTTATACTCAATTATTCATCATTTATCTAAAATTCAAATTTAACTAGATGTCTTGTATTTTTATTTGCTAAAGCACTAAGCCTAAAATTGGACTGCATACTTAGCATTCTTTAATGGAATTAACCCTACAACCAGATGTTTTAGCATTTGGCTTTTTCAAAAAGTTGTATATAAAGAGAATAACTGATTAAGTATTCAAAGACTTTGAGCAATGAATTATTTTAACTAGTGTAAATAATCATTCTGATGCTTAATTATATATGCAAAAATTTATATTGATTGATTGCATGTTGATAAAGCTCCAGTCTAATCTCTTTTAAAAATTGCCCTTAGGGTCACCTGGGTGGCTCACTGGTTAAGCTTCCAACTTGGCTCAGGTCATGATCTTGCAATTTGTGAGTATGAGCCCTGCGTGTGGCTCTGCGTTGATGGCTCACAGTCTGGAGCCTGCTTGAGATCCTGTGTACCTCCCTTTCTCTCTGTGCCCCTCCCCCGCTCATGTTCTGTCTCCCAAAAATTAATCAAAGTTTTTTTTAAAAAAAAGATACTAAAAAAAAAAATTCCCTGGCTCTGTCTTATAGGGCTTTGTTCTCTTACCTCTAAGTTCCCATTAAAAAATATTTTAAACTTACTAATCATTATGTACTTTATATACATACATACACGTATATATTTACCTATATAACCCATTAGCACATTTCTTTGTTATATTGCTATTTTCTTTTAATATGTCTGTCTTTTTGAATTATAAGTCCCTGGGAGGACAAATAGATATTTTACTTCTGTATCTCAGCTTAACATATCCCAGTTAATTGAATTAGTGGAAATATCAAGCTACAATGAAATGGCAGCTAAGCACTGATACTCCAACCAATTGGGAATGGTAGATGGTAACTTTATGTATTTTTTAGTTAAAAGTCTCATACCCTCTTGTTAGGTCAAGGCAGAAAATAAACCAGACACTAGATATTTAAGTGAAACCTCCAATTTATTGTGCCTTGGGGAAAATATGTATGTCGTGTGTGTGTGTTTTCCTGAGATATGGAAAGTAGTTGGAACCATTAAAATAGATGATACACTCATTATAACAATTTAACTAGGAAACTAGGGAAAAAATATTGGGATTGTTACTTTTCCTTTTCACAGATAATAATCCTCAAATATTTGGTCCCCTATTATTTGAATCTCAGGAGTATAGTAATGTGAAGTCATGAAAATGGCTGTTTTAAAATTTTCCTAATGCTCTATACATATCTAGGATAAATTAGCTATATTGAAATTTTTTCTTCTATGTAGCTTCCCCCAAACCCATAATTATTCCAGAAAATTAGGTTGACTTATAGAAAGCCTGAAGCCATGAAAATCAAGTCGTTTTGAATCTTTTCAAACTATATACATTTTTTAATATAGAAAGTGTCATATTTTCATCTATCCAACATAATATGACCTAAAATTATTAATGGTCTAAGTTAAATAACTAAGCCCAAAATAACACATATCTGTTATTTCCCCCCAGTTTCTTTTTCCCCTTCTTTTGGTAAGAAACTTGTGGTTTTATTTGGGAATAACACTTTCCTCATTAAATGTAATCTTGGTGTGGCTGTCAAAGACCTTGTATTTCCCTTAGGGATAAATACTTCACATAAGCTAGGATGGATAATATCTTGTCCCTAGAATGTGACACTAGAGGAGGTACAGAAAACTGAAAATAATTGAGACCCTCAAATAGTTGTGGCTTCCCAGATCCAAGGAGCTTCCATGATTCCTGTCCTGTTGAAGAACTGGTTCTGTAAATTTTTCTTTTCTTTCTTTCTTTCTTTCTTTCTTTCTTTCTTTCTTTCTTTCTTTCTTTCTTTCTTTCCTTTTCTTTTCTTTTCTTTTCTTTTCTTTTTTTCTTTTCTTTCTTCCTTCCTCCCTTCTTTCTTTTCTTTTCTCTTTTCTTTTCTTTCTTCCTTCCTTCCTCCCTCCCTTCTTTCTTTTCTTTTCTTTTCTTTTTTTTCTTTCTTTCTTTCTTTCTTTCTTTCTTTCTTTCTTTCTTTCTTTCTTTCTTTCACTTGTGGAGCTAGTTCATATCCTTCCAGCAAATTCAATTTATTTGAGTAGAACCATTTGGGTTGCTTGAAACTAAAGAACTTTAGCTAATTCACAAATTTATACATTCATTTAAGACAGAAGAGGAAAAAGGAAAAGTTGCAAATAACATGGAGACTGTATTAATTTGCAAGTGCTGCCTTAACAAAGTACTATAGATTAGGTGGCTTCAAACACAGAATTGTATTTTTTGTTTAATATTGGAGGCTAGGAGTCTGAAATCATGGTGTCTAAGGCTTCTCTGTGGCTTATAGGTAAACTTTTCTTTGTGTCTATCTATGTCTTAATATACTCTTCTTTTTTAAATGTTTATTTAATTTTTTAATTATTTATTTATTTATTTAGAGAGTGTGAGCATGCAGGGGAGGAGCAAAGAGAGAGAGAGGCAGAGAGAGGGAAAGAGAGAGAAAAAGAATCCCAAGCAGACCCTGTGCTGTCAGTGCAGAGCCACTTAGATGCCCCTTAAGATATTCTGTTAAGGATACCAGTCATATTGTTAAGGCCTACTTTAGTGACCTCATTTTACTTAGTTACCTTCCTAAAGACCCTAACTCCAAATGCACTCACATTCTGAAATACTGGGACTTAGGGCTTCAACCTATGAATTTGGGGGGTATACAACTCAGTCCATAACAGAAATAATGTTATTGGGTTGGGGGTATAACTGCATTACTTATGGCCATGGAGAAATGGAGGCTTTTTAAAAATGTAACTAAGTGAAGTGATAAGGAAAAATGGGGGATTCAGAACATGCAAGTTAAGGCCAGAGAGAAATTCAGTAATATTTGGGTTGACTGATGGATTTTACATTTTATTGTCTGTAAGAAAAGACTTTAGAAATATCATGACTTATTTTTCCCCACTGATTTGCACAAATATATTATATATGTCTACATTAGTAATATGGAAAAAAAATCTCTAAAATTTGCTTTCTTGGAAATCAGATACACTTTGCATTCTTTATGAAAACTGAAAAATAAAAATGTTGCATTTACATTTATGGAGATGCTAATGCTGGTGGATTTTTCCATAACTGTTTTCAAGCATTTTAAATTATAAGCTAGAGTAAGCAATTATTTTACATCATGA
Organism: Neofelis nebulosa; assembly: GCF_028018385.1. Classification (NCBI taxonomy): domain Eukaryota; kingdom Metazoa; phylum Chordata; class Mammalia; order Carnivora; family Felidae; genus Neofelis; species Neofelis nebulosa. The sequence goes on from NC_080782.1 coordinate 53,828,698, forward strand.
CTCAACATACAAAACTAAAACAAAAGTTTAATGAAACAATGCTTTCCTTACCTATGTGTGATGCACTCTTATTTTTCTTTGATGTAATTCTAAAATATTTTCTTAAAAAAAATCGTCACCTTATTGTAGGATTTTTTACCTCAATATCCAGGGTTCTTTGTTTCACAGCTTCAAAGAATGAAGTGGTGGACACAAAAGTATAAAATTAGGAAGAGTAGTGGGAAAGCCCTCTTTACAGAGAGGGTACATTTAATGCCCACTGACAAAAGGCAAGGGTCCTTGTTTTATAAGGTTCTGGTCACCTCCCCCTCCATCCCTTCCTCCTTGTTCCTTCTCAGGTTCTACCCTTAATGACTGCATAGCTCTAGGTGCTGGGTTGTCCATTCCTGATTGGCTTGTTTCCATTGTATGAGGGGAGCTCTATGGCCATACTTAGGTCTTTTGTCAAATTCCTGAGAGGAACCTGGGGCGGAGGAGGGGGGAGTAGGTAGCGTTATATTCTTAAGAGGAACCTTACATCTGAGGGGTTTGCTGTGGTGAGACACTCCCAGCATTGTTCCAAAATCTGTACTTTTCCTCACCCAGGGACTTCAGGTCCTAATATTTCCCTCTCTGCCTCTTTTATCCTATCTATTCCCTATCATAACCGAATAAAATGATTTCATAACTCAGTAATCAGTCACAATCCGCAGTGTGAAAAATACTATACTACAGAAATTGCAGGAATAGTAATACCATTGTAGAGTGGGAAAGAACATTTTTTTATTATCAAAATATTTTGATATAAATTATCCATTATTCTCCATTATTTGTATAACTGTTATGCTCCCTTGTAACACCTTGAGTGAAAATAGTTCTATAGTAAAAAAGATGAAAAACATGTTTTTATTGAGTAATCCCCTTGTCCAAGTTATATTAAAAGACACAGGGCAAAATGCCATTTTTCTTCTTTTTTTAATGTTTTATTTTTATTTTATTTTTGAGAGAGAGTGTGTGCGAGTGGGGGAGGCACAGAGAGAGGGGAGCAGAGGATCTGAAGTGGGCTCCATGCTGACAGCAGTGAGCTCGATGTGGGGCTGGAACTCAGGAACTGTGAGATCACAACCTGAGCCAAAGTTGGATGCTAAACCAACAGAGTCACCCAAGCACCCCAAAATGCCATTTTTCAAAATATCTATTTACAAATTCTATAGTCAGTTTTGAAGAACTGTCTAATAGAACTTCTCACAGTGATGAAAATACTGTATAATCTGTGCTGTTGAATATGGTAGCCACATGTGGCTAGTAAGCATATGAATAATGTATTATTAGAAGAATTAAATTTTTAATTTTATTTAACTAATGAAAATAGCCACATGTGGCTAGTGGCTGCCATATTAAGGAGCACAACTCAAGGACTTCCTCTATGACTCAAAGTGTTGGCATCTAACATGCTGCTAACCTTATTTTTAGAAACCTCTTTGAACAGAATTCTTGAAGAAATATCACGCTTTTCTTACCCACTATAAATAGACATATTTATTTAAAACTGAAACTTCCATGTAAGGGTTATGTGTAGATGGTAAGGGGTAAAATGTGATGTAATTCATATCAGTGGCAAATTAAATCTCATGTATGTATAGATATCAAGGAAAGGTTACAAGAAAGACAGAAATGTCAAGCCCTCTATAGAGATTAAGTGTGGGATGCCAAGCACATTACCCTCAGGTGAGTGTTCAGAAATGCAAAGAAGGGTTCAAAGCCAAGTCACAGGTAGAGATCCAAATTGCTTGGCATAATTAAAGATGGGATGAAGCAAGTGGCTAAAATGCATAAGTTGAAAAAATGTGAATGAAGTCTTAAGGGTAAGAGGAGGCTGAGACCCAGAGCCAAAGGAAGGCTGGAATGAGTGGAGAAAACTGATCAATGAAAAATTTCTGGTAATAAGGGAATCCTAAATATAAGAACTTCTAGTTTCAATTTTAAAATCCTTTGCAAAACCATTAATATTTTTTGAAATAATATGACTGCACTAAACTCTCAGGGAATTTTGTGATATTCAGAAAACCAACGATATCAAAGAAATACGGTGGAGATCTATATTGGGATTAAAAGTGTACAAAGAGAGTGGAGAGTCCCACGCGAGGCTTGATCTCACGATCCTAGGATCATGACCTGAACCCAAATCAAGAGTTAGATGCTCAATCCCCTGAGCCACCTAAGCGCCTCTCCTTCTGACATTTTCATAAATAAGACTACGGGGGTTATGAAATCTTTACTATATTCTTGGCTTTGGCACTGATGTAGCATAAGATCTAATAAAATACATATGGGGTAATTTGATAACAATTGACCTTAGTTTAAAACACTGGTTGTTATGGAAATTTAGTTGTTTTTGAAACTTATTTAATAAGGAAATGTGTAGAATTTTCTACAAGTCAGGAACTCTTCTAATCACTTAAAAATATTCTGTTTATGGGGCGCCTGGGTGGCTCAGTCGGTTGAGCATCCGACTTTGGCTGTCATCATCTCGCGGTCCGTGAGTTTGAGCCCCGCATAGGGCTCTGTGCTGACAGCTCAGAGCCTGGAGCCTGCTTCAGATTGTGTGTCTCCCTCTCTCTGCCCCTCCCCCACCCATGCTCGCTCTCTCTCTCTCTCTCTCTCCCCCTGTCAAAAATAAATAAACCTTAAAAAATTTTTTTTTAATTCTGTTTATAATTGCCACAATATACCCACTTTTTAGTTTCAGAAATTGAAACAGTTTAAGCAATTCCTGCAAAGTTTCACCACTAGTGAGCAGAGGAATCCTGGAATCCAACATCAGCAGTGTATTCCTGGAGTTCATGCTCCTTGGGAATAAAAATTGTGCCAACAAAATGAATAGAAGAATAAATAAAGTAGGTTCTGGAATCAAACATATCTAAGCTCACCTCATTGATTTTCTAGCTATGTGACCTGTTTAAGTGATTTGTTTTTTCCATGTTGTATTGAATTTCAAGATTGAGTTTGAATTAAGGATTGAGTTTCAGTTAATTTATTGCCAGATTAAATATGATTTATACTTTGGATTGATTTAGAATTTTACTTTTACTTTATTTTATTTTGTAATCTATTTGTTCACCAATAATTTTAAGTGCTTATTTTTTTCCAGGCACTCTTATTATAAGTATATAAAAACAACCATGGTTAACACAAAGGTTCCTGATTTTATGAAACTTATACGTTATGTACCTATTAGCTCTTTTAACATCCTAATTAATAGCCCAAACCATAATTTGATTGTGTCCCCATTTTGTTCCATTAGAATCCAATCAGTGCTCTCAAGGTATGCCTGAAGTTTATCGATTTGTCTTTGGAAGAAAAAAATAAAAAAAAAAAAAGATCATTTTACTGAACATCTGTTCCTTGGAGTCAGGTGATACATTTTTCAAATAATGTGACTGTCCTAACTAGTCTATATTTACCGACGACAAAGGCAAGCTTCATTATAGATGAAAATGATTGGCTTCCTGCCACAAGGATATCATCTCCTTGTCAAGAAACATTTGAGGCACATCAAAGAATGGTAATTAGTGTTAATAGGAAACCCAACAAAATCAATTCCTTTCCTGCATTTAGTCTCCCAGGAGGAGTTTGGCTTCAGCTCACTACTGATGGATAGGCTCCTTGAATTTGGGAGAATGGCACTATGATTATTTGGGCTGTTTAAACTAGAAATGTTTCTCTTAGGATTGCCGTACAATCATCATCACCCCTTTAGAGATACATTTGGATCTAGATTAATCACCACAGTTCCATAGAGAGTGCAGTTAGAAAAAGATTGTATCTGACAATGAGCTCTACAAATCATTGCAATTTCTGGACAGGGTCAAGTGTAGTGAGTATTAAGAAGAAATAATACTTTGATCACAGGGTAAGTTAGATGTGCTTTGTATTATCCCGGCTGGTATATAAAGGATATTTTATTTGCTTTGTTTTTATTTGTTTGCCTGCTCAACATTCACTGCTCATTCTTTTGACAATAGCACACAGACCTGAATTTTTGGAATCACCTATTTCTCATTATTAGTCTTCTGGCTCCAATTATGAATATACTATCCAGCCCGGGCCAGTCGTCTTGTTATCTCTTCTAGCTACACTAGACTGGAAGCATGACTCAAGTCAGCCAGTCCAGTGAAACTGAATTCTAGTATTTTTATGGAACTATTAGAAAATGAAAATCTCTTTTATGCTGAGACTGGTTGTTGAGAGCAGGATCCAATATAAGCCTAATAGCATTTGGGTTTTCCATGCAGGAAGAGACTGACTGACTGAATCCAAAATGGAGGAAAGCCACAAAACAAGGAGAAAACAAGTTCATGTGGTGTTGAGATTCTGACTCTGGCTTTCTGGAAGATCACTCTATCTGACCTTACACTCTTAAGTTCTACAAGTCACCAATTCTTCTTCTATACAGACAATTTTGGTTTGACTTCTGTCTCTAGGGGTTATTTGGAATTGTTCAAACTTTCACTCTTGAAAAATAGGGCCCTATTTTTCCTTCTATGAGCCAGGAATGGAGAAGGGTGCCCATGTGGACTAAGGCACAGAAAACAAGGCCAAATCATGAGGCTATCTTGACTTAGAAAAGGTTATTCCATGAGTTGAAGTCCAAAAAGACAGTTAAAGGAAACTGGATCCAAAGCCAAAATTTGGAAATAAGTTCAGGAAACAGTTGTTGGCCAGACTTAAATATGGAGGTGAGGCAGATTCCCTGAAGACAGAGCCTTTAGTAAGGTGTATTTCAACTCACCTTTGGCTAATGAGCTAACTCCAGTGCAATTCACCAATGGGGTAGATGCTCTGAATAAAGTAGCCTGTAATATCTCATGATAATATATTTGATATGTAATATATATAACTTCTGAATGAGTGACTTTGATGAGAATCATACCCAAAAGAGCTTTAGCCAAGTGCATTGATAACTGAACATCAGGACTTTATATACAATAGCAAGAAGAGCCTTAGTTAACTAGGAAAACTTGTTTCCCTGCTACATAGATTAGTGCCTGTGATTGTACTGTGAGAGAATGCTTGGCATCACTCACATTCAAGGTATTAATGCTTCAATTTTTCTTTCTCATGTTTTAGTCTGTGTGACATGTTACTCATTACGATTCTTTCTGTGAGCAAATTTTGGCTTTCTGTAGGAACCCGTTATGGTATGGCCTAAGGCTCTACACATTAGCCTTCAATCCTTCACAACTGCTACTTGAGTCATAATTAAAAGTTAGCTGAAAATGCCACAAAAATTGATCAAACTGTTGTCCATTAGGCTGAGGTTCCAGGAGGAATTTATTTTTGGTTTACAGTATGTAGGTCATTTAAAAAAATGGGAAAGAATGAAAGAAGCTTTTGACTATAACTCATTTATATTTCATGGATCAAATGCCTCAGCACTTACATTTTACTGAGTTTTAATTAAAGGATGCATACAGTTTTATGTAACTATTAATAAATCCAAGACTTTCTATGAAATATTGCTATGCTTCAACAACTTTTATAAAGTTCATTGTCCTGATCCTAAAACTGTTTCACTAAGGGGAGTTCATAAATGAGGAACATCCTCCTGAAGGTCTAATTGTATACTTCAATTTGACACCCCCCTTAAGTGGCAACCAACTTTACTTTCTTTGCAACCACTAAGATATCCTGCCTGATGTATAGGGCTCTGTAGAGCCTGTTATTATTTTAGCAGGCATGCTTTCAGTTAACACAACTCAGACCATCTTAATGAATATGAGGGAGAAAACAAGGAAGAGGAACAGAGTGAAGGAGAAGGACAAAGAAGAGAATGAGGAATTAGGTAGTTTGCATTAGGTGCAACTGGATCCTGGAGTTTAAAAGCAGTGACATCATCTGGTTTATGCTCCTTATCCCCTCAACTCTCTGTTCCACTTTCCCTCCACGTTGCCCTCCTTTACATGGCAATCAACCAATGGTAAATCAGAACTTACAGCATTTCAGCTTAGTTACCACACTGGAAGGAAGTCAACTTATTATTATTATTTTTGTCCCAGATTCTCCGTATAAATCCAAGGAAGTACTCACCTTAGTTCTGTTTGTGTATGAATATTAACAATAAATAGGAAGTCAAGTCTGATTATGTGATATCTGTGTTATTCTTTGTTACAGGAGGGTTAATAATGACTCACTGGCAGATTGTATCATCTCAGGTATCAGGAACCTTCCTTATGTCTGCTTATATCCCCTATTCTACTAATGGATAGGCTGTGTATGTAACCGATCTGTACATACTAGCTATTTACCAGCAATAGAGTGCTTGTTCCATGAGAACACCATACTACTTGAACACACAAAATATCTTTGAATGACCACACAATTCCAAAGCACCAAGTTTTTTCGCATTTCCAGGCCTTCTTGCATGCTCTTCTCTCTCATTTCCCTTCTCTATTATTCTTCATCATTTGGCCCATAAGTATAATTTTCTGAGGGTTTTTACCTGATTCCCCTTCCCCTCAGACCAGGGTAAGACCTTGAGTTTACCTTTTCATAGCGCCTGTTTTGTTTTGTTTTTCCTTTATAGCATCTATTTTAATTGGGTGATTAATTGGGTAATATTTGTTTTCCTGTTAGACTGGAAACAGATGCACTACCTAAATTATTTACTTTTGCATTGCTAGCACTCTATCCTCAAAGGCATTGAATATCATAGATAATTTTAAAAATGATTAAAAAGAATGTAAACTCTAGAAATGTATTGCATAAAGTTTCTTTGTAGAATGCAATCAAATTTATCAATAAAACTATCTAATTATGAATAGCAGTACCACCATCTAGATCTCAAGACTAGGGTTAATGGACACAGGATAATTCTAGTTACTACTATACGCTGCCACATTTCAGTAGCTTACATATAGAAGTTTATTGCTTGCTCACATAATTCCTGTGCAGATGTTCCTGGTCAATGAGTAGCTCTTCTCCATTTGGGAATTCAGGTACTCTTTCAATTCTATGCTCTAACATCTCTAATCTTTGCTGGCTGCAAAGGGCCTCGAAATCCTTTGCATCCAGCAACCAGATGGGAAACAAACGCAAGTATAGAGAAGGTATACTCAATTTTGTTAACCACCTCAATCCAGAATTAAAACACCTCACTAAGTTTCCATTGGCAAGAAATGGTGATATGGCTCAATTTAGATGCGGGACATGTAGTTTCTAGTTAGCAGCCGCGGGCCAGCTGTAGCTGTACACGATGGATGGAATAAGCAAGAATGATCTGCTACTGTACTGTTTAAGACAGTAGGCAAAACCTCCCATAAGATGATTTCTAAGATTCAAAAAGCTATGGTTCATCTTAACAAAACTGGTGGGAAAATGAACAATTCAGGCATTCTATTTTTTTTTCCAGGGAAGACAAACACAACAAAAACATCATCAACAACAACAACAACAACAACAACAACAACAACAACAAAACCAACACAGAAACTAAAACCTGTTGAGCTATTTTCTTTTCCATAGTTATATTTCTGTTTTGTTTCTTATTGCTTGTGTTATTTGTTGTTTTGAAATTATGTGGAAATAAAACCTCAGGGTGAGAAGATGTAAGTGACACAAAAGACTTTCGTGATTTCCCTTTTAAGTCTGAAGTTCTATTATTTTTTAATAATTTGAAATGTTAACCTTAAAGAAAGTGATACTAGTTAGCATATATAATCACAATGTCTATGCTCTACCCTATCAAGAAGATGTTAATTAATTGCTTTTATAATTCCTCTGTTTGGTGTGTTTAACACAGCAATACATGATTTATCATCTTCACAAAACATGAAAGCTAAAGGTTACAACAGTATTTTACTGACTGAAATACAAAAACAGGTGGCAATTACCACAATATTGTGTTCTGAGGTTAAAACACTGGCAAATCAAATAACAATTCATCAGCAGATGCTGTATTAAGTTAATCCCTCCAATTCTGGATATTAAAAAAATCTAAGCTCATGACAACAATGTGCAACAAGAAAAAACGGAGATGTGCACAGAACACTGGATTTTTGTATACAAAAATGTTTGGCTAAGATTCCCACCACAGTCAATTTTCTTTTGGTTAGGAATTCATAGCAAGTTATCACTACTGATTTCTCAAAGCCACATTTATTAAAGATTCATAGCTCTGAGTTGTCTTATAATCTTATTTTTAAATAACTTTTCAAAATTTGTTTTTTCAACTGTTATAATCTTTTCCCATTTGCTGCTAGTATTCATTCAACAAAATCATTATGTTGTCACACATGCACTTATTCATTCAATTAATTGTTTTGTTTTTTATCAACCTTTACTATATAAATAGGCCGCTCTGCTAGGTGTTTCAGGAGATACATGGAATTTTTTCCTGCAAGAACATGCAACTGGTTCTCCTATCAGAAGTGTTCATACCATACCATATATGATTATATGACAAGACACTAGTGATGTTTTGGAAAAGCATATGGTAAATGTTAAATAAATTAAATATATAATGTATGGTATGTGTTCTGAGAATTTTTTCTTTTTACCGTAGAGAATAGTAATCAATGAAGACTTCTTGGAGGTAGTATGAATTAAAGACTTTGGAGAATGCATAAGAGTTGAATAGAAGAATGAGCAAGGGAATTCCAAAGAGGAAAATAGTATAAAAGAAATACAGAGAAGGAGGCCTGAGTATAACATATAGAAAGAACCACAGTAGAGCATTACAGTAGGAGAGAGTAGGGATACAGGAGGGGAAAGGGAAGAGATTTGGGAGCCAATGAAACTACCATCCAAGTATCTTGGGGAGCAGAACAAATGTTTTATAAGATCTCAGTGATAAAGAGATGTCATGCACTTTGCACAGTGAAGGTGAAGAACAAGGAAATGTGTCCATTAGAGAGAACATCACATGCAAAAGCCCAAAGGAGACAAAATGTTAATTATTTAAAGCACTACAAGAAGTTCAATATGAATAAAAGACAGTGATTATACATGGAAAGGTGAAGGAGAAAACAATGGTTGGGATTGTGAGAGATGAGTCTGGGGAGGTGGATTGGCTACAAAGTTATTTTCTATCATGTTAAAAAGGTTGGATTTTGTCCTGCCAGCACTGGGAGCCACTGAAAAGGGAGAACAAGGTCAAAGCTGTATAGTCCATCATATTAAGCTGCAGAAGGAACTGTTTAAAAGAGAGAGGCACTATTGGAGGCAGGAAGAACTAATGCTAGAAAATTGGAGTGATTCAGATGATAGAGTGGTGAATTGGACTCTGGTGGCATGGGAATAGAAAGAAGTAGCTGGATGAGTGACAAAGAAAAAGAACTAGAAATTTCTATGTGAAAAGATGATGGTAGGGTCATTTTAGGACCTTCATGGTCCATATATTCTACTCTGAGAGTCTTCACCCCATGTTGTACTAGGCATATTAAAATATACCCACAATCCCATACAAGTCATAATTATAATAAGTAAATGGAAATAGAAGTTTCTAATTTTTACAATTTTGAGTTTATGAGGTACTTTTTAAAATAATTTTAACCTTATTATGTTGATTATACTTTATGATTTTTGTATCTAAATAAGAATATTAAACTGCACTTGCCTAGCTGCCAGAAAATTATTTGTGGACAATTAATTTTATTGTTTCTGTTTTCATATGTGTGTATGTAAGTTTTATATATTAACTCATTTTCAGAGCCATACAAAAGCTTGGTGGTCCTAGGCATTGTACCTTACATGGAAAATTGGTTTGAATGGTGTTGATCCTCGCTTGTCTACCAGAAATCACAATAGGAAGAACAAATCGCATTCCAAGTGCCTCCCACCATGCATTTGTAGTTTCACATACTGATCTTCTAAATCAATTCTTTAAATTTAATCAACCTCTTCAGAGTTTTCCAGGTCATGGGCCAACTTTGTCTACCTCCTTAGGTGGATGGTGGTGTTGAACACAAAGAAAAAAAAAAAGTGAAGTGGGAAATCTGCTTTCTACTCAGCCCCCTCTCATAAACACAGTCATCTGTGTTCTTCAGGAGGGAAGCAAAGAACACAGCTGCTGCTGTATCCCAGGCCATCTCAGACCACTCAGTGGAGCTATTTCCAGTACTCAAACGGCCCAGCATGTTGCAGAAGGGCAGGTGCTGCACTGACGTCAGTCTCCTTCAGGGCCAATCTTCAGCCTGCACATATTCATCTACCCATGAAAAGTGCACCCCATGAATCCTCACTGACAACAACATGTCATAGCAACAACGCTGAGACTTTCTCCTTGACCAGTTGCCACTTCCATGGAAATCAACAGTTTCCAGCTATGCCTTCTAATGGAGCAGAGTGAGGAGTAAGAAAGTAAGGTACTTTATGATGCTACGGTAGTGAAGTGAACTTGCGTCAAAGCTCTACATTTCATAACAAATTAAGACAGAAACTGAATTTTCTTGAAAAAGAAAATGTTCTTCAAAAATGTTTTCTTCAGTTACCAATATCTTACATAAAACACTCAAAATCTGATTTACCATTATGTCAAAGGAACATTAGATATCTTTGACCTAAGTAATTTGATATAAATGTGTCATGCAGACAATTAAGATTGATATTCAGCCCTCATACATTTTTGCTGTGATCATCACTTTTCAGGAGGAAAAAAAAGTAAACCAGGAGAAGGATTAGGAGGATACAGAGAGGAAGAGGAAAAAAAGAGAAAGAAAAGAAGAAGAAGAGAAAAAAAATTGAAACAGAAAGAGAAAAATTCTGGAAACATCAGTTTACCTTTTTCTCCTCTACACAAATGGTTGTTAGTTCAAACGCTTTTCTTAAAATTTCTGATCCTAATTATATGGAGCCTCCACCCCAAATCAAGTTCTTAGCGAATATAAAAGTGCTATCTCCAGATTGAGTTCAGTTTTTTTCTTCCTCTTTTTAAAAAAAAGTACAAAATTTAATCTGTATTATTCATTCCAATCCTTTAGATTAAAAATTATGCCCATAGTTCAACTGGACCTTTAACTCTAGTCAAAATTAGTTTTTCTAGGGACCCACACACATCAGACACCCTGTTATCTCATTCTATAAAAGATTAGTCCATACCATCTTATCTCGGAAAACTTTATCTCCAGCTTCTAGAATGTGATCACCCAATGTGGTCAATATAGAAACTAGCAATATAAAAAAAGGCTAATTTGTTTTCTCATTCTTGTGTGTGTTCATTGATCTCCAGAGAAAGACTAAACTTATCCATGAATGTGAAGCAAGCATTACACCTCCACGAACATGACGCAGGTATCGGGCTACCAATTGAAACCCCTGGACCCCAATTCCGACAAATAGAAAATATTATATAAATGTGAACTGATTTCTCTAACCCAGTATCTAATCTGTAGTGTCTTGGTTCTAAATTTTGGTCCTGAACCTAAGCTGCCTAAGCAGTGCCTGTTACCATGCAAAGAAGAAAAGAAAGTAGATGATAGGAAGTTACTTCTTTGTTGTGCTCTGAAGCTAGTTTTCTCTCCAAACACCTTGTTGCTTTTGTTCACTGAGAGAAGTTGATCTGCAAAATAACTGCTAGTCACCAGTTAATTGATTTAACTTGTGGTAAAGTATCTGTTGGAAAATCTAGACAATATTTTTGTGTAGTCCATTTCTTCCCTCAGCACACTCTGTAAAGAGCCTCTGTTTAATTATTAGGACAGTGAATTGAGAGTAGATATTATTCCTATCAATTGTTATTTTCCCCAGTATCAAGGTCATTTCCTGTTGGTTCAGTTACATTGCATGAAAATACCACTTATTGTAACAACCTTCACTGATACATGTTAAATCTCCTCTACTTTCTTGTCTGTATTTGAGACAATCACCTTAAGTTGTCTTCCCTCATGAAGTTTTTCTGCAATAATTATCATCCCTTTTCTGAACTTCTATAGTCAGGATGTTTGGTACCATACTGTTTTTCTCATTATTTTATTAGCATTTTATCCTCAAATACGATAGAAGCTTTTTGAAAACAATAACTCTATCTTTACTACATCACCTCCACAGCCCTTCTTTGAGCTGTTATTTACTGAGAGCACATCACATGCTAAACCCTGAGGTCTATCCTTATATTTGAGGACATGGAGAAGATGAGCTTGAATCCGTTTTCTAGGAAAGCTTTCAATCAAGTGGTGGTGATAGATTTGTGAAATGATGAGTTCGGGAAGATGTAACAAGTTCTATGGATGAAGAGTTGTGAGGACACAAAACATGGGCAATGAATTTTGCTCAACAGATATTTAATCTTGGTTCTAAAGAACAAATAGTAGTTTATTAGGACAAAAGTTAGAAAAGGGGTCAAGAAGAGAAAATCCCAGGCAGAAGTAACAGCACAGAATAATGAACAGAATTTCTCTGACATTTAGCAAAAAGCTATGTAAACATTAGGGGCTTTAATAACAGTTTCATTTTGATTAATGCAGTTCTCCATATTGGCTGGAAATCTCGAGATTAATATTTTCTGCAGACTGTAGGCAGAAGCAAAGTTCTTTTACTTTGTATTTAATGTGTTACCTTATATAAAAGCTGAGCCAATTCAGTTATAAAGAGAAACTTGCCAAATATTCAATTTGATGTATTTTGGTGATGTAAACCTACAGAATATCTTAAGCCTTTAATATTCCCTACTGTTCTATTATAATTAACGTGAACACTCTCTTTGAAGGACAAAGTTTAGTCTACAAAGGCACAGCCTGAAGTTATAGCATTTGCATCTTGGTTGATGTCCCTTATGAAAATAAGGAAGGCTTATGCTCAGGTGGGAAGAATACTGCCCCAGTAATCTATTTAGGTACAAATATACGCTTTGACTCTAAATTCTAATCACTTTAGTGTTTTCCCTTTCATAGCAGAAATAGTTTCACTAACATTGTGAAAGCATATTTATATTTAATTAGACTCTACAGATGCTTTGTGAATGCTTAGAGCTTTATGTATGTGCCATGTTAGATAAGAGGGATATAAGCAGTGAACAAGAGAGACACCAACCTGTGATTGCACACTGTCTTCTAACAGAAAAGAGGTCAACTAGGAATGGGTGACCATGACTCTGTGATCAGAAGATTCAAATGTCTCACTGTCCCTTTGTAAAATATTCATGACCTGTAAGACCCTACAAGGTCTGCTCCTACATAATTCCCCATCATTATCACCAACTACTCTTTTCTTCCCACTTAACTCTATTTAGAAACATAGATCTCCTGTTTTTCTTCAAAAGTATCCATCTTAAATTATCAGGGAATACTGTGAAAAATTATATGCCAACAAACTGGACAACCTGGAAGAAATGGACAAATTCCTAAGCACCCACACACTTCCAAACGCAAACAGGAAGAAATAGAAAATTTGAACAGACCCATAACCAGCGAAGAAATTGAATCAGTTATCACAAATCTCCCAACAAATAAGAGTCCAGGACCAGATGGCTTCCTTGGGGAATTCTACCAGACATTTAAAGCAGAGATAATACCTATCTTTCTCAAGCTGTTCCAAAAAATAGAAAGGGAAAGAAAACTTCCAGACTTATTCTATGAAAACAGCATTACTTTGATTCCCAAACCAGACAGAGACCCAGTAAAAAAAGAGAACTACAGGCTAATATCCCTGATGAATATGGATGCAAAAATTCTCAATAAGATACTAGCAAATCGAATTCAACAGCATATAAAAAGAATTATTCACAATGACCAAGTGCGATTCATTCCTGGGCTGCTGGGCTGGTTCAATATTCACAAATCAATCAACGTGATACATCACATTAATAAAAGAAAAGAACCATATGATCCTGTCAATCGATGCAGAAAAAGCATTTGACAAAATTCAGCATCCTTTCTTAATAAAAACCCTCGAGAAAGTCGGGATAGAAGGAACATACTTAAACATCATAAAAGCCATTTATGAAAAGCTCACAGCTAATATCATCCTCAATGGGGAAAAACTGAGAGTTTTCCCCCTGAGATCAGGAACACGACAGGGATGTCCACTCTCACCGCTGTTGTTTAACATAGTGTTCGAAGTGCTAGCATCAGCAATCAGACAACAAAAGGAAATCAAAGGCATCAAAAATTGGCAAAGATGAAGTCAAGCTTTCACTTTTTACAGATGACATGATACTATACATGGAAAACCCAACACACTCCACCAAAAGTCTGCTAGAACTGATACATGAATTCAGCAAAGTCATAGGATAAAAAATCAATGTACAGAAATCAGTTGTATTCTTATACACTAATAATGAAGCAACAGAAAGATAAATAAAGAAACTGATCCCATTCACAATTGCACCAAGAACCATAAAATACATAGGAATAAACCTAATCAAAGATGTAAAAGATCTGTATGCTGAAAACTATAGAAAGCTTATGAAGGAAATTGAAGAAGATACAAAGAAATGGAAAAACATTCCATGTTCATGGATTGGAAGAATAAATATTGTTAAAATGTCAATACTACCCAAAGCAATCTATACATTCATTGCAATCCCAGTCAAAATTGCACCAACATTCTTCTAGAGGCTAGAGCAAGCAATCCTAAAATTTGTATGGAACCACAAAAGACCCTGAATAGCCAAAGTAATATTGAAGAAGAAGACCAAAGCGGGAGGCATCACAATCCCAGACTTTAGCCTCTACTACAAAGCTGTAATCATCAATACAGCATGGTATTGGCAAACAAAACAGACACATAGGCCAATGGAATAGAATAGAGACTCCAGAATTGGACCCACCAAAGTATGGCCAACTAATCTTTGACAAATCAGGAAAGAATATCTAGTGGAAAAAAGACAGTCTCTTTAACAAATGGTGCTGGGAGAACTGGACAGCAACATGCAGAAGAACAAAACTAGACCACTTTCTTACACCATTCACAAAAATAAACTCAAAATGGATGAAGGACCTAAATGTGAGACAGGAAACCATCAAAACCCTAGAGGAGAAAGCAGGAAAAAACCTCTCTGACCTCAGCCGCAGCAGTTTCTTACATGACACATCTCCAAAGGCAAGGGAATTAAAAGCAAAAATGAACTATTGGGACCTCATGAAGATAAAAATCTTCTGCACTGCAAATGAAACAATCAACAAAACTAAAAGGCAACCAACGGAATGGGAAAAGATATTTGCAAATGACATATCGGACAAAGAGCTAGTATCCAAAATCTATAAAGAGCTCACCAAACTCCACACCCAAAAAACAAATAATCCAGTGAAGAAATGGGCAGAAGACATGAATAAACACTTCTCTAAAGAAGACATCCAGATGGCCAATAGACACATGAAAAGATGCTCAACATCGCTCCTCATCAGGGAAATAGAAATCAAAACCATACTGAGATATCATCTCACACCGGTCAGAGTGGCTAAAATGAACAAATCAGGAAACCATAGGTGTTGGAGAGTCTGTGGAGAAAGGGAAAGCCTCTCACACAGCTGGTGGGAATGCAAACTGGTGCAGCCGCTCTGGAAAACAGTGTGGAGGTTCCTCAAAAAAATTAAAAATAGATCTACTCTATGACCCAGCAATAGCACTGCTAGGAACTTACCCAAGGGATACAGGAGTGCTGTTGCATAGGGGCACTTGTACCCCAATGTTTATAGCAGCACTCTCAACAATAGCCAAATCATGGAAAGAGCCTAAATGTCCATCAACTGACAAATGGATAAAGAAGATGTGGTTTATATATACGATGGAATACTACTTGGCAATGAGAAAGAATGAAATCTGGCCATTTGTTGCAATGTGTATGGAACTGGAGAGTGTTATGCAAAGTGAAAAAAGTCAGGCAGAGAAAGACAGACACCATATATTTTCACTCTTATGTGGATCCTGAGAAACTTAACAGAAGACCATGGGGGAGGGGAAGGGGAATAAAAAGTTACAGAGAGGGAAGGAGGCAAACCATAAAAGACTCTTAAATAGTGAGAATAAACTGAGGGTTGATGGGGATGAGGTGGAGAGGAAAGTGGGTGATGGGCATTGAGGAGGGTGCCTGTTGGGATGAGCACTGGGTGTTGTATGGAAACCAATTTGACAATAAATTTTATATTAGGAACAAAAACAAAAAAAGATATCCAGCTTACTCCCATTCTTGAGCATTTTCATTTGTTGCTACCTCAGCAAGGATATCTTCACTAATTTCATCTAAGAGACTATTCAAATATTATCTTTCTGGAGGTCATTTTTGACCATGGTATTTAAAATACATATTATCAACCTTTATCATCCTCTAATAGTCTTTGTGGCTCATATCATTTTCTAAAATAATATCACACACACCACTTTAAATGTTTCTTTTCTAAAGAGAAAAGGGAGTTTGACTCTCCTCTTTACAACCATATCATCAGTTTCTTAATGCTTTGCACATAACAGATATTTCTTATTTTTCTCTGGAGTGGGTTCATATATGCAAAATAAAATGAAAAGAGAAGAAATTTTTTCGAGTATCTTTTCTCTTTAGAAATTTGCACCAAATCCAACATAGATTTTTAGCTCTATTTTGTCTATCTCTACTGCAATGCTAGAAAAGGAAAAACAAACAAACAAACAAAAAAACATACATCTGTTAAGCACTTGACGTGGGAAAATTAGAGTAACATCAAGGTAATATTCTCTTAACATTTGAGATACACGTGCACATTCAAATAATTCCCAATGTGAATTTCCTGAATTGGGGGTTGTAATATAGAATACGTATCAGGGGACTAGTTTTCTGTCTATATATAACTGCATAAATTCAGAAAAGTTAATCACCCATTAAATGCCTCAGTTTTCTCATAAAGATAAACATTTCAGTGTTTTGTGGATGTTTATAAATGTTAAAAAATGAATTTCTCAGTCACATAATCTTCAGTAATGGTGGGTTTGATATCAGTAAACAACTTTACCACAAGATTCTTATTAACCATTATTTATAATGAATGTCCTTATGGGCTTTGAATAGATTGTTTCCAACATTACTTGACTTCAGGTATCTTTTAACACAAAGCACAGTGGAAGGGATGTTTCATCATATCCCCTTCAGGAAAGGCTGTGCTAAATGATTCTAAGTTCCCCTGCAATGTGGAATACTACGGTTCTATGACATTTCAAGCCCTGATACAATCTATTATTGATTCATGCTCAGTAGTAAAGGAGATGGCCAGTGGAACCTGAGACTAACTGAGAGTAATCTAAATAAAAGGTCAACTATTTGAACACCAAACAAACTAACTTGCCCGATTTTAGTGGAACATGTAGCTACTACAAATTCCCATATATATTTGAGTGAATAAATTGATTGTTGAATTTTCTCTCTTTCTTTCTTCTTCCTTTATTATTTAAGCAATTAAGGAAAAAAGCCCTAGAGATTCTGTTCTATAGTATATGTGTAGAATAGTCTCTGATCTTACGCACAAAAAGTTCTCTTCCAGTCCTCGGCCTCAGTATGGAACACTAACATCAAAATATTAATGGATATTTGGGTGTTTCATTCTATGCAGAAATTATTTTCAATTCCATGCAAAAAAAGTTGTTTTGTTTTGCTCTAATAATATATCAAGTCAACATCAGAACTATTCCAGATGAACAGTATCAAAGTATTCATTACACAGATATTTACTGAGCTCCTAATAATTGGTTCTAGAACTGCAGCATTCAATAAGACAGATCCTGGTCCTGCTGGCAGGGAGTTTAAAATGTAGCTTGAGACAAACATAGTAAACCAGTAAATACATGTATGATCATTTGATTTTGATTATGAAATATATCATGAAGAACCACAGGGTGCTATTAGGCCATAAAATATAGGGAGTCCAATTTGGTGTGGTGACACAGTGAAAATTTTCATGGGAATAGAGGAGGTAAATAAAGGTAAATAAAAAAGAAAGGCTGTAATGGGAGGGAAGAACATTCCAGGAAGAGGGAAAGCTTAACAGCAGAGAAGACTGATTTAAAGAATTCCATGTAGGGTTGACAGAATTGGCAGATTGGCAGGTTAAAATACAGGATGAACAGTTAAAATCAAATTACACATAAAACAATATTTTTTCAATACAATTATATCTTAAATGTTGTAGAAGATAACAGTAAAACGTTTTAAGAAATGGTTACCTGGAATTCAAATTTAACTGCGCATTGTAAATTTTATCTGGCAACCTAAATTACAAGAACTGACAAATGTTCAAAACCCTTCAAGCAGGTAGGAGAGAGACTAAAGATGAACAAGAGAAATTCTTTTGCCTTTTAGTTACTCACCCATGTAGTCTGCAAATACTTTTAATAGACTTAATGTGCCATGCAGAGTCTTCAATATGTCTTGGGATTAAGTAAAAAAAAAAAAATGATACACAGATTCTCTACCATGCTACTGATCGAAGATTTTGATGAACACTTCTCTGTACTACTGATCCCTGGCACAACCCTTGGCACAGAGGTGACTCCTCTAGTGAGAGAAATTTAGTAAATAAAATATCATACAAGTGAGTAACAGTGTTGCTAGGTATCCACTGGTCTTGGTTCCATGATGAAAAGTTAGCATTTCATTTATACATAGGATACACTTAAAATTTAGCTCAATTGCTTTCTAATGATCATCTTGCCTCCTATCCTCTGGGTCCTGCCTCTGAGCCAGTGGCTTTCAATTTGTGTTTTATAGAGGATCCACAGGGTTAAGTATATGGTACCATTTGGGCTTTCCACTTTAGTTTCCACCACAATATCATCTCAAAGATGGCTGACTGCCTCCACAGGTGCTTACTGTCATATTACACATCAGCATTTTTTTTTATTTACTAGAAAATTTTAATAAATATTCTTCTAAACTAATGAACATATTCACATGATCATTAATATTTTAAAAAATCCCTGAAATGCTCTCCAAACACCATCAACCAACAGTTTGATCTAGTTCAGTGGTTTCTCAACTAGTACACATTTGGCAATATCTGGAGACATTTTTGATTATCATGACAGGGAGGGGGTCATGAGGAGGGAGGGAAGCTATTATGGGCATCTAGTGGGTAGGACCCAGGGATGCTGGTAAACATCCTGCAATGCATAGGAGAACCCTCCAAAACAAAGAAATGTCCAAAATGTTAATAGTACCATTAATAAAAAAAACCCCTGATATGAATTAGTAGCTAATCCAATCTTGTTTGAAACATAATGGTTTAACTTATAGCAATCAAAATTAAAAAATATAAGACATGAATGAAAATAGTTCGATTATTTTAAGATAATAGGAGTTTACCATTCTAGACTACTTATTATATGTTAGACCACGGTACACATTTGAACTTAACAAAAATACACTGAAATTATTTGCATTAGTTTTCACTTTAACTTTTAGGAAACTGAGACTTGAGATCATTAGCTAACTTGACAATAACTAGTAGAGTTTATATTTGAACATAGGTACTCTGATACCAAAACCTACATGCATTTCCCCCTCTAGAATATACCCTTTTTCAATGAATGTATTTTTCAGTGGAATGATCCCAGTACATAATTGATTCTGCAGCTCAAAAACTTGTTTAACTGAAATTGTAGTAACTCCCTCTGCCTGAATATTGCCAACATTTCAACCTGATGTACACTTTTTTCCACCAATAATTACAAGTATGCCTACTCCTCATAATTCTGGATATATATTGCCTTGATTAAACACCATATGTTATGTTCTGAGTTGAGTCGATGTGTTTATTTTTAAAGGTTTATTGCTATTGGAGACTTCCAGCACCCTCTGCACACATGCACATACATGCCTTAAAGATTTCCTTCTCTGCCTCCATTCCCAAGGAAGGGAATATCTTAACCTGTTCACAATAATAATCTTCAGCTTCAGTGTCAGTAACCACATAATCTTCATGCCTAAATACTCGCATTTTCTTTTGACTAAACTCTTTGTTCTTTTACATTTAGATTTAACTCCAAATGTAAATGGTATTATTCAAGTCCATTAAATCCTGACAATCATTCCATCAATTTCACAGGAAATTTCCTTCCTAATTACCACTTAAAATAATACATACCTTGCTATTTTTATGTTCATATATTTGTTGTTGCTACATACAGTTAAATAATGAAAGCCACACAGAGAGAGGCAAAATCATATCTACAAATCATTGCAATAAATTGGATGTTTATTCACAGAAACATCTAATTGATAATCATTTGCTGGCAAGACTGGACAAGTTCCAAAGTGACTCCAAAGGAGATGCAAGCATACTGTTAAAAAGAAAATCTGCACAGAGCATAATAAGGACATTTGTATTTGCTAAGGGAACTATTGCCCCCATTACAAAATGAGTCTAGTTTTGAGGCTGAGATTTCATTTATTCACTCTGATATTAACTGCAAGCCCAGAATCATTTGGTTTCAATGAAAGGAGAATGTTGTTTCTGACCAAGCAAATTCTAAATAAAACACTGCCAGTTCACATTTGTCATTTGGATTTATTTTTTCATTTCTTTCTGAATCCTACCTTAACACCTGCATATACTCTTGATGGAAATGGAAACTGGTTTGATCCTGTTGGAGAGAAATTTAGAAACAAGAATTCTGTCCTTTAGCGTTCTTGTTGGAGGCATTAGAAACTGACTAACCAAAAGAGGCAGATAGGGATTTTGATGTTAGGATACCTCAAAGTTCATAGAACGGAAATGACCAGGTTCAACCAGAGCCAAAAAAGCATTGTGTGGAGGTGCAGGGATCAGGGGCCAATGAATGTCTCTTAGGTAGCCTGAAATAAAATAAACCATGTCTAAGCATTTTGGCCTTTTTTACTAAACTATTCATTTTCATATTTCAAAGAGATAGCATTTGGTTGCCCTACCATGGGTCACATAATCAATATTTTTCTAAGGCAGAGCAGGAAACTGACATTTCCACACGAAATATATGCAAATAGCAGAAAGATTATTGCTAATAAATAAGCAGATAGACTCATCATTCATATCAGAAGCCTAAAAAATAAGCATTCCTTATTTTCTAATCAAGAAACCAAACTTTGGATCATAATCTGGGGAAATATTCAAAGAAGTTTTCAAAATTTATACCTAATAGCTATGAAAAAAACTGAAAAAAAAATTAAACATGATTTAAAAAAATCCGACTAAGAGTCTGAAAGTATAATCCAATTTTCATTTAAAGGACAATGTATTTATGTATTTAGGACAAGGTGCCATATGAAGGTGTATTTTAAGCAATTTTACTATGAATTTATTCTTTTTTATCTTTATATATATTTTTGAGCTTCACTGAAATATAATTGACGTGTAGCATTGTGTAAGTTTAAGGTGTACACGTGATGATTATTTCATGAACATATATGTGGGAAAGTGATTACCACCATAAGGTTAGTTAACACTTCCATCATCATATAATTAACATTTGTGTGTGTGTGTGTGTGTGTGATCAGAACATTTAAGATCTACACTCAGAAAATTTCAAGTACATGATATATATCATTAACTATAGTCACTGTGCTATACATTAGATCTCTAGAACTTATTCATATTATTACTGGAAGTTTGTTCCCCCTGACCAACATCTGTACATTTCTCCTATCCCCCAACCCACAACAACCAGCATTCTACTCTGTTTCTATGAATTTGGCTTATTTTAGCTTGTACATATAAGTGTGATCATATAGTATTTATCTTTCTCTGTCTTATCTCTTTTTTTTTATTTAAAAATTTTTTTTAACATTTATTTATTTTTGAGACAGAGACAGAGCATGAACAGGGGAGGGTCAGAGAAAGAGGGAGACACAGAATCTGAAACAGGCTCCAGGCTCTGAGCTGTCAGCACAGAGCCCAACGCGGGGCTCGAACCCACGGACCGTGAGATCATGACCTGAGCCAAAGTCGGATGCTTAACTGACTGAGCCACCCAGGCGCCCCAACTCTGTCTTATTTCACTTAGCATAATGCCCTCAAGGTCTATCTATGTTGCAAATGGCAGGATTTCCTTATTTTTCATGGCCAAATAATATTTGTGTGTGTGTGTGTGTGTGTGTGTGTGTGTGTGCGTGCGTGTATACACACACATACACACTATGTTTTCTTTATTCATTCATCCATGGATGCACACTTGTTTTCACTTTTTGGCTATTGTGAATAACATTGCAATGAATAAAGGGGTGAAGATACCTCTTCTAGATAATGATTTCATTTTTTTTTTTGGATTTATACCCAGAAATGGGATTGCTAGATCATATGGTAGTCTTATTTTTAATATTTTGAGGGACTTTCATACTGTTTTTCATAGTGACTATATCAGTTTGCCTTCCCATCAATAGGACACAAGGGTTCCCTTTTCTCCATATCCTTACCAATGCTTGTTATCTCTTGGTTTTTGTTGTTGTTGCTGTTGTTGTTTTGATAATAGCCATTCCAACTGGTGTGAGGTGCTATCTCATTGTGGTTTTGATTTGCATTCCCTTGATGATTAATAATGTTCAGCACCTTTTCCACGTACCTGTTGGCTTTCATATATCTAGGTCCACAAGAAATTACCCTAGGCACAGAGGAGGACCAGTTTCATAGGAACCCAATGGGAGCCTCGATTTGTGGGAACTAACTTGCTGCTGGAGTGGGCTAAAAACTTGGTTTCCAGGGAGACCAGCTGGAGTCTAGAGCCATGCTAGCCATTAAGGGCTGTGACAGCCAAACTGGCACTGTGGTAGACTGGGATACTGGAGCTGCAGGAGTCTACCTGGCATTGATGTGGGTCTGCTACTAGGGTCTCCAATGAAGTCAGGTGGTTACATCTCTCTCCTTCCTCTACAAGGAAGCTGTCTCCACACTAAACTGCCCAGGCTTGGGGTAGGGTTACTGGAGGTAATATTAAACTGTCTTTCCTACCTTCTCCAATGTGTCTTTCCTTATTTCTGTGCTCACCCAAGGGCTATCATCCCTCACCTGGAACTCTTAGCTCTTGTGTAGGTATTTTCATGAGTAGATAGTTATTCAAATTGATGTTTCTTGGAGGAGATGAACTCTAGAAATTCCTATACCTATGCCACCATCTTGTTGGCATCACTCTCCTGTATTTTCTTGCTAGTTAGGTATTTAAATTTTAGCAATGGAACTTCCCTTTGTGGATGCAAGAGTTATACAGCATAAGGCTGATAATAATAAATAAAAAAGCACTTTGACTTTTGAACCTCAAATCTTGAAATAGGATATAGCAGCTACTTCTATGGTTGAGAAAAAAGACTGAAACAAAAATGTTAATCGTGGTTATTCCCAGATACTGGTTTTTAAGTTTGTTACAATACCGATAGTGGTTTTTAAAGTTCTTTTTAATTTTCTTGTTTTTCTTGCAATAAGGAAAAAAAGTAGGGAAGAGTTAAAATCTGAACTAAGCTCAGATATTTAATAAGATCTTATCCTAACTTTTTAAAAATTTTGTCTATTTATTTATTTTTGAGAGAGAGAGAGAGACAGAGAGAGGGAGGGAGGGAAAGAGAGAATCCTAAGCAGGCTCAAAGCTGTCAGCACAGAGCCTGATGTGGGGTTTGAACCCACGAACTGTGAGATCATGACCTGAGCTGAAACCAAGAGTCAGATGCTTAACCGACTGAGTCACACAGGCACCACTTATCCTAACTTTTACAAGAAAAAATTATAGCCAAATTAGTGAAATCTTTCCACATTCTTCGCTTAACACATCTCATGTTTTATAAATACTGAAAGTATAAGAAGTAACAAACTCAGTGGTTCAGAGCAAAGTTATATCTATACTTGAATCTTACTTCTTTCACTTATTAGCAATGGAAACATCTAAGTTGCTTCAGTGTTCTCAGTTTGCACATCTGTACGATGGTGATAACAATTTCTCTCTCTGAAGATTGTTATGAGAATGGAAATTATATGGAAAAATATATCTGTTTTATGCTGACTGTTGAAATATAAAGTTTAAATAAGGCTATTTTTCAAAAATGAATTTAAAGAGAATTATTAAACAAATTATAGAATGTTTTTATTTTGCACAGACATAAGGAAAACCATGAAAGTGGGATGCAAATAGCTGAAATGTGGAAAATAGTGCTCCAAAATGATTAACAGAAGATTGAGGAAGTGTCAGTTCACATAGAATCCAACATGTAGCTCAAGATGCTGTATTACTGAAAAAATCATACTCTTGTCCAAATGTTGGCATTAGTAGTCTGATTTCTTACTTTGGGAAGCTACAAGTCTAGCCAAGGTTACTATGTTGTGATCCATGGATGCTTCTAGAGGTCAGTGACATCATACACATATTTTAAAAGTCCCACAGGTGTATATTTCTAGGCATCAAAGTAGATCACTTTCATCATCTTTTCAGAGAGAAATGAGGCCTTTAAAATATTAAGAAGCACAAAATTAAAATCCCTAATATTTATTCCTCCCA
This sequence comes from Neofelis nebulosa, assembly GCF_028018385.1. NCBI lineage: Eukaryota > Metazoa > Chordata > Mammalia > Carnivora > Felidae > Neofelis > Neofelis nebulosa. The sequence continues at coordinate 53,853,085 of NC_080782.1, forward strand.
AAGTCCCTTATTTTGTCTACTTCCTTATCCTTATATCTGTTATTTCCCACTGTGGGAAGCAGGCTGCTCAAAAAGATGTTCGAAATTAGTCATGCATGTTCGCTCTTTTTCTCATCTATAGTAATGAGTATTCCCATACGTGGTGGAGATGAAAAACACAATTAACTTGGTTAGGGTAAGAACACATGAATAATAACTATAAAACCTGTCTTACTCACAGGGCGCCTGGGTGGCTCAGTCGGTTAAGCGTCCGACTTCGGCTCAGGTCATGATCTCTCAGTCCGTGAGTTCGAGCCCTGCATCGGGCTCTGTGCTGACAGCTCAGAGCCTGGAGCCTGTTTCAGATTCTGTGTCTCCCTCTCTCTCTCTCACCCTCCCCTGTTCATGTTCTGTCTCTCTCTGTCTCAAAAATAAATAAAATGTTAAAAAAAAATTTAAAAAACCCTGTCTTACTCACTTATTAGGCAACCAAAATATTGGATGGCATATTTTAAAACATAATGCTATATGGTGGTACAGACCAGGATCAGAATATTGAAATGAACTATTTTTTTCTACATCGTGTTTATAAGTCAAGGCCCAAGTAAAGTGTGATTTCACTCATAAAGTCTCACCTAATTTTTCTCTTACTAACACCACTTTTCTGATTTCCTATTCCTGGAATGACACATGGTTTTCAGGCCAACTCCAATCAGTTGTCTGGCTGCTCAAGAGGGATTTGGAGGACCTGTCAAGCCTCAGCTGGAAAGAAAAACTTGATGATTAAGAGTATGTGCTGTGGACTCTGACAGGAGAATGGTTGGCCTTAGGTTAGATCAGAAGTGAGGAAACAATGCAGGGCTTATGGCATCAAGAAAGTAAAAAAAAAAAAAAAAAAAAAAATTAAGAAGCTAATCAGGACATGGTGAAATTCTGATTACCCTGGATTCACAGTCAGCTAGGTGTGACTAGAAAACAGGGTTATGGCATTGTTGGTTACTTCTACCTTTAGCATAAAAGTATTAGCAACCACATTGCTCAGTTGAACCCTAAACTATACTAATGATCCCTAAACTTATGAGCATAAGCCAAGAGAACTACAATATCAATCAGTTGGATAATTGTTTTTTTCAAACTCCATTAACAGAGCATACATAAACCAACCTACTGTTGGTTTACAGCAAGCAGTTTAGGTCAGTACAACAGGTAGCATAGAAACATTTTGGTTGAGGGTTAAACAATAAAATGGACTTTTTTCTCTCTGCTATTACTCTGTAATAAGTACCATACTTATTTATCTTTCAAGTAAACTTGCAATTAAGGTTTATTATTATATTATTATTATTCTCCAGTTACAAATGACAAAATAGGTTCAAAATTGTTTTGCTCCAAAGTAGGTGAGAGTTGAGCAAAGGTGATCTCTGCTAGATCCCATGACTTTAATCTCTACATTGTGTAACCACAAAAGATATTGTTAAATCATTCATACTGTCTGAAGAATCTCTTCATGCATAAGAGAAGGCAGACACAGCTAACAAGAGATCAGGGTAACTGCTAAGTGCCCATTTAGGTATTCATTTGATATAAAGAAGCAAATGGAAGGAGTTGCTAGTGGGAATCCACTTTTCAGCAGAAAAAACACAAAACCATATACCCTCTACTTTTGGGTTTTTATTTTCAAATGTACTTATTTGAGAGAGAGAAAGGGAGAAAGCATGAGTGGGGGGGAGAAGCAGAGAGAATCCCAAACAGGCTCTATGCTGTCAGCGCAAACCCAATGTGGGACTCAGTCTCACAGACCCCGAGATCATGACCTGAGCCAAAATCAAGAGTCAGACACTTAACTGACTCAGCCAACCAGGTGCCACCACCCCTCTACTTTTTTAATTAAAAAAATTCTGATATTAAGAAAATATTGTCTCCTTATATTGTTATTATAGATGACAAACTCAGACACAAAATGGTGGCATGGAATATTAATAAGAGCACTGGATTGGGAACCAGTTTCAAATCTTGGGCTGTAATACTTAGAAAGTGTATGAAATTAGGAAAGTTACTTAACCTCTTTGCTGTTTAGTTCCTGCATGTGAAAAAATGTAGATATAATGGATTGTTATATCCATTCCACATAAAAAGGATTGTTCCTGATTCTTGTGAGAATTAAAATATTATCTGGCATAGAGTATCATTGAAGTGTTAACTATGATCATAATTGTTACAGTAATAATTATTCATATTCTAATTCCACCCAAAATACCAATAATTTAGTTGTCATCAATACTTTAGCTGCTCTTGTTAGAGTCCTTTACCATAAGCACTCATTGAGATTGATAACCCTACCATTAAAAATGTTTTTTATTCCCCCACATGAAGCACTGAGGATACAGTGATGAGCAAAACACATACCTCCCTTCCCTTACACAATTTTTAGCTTCTTAGAGCCTGTAGGAATTGAGCTAAATAAATAATTTTGAGTAAGATGAATGTTTTGAAAGGGAAAATATGGTTGTGATGAAGTATAATTGGGGTGCTAGGGTCAGGTAAGTTTCCTTGAGGGGGTGGTGTTTAAGGTGAAACCGAGGAAAGTGAGTTCAACTGAGTAAAATGTGCATGTGCAGTGCTTGAAGGAAAAGAGTGTCAGCTAAGCTAGAATATAGACTGTGAGAAGGAAGGTGAAGAGAAATTGTAAATGCAATTGTAAAAGGTAAAAGCTACAGGATAATGTTTGCCATTTTAGGAAGTGGGGATTATATCTTGAGGATCATGAAAAGTCACTAACGAATTTTAAACAAGAGAGTGACAATCCATTTGTGCCCCACAGAAAGCTTGAATTCAGCGTAGGCCAATTATCAGACACAAAAACTAAAGAGGAATTTAAATCTTTACCTAAGCCTCTTTTTAAATATGTTCATAAGAGGATGAAATTGAAGAGAACACAGAACATCCTAGCATTTTGTTTCACCCCCTATCTCCCTTAAATCACAGGCATTCCAGCATAAATGCTACCCTTTCCAGCTCTCATAGCCCTTTCCAAAATTGCTCCTGTAGCTCCATTTTCAAAGCCACTCCTGGCTTTCTCTCCGTCCTTTGCCCTTCCTTCTACTGTTCCCTTTCAAGATGGACTTGCAGACGCATGACCCAAATTCCCGCAGGGAAGTGCTTGCTGACAAGTTGGGGGAATGTGGTCAGCAGGCAGCCTTCAGCTCTGGGCTCATTCAGGCACTGCCTCGGGTGCAGAGAGCAATCTCTTCTTCCCATCTGCTACCTTGCCCAGGGCAGCTCACATCTGGTGTTTGAGAGAAGTGGGGGATATGCAGACCTGGCCCCAGCCATTTCAGCTCACATGTGTGTCCATATATGTCCCAGGGATTCTGCGGAGGGCAGTGGGTTACTGAGGCTTTGTCAGACCCACAGGGCAATTAAATTTCTCCATTTGCCCATTTTTGTTCTTTTCTTCACTGTTTTGACTTTAATAAACTTCTGGTACTAGACAGTGAGTCTCAGTAACTGCTTCCAGAGACCTAGTCTGCAAAACTCCCCATACTTCTTTTGCTCTTCAGGAGACAGCTCAGTCAATTCAGATACACATGAATCCAGTTTTCCAAACTGAGTTTCCTTATTTTTTTTCTGCACATTGTTCTGATAAAAAAGATTAGAAATCCATGACTTGTAATTTGAATGTAAAAATCCTTTCTCATAAAGTCCTGGGATTATCTCTGTATGGAGGACAGTCAGAAAGGTACAGTGAACCTGTGAATTTTCATATATTAATTTTGTGGTTCATGTTATTCTTAGAATCTCTGCACTGTTTCTTCCATGAGGTTGCCTTCCAGTCACTGATATTCTTGGAGCTTGAAGAAAGGCACAAGTCCAACATGTTGTGCATCAAAACGCCTTCCTTTTGTCTGACCCTGGAGGCAAATCCATTTTTACCCTCTTGATTCTCTATCATTTGTGATGAACTATCATAGAAGTGAGAGATAAAAATGGAAAGAAGCTTTGACAGAAGAAAAAGAAGAATGCCGTAAGGTCAACCCACATAACCAAGAATGGGAATAGGTGGGGCCAGCATTTTTGTTTGGTGTGCTTTGTGGGTAGTGGAAATGTCAGTGGTGATTGAAAGGAACAGAGTTGGATGGAGTATGACACAGTTGAAGAGAAAAAACGGAATATTTGAGAAATACCACTAGAAGTTATGCACTGAATCTGCTTTTACATGCACTGAGAGGTAGGAAAAAGATTCCATAACATAAAAAAATCATTCTATGTATTTTTTTGTGTTTGGACTAGAACAGACTCCCTGTCTCAGGATTACTTGGATAGGATTAAACCTAATTCTGTGGCTTCACATCTAGAGTTGTGTATCAAATTTGGAGCTAGATTTCCAACATCTTCATTTTTAATGAACATCCCAGTTATTTCTAGAACACATGATTCACACACCTTATTATTTGAAGCACTGATCTAAGTCAGAAGCTGGTCTTCAAAGTGGGAGTGTCCCCCTGAAAATACAAACACATAGGATTTCTAGGGAATATGCAGTCATGTATGATTATAAGGGAATATATATCCAGATCCTCAACTTTTTAGTGTGGACTTTCCTAAGGGTGATCTTCCTGAAAAATCTGTTGCCTACAAGCTTCCCATAACTATCAATGCTTCCAAAATTTCCCTTTTCTCACTTTCTAAAGGAATTGCATTTCTTCTGCTTGATGAATTTTGCCAGAATGCATTGCCCTTAGATATAAATCATATAAACACTGAACAGAGGGACAATTCTGGAGTACATAATTGCTACGGAAGGGACCCAAGAAAACAAACAAAAAGTCAGTAAGTCAATGAGAAATACTGAAGTTTTACTCCTTCATAGAATCATGGCAGGATTCTGACTTTCAAAAGCTTTTGAAAGGCTCTTAGCTATCTCTGTTTATCTCTCTCTCTGACTACCTATTTCCCAACCATCTGTTTATCCCCCCATCCATAAATCTTTCTCTTTCTCAATTTCACATGTGAAAAAGTATTTACAGTGTGTGACATATTAATTTGACTTAAAAATTCTCTATTTAATTTATATGAATTATACTTTTTATAAGTATTTCCATAAAGTGAATGAATAAAATATGCAGATCCAACATTTTAATTAAAATATGCACTAAAAGCCAATATACTATAAGCACTTAACCAGAAATCATATTTTGAAACCATTAAACTTAGGATGGAAAATCTTAGGTGACAAGTTTCAATATGTTAGGAGTTAAATAATTTTTAAAAATTATTTTAGTGAATACATGAAGGTATAAATTTGTGTCCATGCCTACTCATACACGTAGCAGTATGAACGATTTTTCTCTATCATGAAATGGCAAAAGGCTCTGCTTTATTTAGCGTTTGCAGACATTGATGTCTTGAAATCAACTTTGTTCCAGGATACCCTGTAATTCTGACCTCATCTTCCCAGTTTAGCTGGGTCCTTGCCACATCCAGATGAAGAAGCAATACGTTATGAAGTGACCTGGCCTATGATGTCAGCCCATATTCTACCAGCAAACACTTGGCCACACTTAACTGCAAAAATTGCTGGAAAACAGAGTTTCTAACTAGGTCTCTACACCCCAGCTCGTACAAATTCAAGTCAGTGGAAGAGAGAACAGATTTCAGGGGACATTATAAAGCCTTGCCTCATGAAGTAAATTTACTAATACATTTTTATGAGGTGGTGAACATTTTACACAGGGTGTATTTTAATACTTAACTGAATTCTGTTTTATTTTTGTGTTTTATTTTTCTGTTTCTCAATATGTTGTGACAGTACCTTTTCTTTTTCTATAATTTCTGTTTTATGCCATGCTTATCCAGTTTTCATATAAAGATTATAATTTCACAAATGGAATGTTCCTTTTTATCATGATTGGAATAGATTATTAATTTTTCAAAATAAAAGCATGATCTGTTCCTAAGTTTGGTACAATTCACTTCTAAATCTTCTGGACATAGAGTGTTGCTTTTTCAATATTCTTCAATATTTTTTTAAATAAATGATTACATTACTTTAATTAAAATTTGTCTAATTAGTTTAATTAAAATTCGGGGTTTTCTACTTCTTCTGATTAAAGTTTTGGTAAATTATAAAATTTTCTAGGAAGTTAGGCAAAATTGTTAAAATTTTCAAATACATTGGAACATTAATTGTTGATTATATTTGCTCATGATTCTTAACATGTTTTTTGTTTTGACAAAAGCTCTGCAGCTGGTCTAGTCTACAGAGCAAGTTGGTCTTCACCTCTGGCTGTATGATCTACTAAATACAATGATGTCAGAAATATAGGTGATAGTTGTGGATACTCTATATACCCTCTGTCAAGTTGTAATAAGAAAAACACAGTACACACTGGTCGGTATTGAAGCAAACTCATGAGTTCTACAAATTTCTGTTCTATTTTTACAAAGAAGCTCCTGGCTTGCCATTGGACTTGGAGAGTGTAAACACGTAACTGCGGAACATCAATGACTATGCAACCTGAGCTGTCTATCATAAGCAATAAGCCATAAGGTGGAGATTCACAGCAGCACTTTACTATCCAATGGAAGTGGGATATTTAAAATGCAGCCTGATAGGGTCCTTAGGGCATGATTAAGTTGCATGGGCCTGTGGTTTAGACCTACTTGCCAATGGCTTTGGTTTAATATCTGTCAATGAGAAACACTCATATGAGACCTAGATGACAGAAGGGGGAGGCTCTTTCTGCAGCCATAGGGACAGATACATAGTCTTTCAGGTATTCTCCGGTGAATCACCTACCTTTGTGTTGTACATGGTTAAGGTCATCAGTGGAAGTTTCACGTGACTTCTGAAACTCCACAGAAAAATTGTAATGGTCAAAAACATTCAAAATAGTGTAGATGTTTCCAAGAATTGATTACTTCTGTTGTTACTGTTGTTTTCATTAAGTGCAGCTGCATGTATCAACAATAACTCATTGATGGGAGTTACAGTATTTAGTATCATGGGTGTTTTCTTCACGTGGGGTGCTGCAATGTGGAGTAAGCTCACTGCGCATTCTTGAACATGGTTATGACTTCTATTTTGGCAGAGTATGATCCTGGGAGATCACTTTTATGCTTCCATTCCTTTTAAGGAATTCCTGGCATGGTCTGCAAATACTAGAAACAGAATCCATAACCTGACAACAGGTATTTCTATTTTGAATTGACAGGCAGAGGCCACAAGCAAGAGTTACAACAGCATTCTAAGCAGGTGTGAATGGTCTCATGCGTGCATGCATGGCTACAACATGGGGCCGAAGGAGTAGGTGTGCTGCTCTGTTCATGACCCACAGCCGAGGCATAGTGGCAGCAACAAGAGCTGATCATTAAACTCTTTTAATCTGTGGCTATCTGGCCTGGAACAGGGAATTCATAGCTTCATATCTCACAAAGAAAAATTTTGGAAAGCACTGCCCTCAACAATACCTACTAGGTACCTGAACAAGGTTATAATGTAGATCTTAGCATGGGACCATGCACAAGTAGACGGGGTGGGTGGAATGTTGGTAACAGAGAAAAAAGAATGAAGCAAATATAATGAGCAACACATAGAAGAGACAGGATAATGATAAGAAAGAGAATGAAAAATTACAAATGACTTTCCGGGTCTAATCCCAGTCAGTAAGATATAGCAGTACTTCCCTGCCTGGAAGTCCATGTTCTAAATATGACTTATTTTGATAAATAGCTTGTTTTCTTTTTTTTTGATTAAACTAATTTGAACAGATATTTCACACTTACACCAAGTTATCCCATGCCTAAGACACATGCCTCAGTACTGAGAGAAAAACATTTAAATCTATTAAAGGAGAATGAAAACGACCTCTTGAAATTACTGAAGTCTGGAATTCTAAACCAAGAGCATCCATTTAACCATGATACTGAAACATTATCTAATCCAACAATTTCACTTTATAGGGAGGGAAACTCTCTGTACAGTCACATTTTATGCAACTCAACAACAATCTCTTTTTTTTTTTTTTTTTTTTCAACGTTTTTTATTTATTTTTGGGACAGAGAGAGACAGAGCATGAACGGGGGAGGGGCAGAGAGAGAGGGAGACACAGAATCGGAAACAGGCTCCAGGCTCCGAGCCATCAGCCCAGAGCCCCACGCGGGGCTCGAACTCACGGACCGCGAGATCGTGACCTGGCTGAAGTCGGACGCTTAACCGACTGCGCCACCCAGGCGCCCCAACAACAATCTCAAAAAAGAATATTATAGCTCTAGATGAAAGAAAAGTACCCAAACCTTCATATAGAATAGCATGAAAGAGAAGTCACTGTTCAGTGCAGGGTGATAATACTTTTATTCGGTTTACAGCTGATGAGGGTTTAGATTTGGGAGAGTTTTCCTTAAATATACTTGTTTTCCTCACATGCTGTCTCAGCAATTTATCTAATTATTTGCATGTGTTCATTCCTAAAACAGGAACCTAGGTTAAAACCAATCTTGTCAGTCTCAAATCTGGTTGCCATGGTAACAATATCCATTTTCCACCAATTGTGCACTTTTAGCTAACTTATGTATTATGGATTTCTCTCTGATGTCAAAGCTCTATGATAGATCATTATGGAATTTTATGTATATTATAGTACAGTTTTTAATTCCACTTCAGAGTTTGATTACCTGCAACTTATATTATGCATTAACCTATCTCCAAATTCTTGTATTCATTTGGAAAATGACCTGTCCTTAAAGCAGCTTTGGAGTGTTTATAAATTTCGTGGGTATTTATCAAGTTCTATTACATAAAAGCCACAAAATATAGTGTGTTTTAAGAGGGTATGGTAGTAATATGGATTGAAAAGCCAATGTTAGCATATGGGCACTAAATTTCTCATGATATGATACATTTCTCAAAAATATAAATATTAATGCTATTGCTTTTAGTTGTTATTCAACATTTATTCAGTAATTATTTTCTGAGATTCTAAATAGCTTTTCATTCCACTTACTATAAAATCTCCAATCCTAAAGTGACTTATAAGATTCTCTACAGGAGTGCCTGGGTGGCTCAGTCGGCTAAGCATTCGATTTCTGCTGAGATCATGATCTCACAGTCTGTGAATTCGAGGCGAGTGTTGGGCTCTGTGCTGACAGCTCAGAGCCTGCAGCCTGCAGCCTGCTTCAGATTCTGTGTCTCCCTCTCTCTCTGCCCCTTCTTCACTTGCAGTGTCACTCTCTCTCTCCAAAATAAACAAACATTAAAAAAATTAAAATAGATTCTCTACAATCTGAGTCCTAACTACAAATTGAGGCCTTTCCTTATCTTTTTAACTCTCTGTAGTCCAGGCATTCTTAATACCTACAGACTCCTTAACACCCTCAAGAGTGCTGAGCTTTCTCTTGACTCTGGACTTTATACACAATCCCTCTGCCTCGAATTCCCCCCCCCCCCCCCCCCCGCAACATGTATTCTTGCTGACCACCTTTCAAATCTTAGAGAAATGTCATTCCCTGCGGGGGAAGCTGTCCTCAACTTTCCAATAATTGCTAAATCCCACTAGAGTCCTTTTAGAGTTATTTTATTGTTTTCTACCCACCTGCTATCCTCTCTTTCCTTTCTAAGTAAGAGAGCCATATTTTTATATGGATGCCTATTTTGATTAATTTAATCATGGAAGTGTTATTTCTCTTGCCAAACCAATGAGACATAGGGAAAATCAGCAGGAAATTTCAGGAAAGACATTCTTTCTGGTATGAAATAGATTTAGAAAGAAGAGGCTACTTGTGACCTCTCCCCCTCATCTTGTTTCCCCTCTCTGACTGAAGGTGCAGTTGTTATGTTGATTCAAAGCTGTGCTACCATCTTTAAGCCACAAAGGGAATATCACAGTCACCTAGAGGGAGAGGGGTGTGGAATAGAAAGGTCAAGGAGACTGGTCATTGATGACACTCTGAGCCAAAAAAGAAAAAAAAAATGACCTCGGCAGTGCCAACCTCTGAATTTTTTCTTGAGAAAACAGTAAATATACTCAGGGATTAGAGGAGTACGGGTTTGACTTCTTATTATTTACAGCTAAAAAAAGCCCTAATTGATAGTGTTTTCCAATATCAACCTGTACTTTTCCTTACATAAGACACTGTACTTTTAACCCCATTAATACAAATCGCACAAGATACTGGAGGATTTTCAGTGACTAGCACAGGAAGTAAGACAGTCCATGCTGAATAAAGATTTGTGAAATGGTTGTGTGCTGGTGCAAAGAGCAGATTCTGGAATTAGACTTTTGTGTTTCAGCTCTGGTTCCACCTCTTAAGGGCTATGTTACCTGGATTAGTTCATTTTACCTCATTACACCTCAAATTTGGCATTCTGTAAAAGAGAAATAATATAGTGCCTATTTTGTAGGGTGCTTTTTAGAGTCAAATGAATGAATAATAGGAAGTATTAGGTAATTCTTGGAACATAATAACATTCAATAAATGCTTGCCATTGTGAATTGCCAAGTTCTGTGCTAGTTGCAAGTCATTTCAAGATTAAGGAGATTAGCACTGTCCCCACAACGAGCTCAGAATCTAGCAGAGGGAACTCGTATGAAACAGTGGGTTAATTGCTAGTATAGAGATCTTCATAATAGTTATTTTATCAGTAAGAGGAAGGTATACCAGTTTCTGCCTAGGGGATATCGAAAAGTCTTTCCAATTAGAGGAGAAACCTTATGTTGTACTCACAACCTTAGCTCATATTTCCTCTATGTGCAACTTCAGAAACTGAAATAAAGGGAATTAGAATACCTTGAAAGGTCCATCAGAAACCATGTCTCTTAAGAGTAAGTCCTATTATTTCCAGCTGAAAAACACATAAAGAAAGATAAAATGGGTGCAGGGTAAGGCCTGGTCAGGGAATTTTACCCTTATTCTTGGCTGCTCCTGTATTTAACATTTTCCAGATGGAGAGACACCTTTCTGGAAGATTGTTAACCTTCTTCAAAAAGACTAAAATGAGAGGCACAATATAAACACACAGAAAAATACTAAGACAGCTGAGCCCTTCCAAAACTCAGGGATACGAGAATGAAACATTACTGATACAGCAAAGCGGAAGGGTGGGGGCAGGAGGAGAAATTCAAGGGCCATCTGTCAGCTAAAAGGCTAGAAAAAAACAACAACAAAACAATACAATAGCAAGATACGCAACCTGAATCTTGTCTTTTCCTTCGGCTGATTCTCTGGATGCAGCTTTTAAATTTGGCAGTAAGAACTGATCTATCTCATTGCCTCAAGCACTCCTAAAAAGAAAGCATTTACTCAGAGAACAATTAGGACCAACAGTACCTAACTGTTTTGCCTTAGAATTTTGTCTTTGCTGCATTCTACAGATCTTACTGGGAGGACCTGTACCCTATAAATTGCAAGATAATTATTTATATAAATAATTTTTAAGACTCAGTATGTCCATCTCACTATTGATTAATTGAAACATTAAGGTACAGAAAACATCCTAGTCAGTGTTTTCTACATCTCTATGAATCACTTCTTTTAAAGCAATACTATCTTGCCTGGGCTTTCTCCCACCAAGCCTCTGCCACTGGGTGGATGATGCCAGTATGCACATGTACAATATTTATAGCACACTTGCCTCTCAGTTCCATTACTTCTTTCTCTCCAATGATCTTTTTTCAACCTCTTTCATGATCCACGTTCATGGATATACCCTGAATCTTCTCATTCCCGAAGCCATTCTACATTGCAAATCATTAATTCTAATGGCCTAACATAGATTATTTTAGCTGGAATGCTCTACCACTGTTAAAAGCAATTACTCCTCCAATCTTGTGGCATGTCTGTTTTCTTCCTCTCCATTTTTTTACCATCTATTTTCAGTTTATATTTGAGATATTTCTAACGAATAGTATTAATTCCATTGCCTTTCTGCCCTTTAACTGTCATCTGGAAAACTTCTTGGAAAAACAAACCAAAAACAAACAACAATATGTCATATCTTTCCTATACCCTGGTGTTACGAACTGTATCATTTCCCCTCTCAATTCATATGGTAAAGCCCTAACCCCCAATATGATTTGTTTGGAGACAGAACTTTTAGGAGGTAATTAAGATTAAATGTGGTTATAAGGGTAGGGGTCCTAATCCAAAAGGACTGGTATCCTTGGAAGAAGAGGGAGAGACACACACTCCCTTTTGCTCCATGTGCACACAATGAAAAATGGCCTTGTGAATACAAAGTGAGAAGGTAGCCATGTGCAAATTAAGAAGAGAGCTCTCACCATAATTTGACTACGTTGACACTGGACTTCCAGTCTCCAAAACTGTGAGAAAATAAATTTCTGTTATTTAACACACCTAGTCTATGGTATTTTGCTATATAAGCCCCAGCTGACTAACATACCTGATAATTTAACATTCCCAGAAAAAATATCATACTGCAAAGTTGATTAGTGTGACTCATCACAGGCTAAAACTACTAATGTATTTCTCTTGTCAATAAGATTTTCTGTGGTCCACAGTGAATAAATTAAATTCTGTCCCTTTTACTCACACATCCAAATCCACTTTCCTTTCTCTGTTGGATTTGCTATATAACTGGCTTCAGTGAATGCCCTCCCTGGAATTTTGGGGATTTTTCTCACTCATAATCTGGAAGTGGGTATGTGATTTATTTTGGCCAAGAGGGTAGTACCATGCTTGATGCGAGCAGAGGCTTGAAAAAGGATGTATGTGTGGTTTGTGTTTGTTTCAATATGGGTCTGCTTGGGTTTCCATAACAAAATGTCATAGATTGGGTGGCTTAAAGAAAATTAATTTTCTCACAGTGTTGGAATCGGAAATGTGAGATCAGGGTACCAGCATGATCAGGTTCTGGTGAGGCCTCTCTTCCTGGCCTGCAGACAACCTCCTTCTCAATGTGTCCTCACACAAGCTCTCTGGTGTCATTTCTTATAAGGACACTAAGCCTTATCTTTATGACTTCATTTAATCTTAATTATTTCCATAATTTATAAATACAGTCATACTGGAGGGGTTAGGGCTTCAACATATGTATTTAGGGTTGGGGGAGGGACACAAATATTAGTCCAAAACAGTTTTCTCTCTAAGAATATTGGTACCATCATTAGAACAAGCCTGAACCAACCTGCTGTAGGATAAAAGATGACATGGGGAGGAAGTGAATTGACTCAGCTGAAGTGATACTACATGAACCAGTCTTCAGCCAACCTGGCAGCTGACTGCAAACACATGAGCAAGACCAGCCAAAATCAATGGAACCTAGCCGCATCAGCTCAACTGCCTTGCCCATCCAAAGACTGATGAGGAATGATAATTGGTTGCCATTTTAAGATTCCAAATTTGATACTATTTGTTACTCAGCAACACCTATCTGATAATATACCATCACTCTCAGAAGATCACATAACCATTTGTAAAGAGAAAATAGAAGCCACCAGACAGGAACTTTCTTTTCTTTTTGTTCTCATACTTCTAAATTACTGGAAATGATTCTGCCATTTCTCCTCAAATTTCCCTCCTACATAAAAGGAAGGGTATCTATCTAAAGCCAAACATTCCATCTGCACTCTGGATTCTGTATCTTCTTGCTTTCCACACTTGCCACTCACTCATCAACCTACTGCAGTTTGGCTTTGTCTCCAGTCACCAAGCCACAACGGCCCTTGCAAAGGTCACTAAGGAACCTCTACATCACTTTTCAGTTCTCATTTGCTTGACCTTGCAGAACTTTCACACAGTGGAAAATTCTCACCCTACTAAAAACACTCTTCCCGTGTTCCATAATACCATCCTTTCATGTTCCTCTTCCCCACTCTGTCTTTTCTCTCAATAGCTTTTCCTGGATCTTCCTACTCTACCTAGCTTTATAATAGTGGAATTCATGAGGGTTTAGCCTTAATATTTCTACTTGAGTCATTCAGTTTTCTGCCCTTAGGTGAGCTCTTCATCTTCTGTCACTTCATGTTGACTATCTCTGCATTTATACATCCAGACCCCCTATCTAAGCATAGAGATTGTGGAACTGGAGAAGTCTACTTATATTCTCACTTGGAAATCTCAAAGACACCCCAAGCTCAATATGTACACATTTCTCCTTGACATTTTCTCCATTTTACCAAGTACACGTGGCATTCTTCAACTGTTACCCAGCTCAGTAAATGACACCACCATCTATATGCCATTGTGCAAGCCAGAATCATAGTATCACTTTGACAACTCTTTTCTCTTCCTCCCATTTCCAGCCTCTCTCCAAGCCATATCCAGTAAGTAGCTCATAGACATAGTCTTCATTCCCCAGAATTGCCGTATAATATTTGGCACCCTTGATCTCTTTGAAGGCTTCCTACAATTTTATTTAAATGCATATCTGTCTTCCCACTATAATACTAATTTCATTTAAGGGGTGTGTCAGTGTTGATTTTATTCAAAATCTTATCTCCAGGGGCACCTGTGTGGCTCAATCAGTTAAGCGTCTGACTTGAACTGAGGTCATGATCTCACAGTTCATGGGTTCAAACCCTGTGTGGGACTCTGTGTTGACAGCTCAGAGCCTGAAGCCTGCTTTGGATTCTGTGTCTACCTCTCTTCTACTCCTCCCCTACTCACACTCTGTCTCTATCAAAAATAAATAAACACTAAAATAAAATAAAATAAAATAAAATAAAATAAAATAAAATAAAGAAGATTCTATCTCCAGCACTTAGTACACTACCTTAAAATTTATAAATATTTAAAAATAAATACTAAGGGAATATAAAACTGAACACTTGAATACTTGTTTGAATATTTTAATAAGCTAAAAATGTCTTCATGTCTTGTCATAAAAAATTGAATTTGTGAGCATTTAAACATCTAAAGGAAAAATTATTAACCAGGGTTTATCTACATGACCATGGAATATAGAGATTCTGTATGGTTAAGAATCCTTGCAAAAACCTACTTGCCTATATAAGTTTCTATGAAAGTATGAGTGTTGGTTATAGGGTGAAACTACTGGGTACTTTGACATCAATTTTTACAGGAAAAAGAAAGTACTGAGAGCTACAGTATGGTTAAAGGGGAAAAAAGGGCTTTGAAAGCTGATATTCAAGTGCTAGATTTACCATTTATCAGTGTAATCTTGGATTATTTAACCTCTAATAGCTTCTCTTGTTTATATATGGAAGGATATTTTTTTTTTCTTTTTTTATTTATTTATTTATTTATTTATTTATTTTTTTTTTTTAATATATGAAATTTACTGTCAAATTGGTTTCCATACAACACCCAGTGCTCATCCCAAAAGGTGCCCTCCTCAATACCCATCACCCACCCTGCCCTCCCTCCCACCCCCCATCAACCCTCAGTTTGTTCTCAGTTTTTAACAGTCTCTTATGCTTTGGCTCTCTCCCACTCTAACCTCTTTTTTTTTTTTTTTTTCCCTTCCCCTCCCCCATGGGTTTCTGTTACGTTTCTCAGGATCCACATAAGAGTGAAACCATATGGTATCTGTCTTTCTCTGTATGGCTTATTTCACTTAGCATCACACTCTCCAGTTCCATCCACGTTGCTACAAAAGGCCATATTTCATTTTTTCTCATTGCCATGTAGTATTCCATTGTGTATATAAACCACAATTTCTTTATCCATTCATCAGTTGATGGACATTTAGGCTCTTTCCATAATTTGGCTATTGTTGAGAGTGCTGCTATAAACATTGGGGTACAAGTGCCCCTATGCATCAGTACTCCTGTATCCCTTGGATAAATTCCTAGCAGTGCTATTGCTGGGTCATAGGGTCCGAATAGCCAAAGTAAGTTTGAAGAAGAAGACCAAAGCAGGAGGCATCACAATCCCAGACTTTAGCCTCTACTACAAAGCTGGAAGGATATTTTAAGCCTAATTATACTTTAGAATCACTTGTTGAACTTAAAAAAAATGGAGATACCGACTCTCAAATCCAGAGCTTATGAAATGGAAAACAGGATATATATGCATGTTTTAAAACTTCATGGGTTAATAATCTGCTCACCAGAAGTGAAAGACTTGATGCAGAAAAGGAGAATAATACTATCTTTTTCACAGGTCTATTGGAAGCAACAAATAAAATAATGTGGCAACTACCATCAGAGCATCAAAAAATGTCAGTTTCCTATTCTTTCACTCTTTCTCAGGACACTGGGAATAATAAACAAAATATCTTACAACAATGACATGAAATTAAAAAAATACTGGGTTCAAATTCTATCTCCATCCCTAACAGCTGAAAGAATAGGCAAGTCATATAATTTCTTTACATCTTAGTTTTCTACCTTTTTAATAAGAACGATAATTAATCTATGTTTATTCAGTCGTATGATAATCAATATTCTTGAAGAAATAAATAACTGAATCAGATAATCAATTCATCCAATATTTTTTGAGCACTTACTCTATGCTTGGAACTCTGAAAGAAACTGTAGATATAAAGAGAAGAAAGAAAAATTGAACATGGTCCTACCCGTATGATACAAAAGGTTAAAAAAAAAAAAGAAACTGAAAAACAAGTAACTAATTGTGATACATACCACAATATAAAATCAAGTGGTTGAAACAGAAAATAATGGTGAAGGGGGTACTTAGGTGAGACAGTCATCAAGAATAGCTTCTTTGGGCAAGTTATTTTTTGCTACAAGATCAAGATAAGAGCTAGAAGAAAGCACAGTGTGCTCAGGTAGAAAACAGGGCTTTGGACTGAGATTATTTTTTAAGTTGAAACCTAGAAGATGAGAAGGACTCAAACAATGGACAGATTCAAATGTTTGGCCTTTTGTTAACCCTGATGCGATCAAGGCAACTGCCTCAGCCAAATTTGAAAAAAGCAGCAGAT